>NW_012267281.1:10680242-10682329 GCF_000151885.1 Dipodomys ordii
TGCTTGATAAGAAATGTACTCATTACCTGCTCATGTAACTGTAACCCTTCTGTACAGTATTTTTGCAAGAAAAATGTATTAAAAAAAAAGAGTATAGCTGGGGTTTGAACAAAGCACACCCCCAGAGTCAATTCCAAGGACCACCAGGGGGTGGTGGTGGTGGTACAAGAAATAAGAGAAGAGACAAATTGTGGAGGAGTGAAATAGGAAGTACAGAGAGGGAAGAGAAAGAGGAAGGAAAGGAAGAGGAGAGGGAATAAAGGCAGAGAGGAAAGAAGCAGAGATTAGTAGAAGAGAAGACCAGATTTAATAATCCCAGTTCCAAAGACATAGTTAATTGATCACAAGTCTCGTGCTTCAACTGGGTTCTTTTGAAGGGGAATCCTGAGTCAAGGATCTTGTCAATCAGCTTATTTTAAAGATAATCTAGGAGTCAGGGATCGAGTAAGAGCTAGCCTATGGTTTCCTTACTGAGATTGTGGAATAAAGCCGTCATCTGACTCTCCTAGGCCTTATGGCAATGTAGACAAGAAGGTCTTCTTGACTGCCAAGAATTTTTCACCCCAAAAGGGAAGAGGCACAACCATTATTCCTGGGACTTCCAATACTTGCCACTCACCAGAACTTTTGGGTTGAGCTTTCATACAATCCAGTAAACTTCCTGGTAATAAAATTTTCTTACCAGAAAGTTGAAAGCAAGTTGGAGTAGAACATGCTTGGGTTGAGTAGCTCTCATTCAGCACTTGTACAGCCCTGTCCATCACAGCTGAGGCTAAAGTCACGGAAGGAATTGAGAGACGTGAAGCATGGCCACGTATGCATCTGGTATCATAAGGTGATTTCTGTTCTCTGGGTCCTTATTTTACTCTTGAGTCGATTCTATGCAGCATAGTTAGGACAGGCAGGACAAGGAGCAGCATGTGGAGACTCTGGGGAGGGATGGTTTCACGGCTGGCCCTGTGTTTACACTTGTAATCTCAGTCTAAATGGGTGATAAAGACAAGAGCCCAGAAGAAGTGATGAAATAGATCATTTTCCACTTACTGCAGCAACTTCTTTTTCTTCTTCTCCTTTTTTTTTTCTGTAACAGATGAGGTTGCATCTGTCAGATAATAACTATTATATACTTTGATCCTCAGAAGCCTAATAGCAATGCTGCTCATAAAAAATTTCCTGTTTGTCTGGGTTACAGATATATAAAGCTGGCATTTAGGAGAGTATTTGTTACAGTACAGATCCCCTCCGCCTCTGTCTACAGTTTGAATTACAACAGAAACTAATGATTTCCAAGTGCATGAGCTTAAAACAGGAAATAAAGCCATATGAAAGCAACATGAAGATGAGCAAAATGTGGAATGGAAAAGCTGATTGGAGAGCACATTCATGCTTCATGGCGAATATCATGATAGGTTTCCATTGCGCCATCAGATCATCTAGCCACCAACATCAGTCATATAGAGACATGCATCTGGCAATGTGGCTCTGTTAAGAAATGAAAAACAAATTTTTCTACTGTTTAAAATAAAAAGATCAATATAAAAATTATGTTTTGCTGCACTGTGGATTTTATGGGTATGCCTTTTACAGATTTAGTTTTCAATTTTGATTTAGCCATTTGAATTATGTGAGAAGATACATATTACATTTACAAAATAATTTTTAAATAAAATGTATTAGCTGTCTTAATGAGTAAAAAAGTAAATAAGTCCAAAAACAGTTTACTGAGATTATAATATTTTTAGTAATTTATGTAAATGGCTTCATAACATATCAAACTTTTAACTGTAAATGACTATTGCTATTTATTATTGAATAGTCAGTCTCCATCTAAGATCTACTCAATTAAAGGCTTTAGAAGAGAGAAGACGTAGAATCTCACATTGAACCAACTTGGGTCTTTGATGTCTATAAATCTGATAGACAATTGATATGTGGAAAAGTCTTTTAGCAGTCCTTTTGAAACATTAAATGGAACAAAATAATTCCCACAAATGTAAACTTGTCCAACCACTTTGGAAAGCAGTATGGAGGTTTCTCAAAAGACTTCACATAGAACTCCCCTATGACCCAGCAATCCCACTTTTGGG
>NW_012267281.1:10683070-10692678 GCF_000151885.1 Dipodomys ordii
TAAATTTCCAGCACTTAAAAAATTGCAGCCAGAATGCTTGGTAAGAAATGTACGCATTATCCTGCCCATGCAATTGTAACCCCTCTGTACAGTATGTTCACAAATAAAATAAAATTTTAAAAAAAATTCCCACAAATAGTGTTAGAGAGAAGATTGCATGAGATAAATATGACCTGATGGTATGTACGGGAAAACTAAACACTATAGGAAATACTTGACAAGTGGTAGTTGAGAGTTTCCTGTCTTCTTGTTATATCAGTTTACAAAATAATAATTTGAAAATGTAAACAGTACCCACAACAATGAGAAAATGAATATTCCATTAGGAAAATTCCAGCTGTAGGATTGGTCTGTTACTCTCTGAGTTCATTGACTCATTTCAATCTCTACTTTATTTTGTAGTAAAGTTGGTTTTAGCTGAATTTCTTAGACATTGAATGGTTTAAGGCTGAAATCAGCTCAGCTCCATGGAGGACTGTGGATGTGATGTTATTTCTGTTAGAAAGTTTCACATCCACTAATCTGATAAATTCAGGACATATTAGCTAACATTTGTTGCTAACATGTTCACGTTAATGAATATGTTAACATCAGTTAGTTAGTATGTCAGTATTGTCAGTTACATTGTGTGTCTGTTTTCATCATTCTTATACCAAGTTACTTTCAATTAATTTCTCTAAGGATTTTAATAGAGTATATCTATCTATCTATCTATCTCTGTCTCTTCTTCATCTGTTATATATCTGTCACTTAATCTTCAAGTCCCAGAGCAATCTAAAACTAAAATATTAACATTGTAATGGAATAATATTCTTATTTGAAAAGTTGTATTTAATACAAATACTGAGTATATAATTTTCAATTTTTTTTCTGTTCAGTCTCTAAAAGTTCTGGTCTCAACATTTTTCTTACAGATAATAAGACTTTGACTTCATTTTTCCAAAGCTCCTGAGGTATACTTTATCTGGTATCCTCCAAATATAGACATGGAGTTTAATATTAGACACGGATTATGTTCAGGTAGATGATTAACCGTGATGAATTGAATAAGCTAATATCTTTGGTCCCCTATGAAACTCAAGTTGATCATATCAATGTAATTTAGAAATATATAGAAGAGCTCTAAAAAGTTCCTGAATTTTTCAGTTATATAAATATCTCACTTGTCAAGGGCCAATAGATAAATTTGCCAGTCTGTGTGTCTATCTAAGAATCTTTTCTTTTTTTTTACTCTATTTTTAAGCTATTCAGAAATGCTAAACAGAGTGAAGTGTGATGATGTAGTTCTATTCTGAGCTACTAGGTTAAATTGAGACAGGAAGATGAATAGAGCTTGTGAGTTACAGGCAGCCTGGTCAACATAGTGAGGTCTTTTCTCAAAGCCAGCTAACAACCAATCAACCAAACAACCAGACCCATAAAAACAGGCAAACAAAAAATGCATCCTAATTATTATAAATTGCTATTGGGGTTTTTTTTTTTTTTTTGCATCTGGTCATGGGGCCTGAACTCTGGGCCTGGGTGCTGTCCCTCAGTTCTTCAGCTCAAGGCTAGCACTCTACCACTTGAGCCACAGTGCCACTTCTGGCTTTTTTTTCCTGCTTATGTGGTACTGAGGAATCGAACCCAGGGCCTCATGCATGCAAGGCAAGCGCTCTACCACTGAGCCACCTTCCCAGCTCCTATATATTGCTATTTTAACCGATCTTAACTCTTCACTCCCTAGAAATTGTTCAACTCTAAATCTTTAGTATCATTTGGACTTTTCTTCCAACTATATAATTTTAAATACTTAACTGAAAATACAGAACTAATATCCTGATCTTAAAGTCTGTGAAATACATTTTCTTTGTTCACCGAGAATTTCTCCGGTGGAGCCATCAGGACGAATTATTCAAGTCATGACCGAGTATACCTTTTTTCTTTCAAGTGTTTAAGGAGTTTGACATTTCTTTTTTTCACAGAGCTCTGGGATTCTTTCAAAGATAAGGACAGACTATTAATAATATTGGGGTATTTGAGACATCTGTGACTCATGTAGAAACGAATGGAAATTCTAGAACTTTTACCCAGCATTTGAAGGTTACTTTTGAACTATTAATAAATACAGGAAATCTTGGGTGACAAAAGCAAAATCTATTTCAACTCTGGAAAGATTGGCTCCATTGTCAATGTTGTTCACAATATTGCTTTAAACCTTGAACCTCCCCTTGTCACCAGCCTTCTAAGTAATGACGTGATCATGGAAAAAAATAGATCCGGTGAAAAATGTATTTGGCATAAAATTCACACACACATACACACACACAGTTTAATGGAAAAAGTTTTACAATTTCTAGATTTCAAAGACTTCTTGAGGCTATGTAAAAAATTGTACTTAGTTCATCTACTCATGAAATGTATAAGAAATGTAATTGTTTAGAACCTTGGTAAGTTTAAGCTTGGACACATTTCTTTATTTTCCTGAGCCAACTTTATTTTAATGTTTTCAAATGTGACAAGAGAGAGAGAGAGAGAGAAAACCGCTTACCTTTCAGGCTCCACATGAGCTTAAATGAGGTAATGCGTAAGTCTAGCCCTCAGCACCTCACCTGCCACAGGGTAATGCATGGATACTGGAGTGTGAAAAACATTTCACCCCCAGAAGAGAAGAGACCATAATAAAAGGAAGGTTTTGATGGCAGTGTTTTATGGAGTATGCTCAGGGTTTTTTTTTTGTTTAATATTTTTAAAGTAGTGCTACAGGGCCCTGTCCTGGAATGATTTGTTGGGTTGTGGGGAGCATGCATCTTTAGTCATTTTTACTCTTGTGCCCTAATGAAGTGTCAGTGATGCTCTCTGAGCCTTGCCAAAATATCCCTAGAGGATCATTCCCATTCCCAGGCTTTCCAGGTAAAGGTGGATGAAAGAAAAGAGAGAAACATGAAGACAGCTATGAAAATTACTGCAACATTTTAGACTTGGTTTAATGTATATTGCCCCATTATTTCAAATTAATATGTTAACTTACACCATGATAGATGTTAGATTATAATCAAAATGACAGAGCATTCACATATCTACTTATTATATGCTTATGTATACATACCCATACATATCCATATGTATTTGTTAGAATGATTTTCTTGTAGGACAAGTACATTTTTATTAGTTATTAGAAGTATAACCATATTAATTAAATTTATTGAACATATGAGCACAAAGAAGATTAAAAAGCAATATCACTATATTCTAGAAGAACTTTTCAACTAATGCATATGACATCAATCTCCTTTTCCCCCACATCTCAAGTAGTGTTTTAAACTATATTTTTAGACTGATGATGACATATTTGCTTGAATTTTAAATTGTAATTAAAATCAAACCTTTTTGTTTAAAACTTTATGATGATCACATCACTTCCTCAATCATTTTCTTGTAGTAAAGGTCTATAGGTGACCTAGAACATGCAAGCAACACAAACTTATTGACTGTTACATTCATTTTTTTAAGGTAGAGTCTAAATATAATATTAGGTGGTGTACAGAGGGTTACCATTTGATTAATCAGGTAATTAGTACAATTCTTCCTAGACAACGTCACCCTTCCCTTTACTGGTTATCCCCTCCCAGCCCTGCCTACAAGTTACATGGTTAATTTTCCACATGTATAGTAAACAGCATGCTTTCGTTTGTTCACCTTTCTTCCCCTCCATTTCTGTGCTCCCTTTTCCCCCCACAAAAAGACTGAAAAGAAAAAACCCAAAACAACAACAAAAATCTCCACAGAAGCAAAAACAATGTCCAGAAAGATATGTACTCACTACCTGACTTACGTAACTGTATCCCCTCTCTATAGTCCTTTATAATATCGATAAAAATTAAACAAACAACAACCCCAAGAACAAAGTCTTGCTTGATGTGTACTCCTGGCTGGCCTGAAATTTTGTTATATAACCTAGGTTAGCTTTAAACTCATGCTTCTCTGGCACCATACTCCTGAGTTCTGGGATTATACTTTATGATTTATTTCATCTCTTTATTCTCAGGTAACCTGTATAGATGATATAATGATATAATAGTGGTGGAAACACTGCAACCAGCATATATATATATATATATATATATATATATATATATATATACTTTTATCACAAGAAGATGTACAGAGAAGATACAGAGAAATATTAGAAGTATTGCTATTTTAAAAAGTGAGCTTTGGTTGCTTTTATTTGACATTTTATTTCACTTTTCTGTTTCAGTGAATTTGTAGGTGTATGTGTCAGTACCTTACCCAGAACTAAGAGCTGCAAATCACGGCTTTCTTGCTCAAGGCTGATACTCTACCAATTGAGCTATACTGCCAACTAGGATTTTAGCTAGTGATTTTGGTGACAGAATCTCACTGGCTTTCCTGAGTAGTCTCTCTTTGAACCTCCATACACCAGGTCTCAGTATCTTGAGTAGTTGGGATTATAGATATGATATATTGGTACCCAGCCTTCAATATTTTATTTATTTATTTTCTATAAAAACAGCCGGATACCACAAATATAACTCAACTCTTTTCAGTATTTTGTCACAAAATGGAACAAACTTTAACCTTAAAGATTTTGCATTTATTTATTTTAGGGGGTTACTTATTCTATTGCTATTTCAGTCGTTACCTCAGTGTGAAATTTGCATTCTTTCAGGTTTCAAATAAATAAAGCAAAATATTTCACAAAAGAAGTTTAAATTATTTTAGAATTTTCTGTGGAAAGAAAATGATGTGTGGACTTCTACAACCTCAGGACATCTTAAACAAGTGACTGAATTTTGCTAGCAAATAGGAAGGTCTGATTACTACAACATGACTGTAATTAGATTATCAGCTTGGAAGTTAGATATAAAGAAATTTAATGCATATAATACCAATAGCATTCACATAATTCTAGGCCAGAAAAACAATTAATGTGAGTGGAAAACTTTGATGTTTGTGAGCATCATTAGAGCTGTTCACTATGTGGACATTTTTTTTTTATCCATCTGGGTAAGTGAAGAATTGCATTTTGGCTGCCTATAGGAAGTTGGACTTGGCTATGTAATTTGCTTTGACCAACGGAATTTTTGAGCAGTCATGTGTGTGGTTTGGAGATGGAGGCTCAAAACCAGTTCTGGACCATTACGTTCATGTCCCCAGTTCAATAGTGAAGAAGGATGCATAAGGCTGGAACCTGTCACCCTGGTTACAGGAATGGACTCTCTCACAGACCAGTAATGGGATTTACTTCAACTCTTTAAGTCACACATAACCTGTATGGCTAATAATAATGCTCATATTACAGATGGTTGCCAAAATCTAAGGTAGTTTTTCATTGGCACTTGATGTTTCCTAAGTTAACTATTAGTATGGTAATTTAAGTTTAAAATAATTTAATTTTACTGAAATTATAAATGGGTTGACCTAAAATAATAGCTAAAATGTTTAAAGTCATCTCCACAAGGTATTTTATTGAATGATACTTTTAAAAAGTGAATCTGAAAAAAAATGTATCTTAGCACTTTGATGAGGCATTATTTTTCTCTTTGTGTGAATAGTTTTGAAAAAGTGTTAGCATGCAAAGGTCAGAGTCCCTTCAGCTGTTTTACTTAGTTACTACATTCAATAATGTTGTTGGACGTGAAACTAGGTAATGCAAGAAACACATGCGTTTACAACTCGTCTGAGGATGAGTGACTAAAAAGTGAATGGAGAGAGTTACAGTGGTTAGCCTCTGGCTGTCCAGGGAGTTTATGTTGTCTAGGAAACTAGAAGTGAGTGGTTGAGAATGGTGTTTCCAATAATGAAATAAAAGCAAGGGAGTTTGTTATGGAGAGTTTGTAATGAAATCTACTTGTATTTCAAAATAATTTAAAAATGGTAAAAACAGACAAGGCCATTGCTCTAGAAGAAATTATAAACAGCGAGGAGAGAGTTATCAGTGACTCGCTGACTCTTCATGTCCTTCACATCGTCTTCTATCAAGTTCTTAGATGGAAACTTCACTACAGAAAAGATTGCTTCTCTTCATCCAACTTTCACTATAAGACAAAACTGAAAAATGAAGTTATGTCAACTTGCTGAGAAACGAGTTCACTGGAAACCCTTTCTCCTTCATTCATGCAACTCAGTTCACAGCTCCTGCTCACCAGAGATTGCTGTAAAATCCCACATATCTGGCTATGGAAGTGCCCTGTTAAGGTCAACATTGCAGAAAGGGCATCCACTCAGGGTGGGCTCATTTCTTTAAAAATCATGACAGCCAGGCACCAGTGGCTCATGCTGGTAATCCTAGCAGTTCAGGAAGTCAAAAATCCAAGGATTGCAGTTTGAAGCGAGAAAAGTCTGAGACACTATCTTCAATAAACTCTGGAAGTGGTGCTGTGGCTCAAGTGATAGAGCACTAGCCTTGAGAATAAAAAGATTTTGAACTTTGGAGGTATTTATTTATGTGCTTGTTTGTGATTCACTTTAGGGGAATAGTTGTGCAATACTATGTACTGTTACCAAAACGAAATAAATTGTTCCTGTTCTTCTTCCTTCTAACACATGAGGTGGTGGGCGTTCAGTGCTATTGCATATGGCTTTAACATATATTATTTTATTTTTTATTCATTTGTAGGTGTTCTTTATATATTCTGGATACTAATGTGTTGCAAATAGCTTCTTCTCATTGTGATTCATCTTTTTTATCATCTGGTGTCTTTGGATAAAGAGAAGTCCCCAGTTTGTCAAATTTATCAATATTTCTTTATCTGTGGTTCTTGATTATGCCTAGGAAATCTTCCTTTTGTTTTTAAGAAATCTTTTTTTCCCCTGACTTGGCCAATATAATTACTGTCCTTCAGAATTTTAATCAACTAAAGTATTTCTTTAGTTTATTGGAAGGAAATATTTGTGAGTGGTCTGAGGTAGGGGTCTGACTTCATTTGTGATCCCACATGCAAACCCAAACATTCAAATATGCTTTATCAAACTCTCTGTTTCCCACCTTCCCTTTCTCAAGGTATTATGATATTTGCTTCAGCCATAAAATATATGTCGGCTTACTTCCAGACTATTCTATGGTCAATATGTCCATCTTGGCATCCATAAAAATACCCAGTTAAAGGTACAATCGATTTTCTTATAGTCAGATCTTCTTACTTTGTTCTGCTTCTGCAGAAAGCATTTGCTGTTCGTGTTGTTGTTGAACCCTTCCCGCCATTGATAAACATTGGAAATTCAATATTTCTCACCTCTTCTACTGGCTCCAAATTCATTCTTTTGACTCGGAAGTTCTTCATTGGAAATACCTTTGAGTACAAGCATTACATGGGGGAAAAGTGCCCTTTTTATAATAGTTATAATATTCACTCTTCCACTCCCTGCACAAAGTATGTTTTCCAGAGCATTTTATTCTTTAATATCTTTCAGCAATGCCTTATTTCACTATAAATATAATTTCCTTCTTTTCTTTGGTTGATATTTTAGAAACATCCTAGAGTTAGAGCTATTGACCATTACTTCTTGAGACTATACCTTCACGAAATTTATGTATATTGTATATTATGTAATTTAAAAATTGTACATAATTTACAAAATGTAATACAGTGTTAATATAGAATCTGTTTTTTATAGAGTATTTTTTAAATATTTGTGTGTTAATGTATTACCAAAGGCAGTATTTACTCACATTTGTACCTCTTTTTTAAATACTTAATTCCTTTCTGCATCTCTGTGCTTCCTGTGCATCATTTTTCTTGGGTCTTAATGTGCATTTTTAAGTGATTTCCTTTAGTTTGGGTACATTGCTGTTATGTTTTCTTCAGCTATTATTTACTTGGAAAACCTCCTATCTTGTTTTAAGTTAAAGAGCAGTACACTGACTTTTGATTTCCGTTTTCTTAATGTTGATAATTCAGATTTCATACTTCATGTTCATTCTTTTAAGGGAATATTTCCATTTTATTTGCTTTTAATGATTTTATGCTAATAATCATAAGTGTTTTCATTGTTCTGTCTTTGTAACAGCTTTTAAATTTCTGGTATCTATATCTTCTTGAACTTTATCATTCTTAACCATTATATTTTTCACATATTGTATCTGTTTTATTATTTTTTTTTTCTGTTCCCGGGACTCTAAATACGTTGTGTTAGGAATTTTGGCTGCTGACTCTATGATGTTGGAATTTCCTTTTGTTTATGTTTGTCTGTCTTTTTATTTATTTATACTTATATAATGCTGCCTGAGTTATCTTCTAGTTTGCTAGTCCTTTCTTCAGCTGTTTCTAATCTCTTAGCATTACTGATCCATTTAACTATATGTCCAACTTGTATAGTTAATACTTGATCCATCTGAAGGTTTTCCAGTTATCAAATGGCATTTTCTATCATATATTATATCTTTAATAAAAAGGAAATATGTACATATTTTCTGTTTCTGAAAACACAACTATCTCGATGAACTGAAAATACTTTTTCTCTATTTTGTCATCATGGCCAATGATCTTTCACACTCATGTTTGATATTTTGGATACATTTTAGAGATATTGAATAGCGTGTATGAAAATTGCAAGCCCAATTTGGGTCTCCTGATAATGTGTTCTCAGGAAGGACATTGATTAAAGCTGTGTGTAATCACAGGCCTTTTGAGAAAGAGGCAGGAGGGATGACAAATTCAAAGCCAACCAAATAACAGGAAAGAGAGGAAGGTGGAAAGGGGGAAGGGAGAAAAAGAGAAAGAATAAATAAATAAAAGAAGCCGAAAAACCATAAGTAAAATTTGGTTTTCCAGCCTATCCTTGGCTTAATTCTACCTAGAAGGTAGCATTTGAGAACTTGCAGCTGAAAACATGGGGTGTTTATTGCGACTTGTCATCCAGAATTTGAGTTATTTGCCCATGTGACCCCTTAACACTGCTGAAGGTTTTGCTTAGAAATTAAGCTTTTTCACTTGTGAACAAGCAAACATGTTGAAGGAAAAAGTATGGACAAGAAAAGCCAAAGGCAGTTCCTATGTTCTTTTCGGGAGGTATTTTTTGTTAAATCGTCACTGCATCTGTGTGATTTGAATACCTTCAAACTGATTATTTGAATATTTTGTCTGGGCTGCTCTAGATCAAGGGAGTCTATCATTAAAAGATTGAAGAATCATTTACATAAATTTAAGAAGACTGAAATCTTCCATGGGATTCACTATATTTTTGTGTTAGATCATCTATAAAAACTTTGTGTTTGCATCTTATAATATAACTAATTATGTCTGCTTTATCACTAAACAAAATGTGTGAACATCTCTATATAGTTTATCAATTTCTCTCCATCTTAGTTTATACTGCATGTTCAGAAACTATCTTATTCACTTTACGTGATGTTTGAGTTATTATATTGTTCTGGAGAATTAATATTTAAAAAAAACTTTACTGTTTTTTAGCATTACTTTTTATTATTGATATTTGTGACTTAAGATATTCTTCTAGGTATATCCTTATATACCTAGAAGGTATATAAGAGAAGGTGGCTCAATGGTAAAGCTCTTGCCTTGCATGCCTGAGGCCCTGGGTTCGATTCCTCAGCACCACATAAGCAAAAAGAAAAAAGCCAGAAGTGGCACTGTGGCTCAAGT
>NW_012267281.1:10693363-10701460 GCF_000151885.1 Dipodomys ordii
CCCCCCCAGCACTGACGTTGTAAAGCTCGTTTTGGACATGACAACTTGTACTTCTCATTGTTATGAAATTTATTTCTATAGTGGGTTGTCTTTTTCTCATTTTTCTTATGTTTTTTGAATTTATTAATTGTATTTACTCTATGAATTGATCGTAAGCCTTAGTTCATGGCATATTATCATTATTATTCCTCATTGTATGCTAGATATTCTCTTGTATCATGGAGGCATTTACATATTTATTCTTTTTCTTTATTTTTCTTTCATATTATGCTAAGCACCTATGAACTGATTTGTTTCCATGTGATCTTACTGTATATGGAATGTTGTTCTGCATGCATTTTTAAGCTGAATAAATATTACTGTGTTACAATGCTCCTCAGATGGTTTCCCCTCAGGATTATTATTTTAAAGCTTGCTATTTCATTTACTGTACATGTAGACTGCTTTCTGAATGCTTCTCACAATTTCATGTTGTACATTCCTCACATTTTAACTAGCTGCTCTTCTAGTAGTCTTAGGTACACACACACACACACACACACACACACACACACACACACACACACACACATACAGAGGCCTCCATGAAGTTCATTCATACATTTACCTTGGAAATCCGTTTGGTCCCCAAATCCCCTGTCTTGCATTCACCACCATAATCTCTGCCTTAAGGGACTGACTCATATGAACTACATCAACATGTTCCATTGCAGTCTGACACCTGAGAGTGTTTATCTAAAAATGAACACTGTCAGGACAACTGTGGCAGCCAGGAGAGGGATTTAGGGCATTTCTTTCTTTCTATGGTCATCTCAGGCTAACATTGTTCCCTTATCTCACATTCATGATGCTTCTCAAGGCTACCATCTCCAAAAATTTCTTTATAAGCATTCTTACAATTGCTCCTTTCACTTGCCGATTTGAGCCTGATAATGGTAAAAACCTTCCAAACTGCTCTCTCTCTCTCTCTCTCTCGCTCTCTCTCTTGCTCTCTCTCTCTCTCCTCATCTCTTTTCAGGTCTGGTACAAATTTTCTTCAGGGTGTTTTGTTTTCTTGTATGGTTGTGATTTTTTGATTTGTTGTTTCTATTTTTTAATACATTGCTCTTATTTTTTTCCTTCAATATGATTGATGATTAATAGTATCTAGCCATTATCATCATGGACCCAAAGTACTTCCAGCCCATGATAATTTTAGTCAAATCCTTAATGACAAGCTTTTTGAACTATGCTTGATACATGTTAAAAGAGGTGCCTATATTTACAAACTTCCAGGAGAAATCATCTCAGTTCAGTTTTAAATATTCATGTGGGCTGGGCTCTGGTGGTTTATGTCTGTAATCATAGATACTCAAGAAGCTGAAATGTGAGCTTTAAGGTTCAAAGTCTGTCCAAGCAGAAAAGTCCATGACACTCTTATCTCTAATAAATTATCAAAAAGCCAGAAGTGGAGCCATAGGTTAAGTGGTAGAGCACAAGCCTTTAGCAATAAAGCTCAAGTATAGCACCCAGACCCTAAGTTCAAGACCTAGGACCAGCATATGCGTGCGTGCACGTGCACACCCACACCCACACCCACACCCATGCCCCCCCACACACCCCACACACAAACATGTAGGCCAATATCTTCAATGTGGACATTTGAATTCAAGTTCTCAGTATTCTTAGAAAATCTTGGAAACTACCTAGTAGTTTCTGTACTTGATATCTAATGGCTTACTTTCCCCAAGTATTGTTAAAGCCTATAAAAACTAAAACGAACTTTTACATGATTAATAATGCTTCTCAATAAGTAAATAAGATTTAGTACATTGCTTATTTTTTGAATTATTACTTTACTCTTTTGAGTTCTGATATTTCTTAAATCTTTGGTCAGTTCCATAATGTATTTTGAAAGATAAAAATGTTTTATATAGCATTTTTACTGTGTGCAATGGTAGAGAGACAGTTAAAGTATTCAGTCTGACATTACCAATAGAAACATCATTGTAATTTTGTGGAGTTTGGGTGGCACTATATGTATTTTCATTATTCAAACATTTATGCCATTAATATGATTAATATTTAATTTTTAGAGTAATATCAAGAGGGAAGATTCTGTTTCCTTTGCTTCTAAGACACTTTTCTTTCTTATATTCTAGTTGTTCTTTTATCATTGTTATGGGCAATGAATCCTCTTGAAATGTGATTTCACAAGGCAATTTTCTGTATTTGTCTTCTGTGATTCACTAACAGCTTGTTTGATTTTCATAACAGAAAATAATTCTCTCCATATGCCAAAAGACAACTCATTTAAATAAGCCTGGTTCATGGTTTATCAACTTGATTACATCAGTTCTTTGAAAGTATAAGAGTTTATACTATGGTTTTAGAATAAATTGCTTTCTCGAGTGTCATTTATATTTTACTAGAAAACAAACATGTAATTTGTAATACCATGCCATCTTACTAATAGAACAAGAAGGGTTTTATCTTTCTATTTCATCAAAAAGTCAGATGCATAACAAATCAGTGTCAATGATGAAAGTCTTTCTTGGACATTGTAAAGATCAAAGTAAGCCACATGACTTCATCAAGACAAAGTCATTGTCAATGATCCAAGGAATGGAGCAAGGTCATGATGGAGAATGGAGAGTGCATTTTGTTTGGCAAAAATAGTATAGATTTAAGTTTATTATTCCTATTATGCAACTAGGACCAAGAGAATATGGAAAATAATGACACATGGTATGTACTGATAGACTATTTCTTACCTGTATTTTATTCATATTCTCTTTTGTCCTAATAACTTAGTGGAACCAGTAAAAAGAAAAGAAGGTAGTTTTGCCTGCACAATGATGGTACTGACATGAACTGAATTCCAAACATGCAGGGATGCTTTGCAGCAGATTTAAATCATAATAATTTGTCACAATTGACACCACAGGAGTGTATATCTTACTCAGATTGCTGTCCCCACAGGTGACCAACAATAATCATAAATCTACTCCAGTAGTGATTTTTTGTGAACATTCTTGATATTTAAAAACAATTAATTAGAAAATAAACAATAAATACGAACCTAAATAAAAAATATAAAGTTTAATTGTAGATACATTCTATAGCCTCATGAGATCTGTGTTTAAAAAGTAAAACTTCCAAAGAATTTTTTAAATTTAATGAAAGATTTAACTTTCTTATTTGATTATAGCTCATAAGAGAATCACAGAATAATTAAATATAGAGAGTTTGTCTCAAGTGGGTTACAATGTCTTTCACCATCCCCACCTACGCTAGAGACCCATCATAAAACTTTAGGATTTTTTGAAAGTATCAGCATAGCTTTTTGGTAGAGAGAAGCAAGGAAGAAAAATACATGACATGGAGAATAAAATGGCTTTTGAAATACCATTTGATTTTGTTTAAGATATTACAAAAAAGAACAAGAAAATGTGATTACATACTTTTTGAGATACCAGAATAGCAATGATATTATTTGTAGAAGTGCTTTGTATAAGAAAGGGATATATAAAAATGATAATGTCTGGTAGATAATATATTTCTGAGGAGTACAGAGAATATTAAGTGTTCTGTGTTTTGTCTTCTAATTTCTTGTACACCTCATAAATATCATTTCTTAATATACTGAATACATAATGCAATGAATATTGGTAAAGAAAAGGTATAATTGTTGTCCTGAGATCAGTGATAGTGAAGCTGAGGTTGGCATGGGAAGTGTGTGAAATTTTGTTTTACCTTTGTTTGGAGTTTGAACTGGGGCCTTGAGCTTGCTGGCAGGAATCCTACCATTTGGTTCATGCCTTTAGTCCATTTTGCTCTGGTTATTTATTTTTATTGACAATCCTGGGGCTTGAATTGTGGGCATAGGCACTGTCCCTGAGCTCCTTTTGCCTAAAGCTAGCACTTTACCACTTGAACCACAGTGCCACTTGATTTCTGTGATTAATTGGAGATAAGGATCTCACAAAGTTTCTTGCCCAGGCTGGCTTGCTTTGAACCACTTTTCTGGTTATTTTTGAGATAAAGTCTTGCCTTCCCTCCTCTCTCCCCTCCAGGGCCATAATATGTTCTTTTACATTTCTGTTCTATCTAGGACGACAGGTTCGACAGGTTCATACCACCTAGCTTTTATTTCCTGTTGAGAAGGAGGATCTCACAAAATTTTCTTCTCAAACTCACAAGCTCCTGATCTTCACATTCCGGGCAACTAGGATGATAGGCAGGAGCCACTGCTGCATGGCAGTTATTATGTATGAAGATGCTCTTGACTAAAAGTGCGTAGATTGCTTCTTTGGACTGTAGTGATTATGAACATGATTTTATATTTGATCATTAATTTCTTGTCATTTTTGTCATCATTTGTGGAAATCTATTTCACACAGTAGGTTTGGAGACTGGTTTATCACTGGATAATTAGTGATTATCATTAGATATATTGAAAGAGAATACATATTCTTTTCATTTGCAAATTTGTTCAGTACAAATAATCCTTCAGTTGAGAAGCAGAATCCTTAGGTAACAAAAATGCTCATTCATAAAGGTTCAAAGAAAGACCCAAATAAAAAGGGTAAGGAGATACTCATCCCAACAATTGTGTAAATTTCAACATAGAAACATAAGAAATACTTTAAAAAGTAAGAGAAAATGACTCATACTAAAGCTCATAACTCCTCATAGCCAAATCCAAAGATGAAATGGTTGACGTTCTGGACAAATAGCTAAAGAGAACAGGTATAGAAAAGTTCAATAAAATCAAAGAGGATTCAAGCAAGCGATGAAGGGAGGAAATCAATTAAATTCCTGAGCAAGAGAGACAGAGACAGGGATTAGAAATTCATAAAGGAAGCTGAGATTCTGAAAAAAAACCAGAAATACACTAAATAAAAACCTCAATCAAATATAAAACAGTGGAAAATATTGTCATATGACTAGATCAAGCAAAAGAATATCATAGATTAAAGGCACCGTCAAGAAATGATCAATTTCAGACTTCCATTAAAAATAGCAAATATGGAGTCTTTTGAGGAACCTCCATACTACTTTCCAAAGTGGTTGCATCCCACTTTTGAGCATTTACCCAAATGATCACAAACAAGACCATACTAAAGCTACCAGCAAAACTATTTTATTGAAATAGTTTATTGAAGCATTATTTATCATAACTAAGATATGGAACCAACCCAGATGCCCCTCAGTAGATGAATGGATCAAGAAAATGCAATATATATATATATATATATATATATACACACACACACACATACATACATACATACATACATACACACAATGGAATTCTATGCCTCCATCAGAAAGAATGACATTGCCCCATTTGTTAGGAAATGGAAAAGTAAGCCAGGAGCAAAGAAACAGGTCTCATGTTTTCCCTTATTTGCAATAACTAGTATATATCTGAGACAAGCAGAAAAAGGTCAGATAAGATGGTGTTAAGTGGTTTTTTCTTTCTTGCTATTGTTTCTAACGTATTTATAAGATGATTTCTATGTTGCTTTGTATGTCCCTCCCCCCTGGTATAACCCCTGTTTTCTCTGTATTTGATGTTGGCATAATTTGGGGAGGGGGAGGGAAAAACCAATTGTTTAAACAGGGATAGAAGTGGACCCATTGCAACAATGAGATGTACAAGACACTATATCAAAAAACAAACTTTGCAACTTTGGCTTGAGGTGGGGGAGTGTAGTTGTAGAGATGGGAGGGCAGGGATGGTAGGGGAAAAACAAAGGAGGAGGCAACAATGCTTGATAATAAATGTACTCATTACCTTGCTCATGTAATTGTAACTCTTCTGTACGGTATTTTCACAATTAAAAACATTAAAAATAGCAAATATACACAATAGTATTATTCAACCATAATAATAGTAAAATTATGTCCTGAGTAAGTCCATGGAACTGGAACTTTTCACATTAAATAATACTATTTAATGTGAAATGGTATACTATTTCACATACTATTCTGAATAGTAAATTTTGTTTGTTCTCACATAGAAACTCTAGTTTAAAGATTAAAGAGGACATGAAGTCAGACGGGGCACTATTTGGGAAGAGAGCAGACATGCTTGAGTGGGAAGCAGGGACAAGAGGAGACAGATGTTCATTGTATGCAAGTCTAAATCATGCAGGTACATATATGAAAAGTCTTTAGGTGTACATATTTGAAAGCATAAATGTACACATATATGTTTTTTCAAAAACAATTATTTTTCATAGTTAATATGCACTGATTAACAATGAAAAGATAAGATGTTTTATTGTTTGTGGTATAGAATAGATATAAATTTTAATCATTAGTCAACAGATACTTATCTTTTCTTTCTTAGTGAATATTTCTGATGTACCCAAGAAAGTGTAGCCCAGGTAAAACTATCATTGGTGCCACAATTGATTCAATAACATGTAGAAAAAAATGGCTGTGTCAATTTTCCTCTTGAATTTTTATTAGGGCTTGGTGAATGCAATTTGTGTAGTCTATGTCTTGATTTAAGGAAACAATTAGGTAAAATTAGAATTAAATGATATTTGCTGTTTTAGAAAAATTAAGAGAAATATTTTTTCCTTCAAGAGAAATCTAATATTCAGAAAAAACACTTTACAATAAACACTTTTAAAACAGAAAAGCCTACCAAAGAAAGGGAGATGTATTTATGTTTGTGGAAAGATGAGAAAAGTCAAAAGCTGTCAACCTATATTTTTAATTTGTAGAATCTGCCTTTCAGAAGACCTGACCTTCAGCATGTTCTTCAGTATGAGATTTCTTTGAACTGTTCCCATAATTATTTGCAGATAGTTTGATTGGATGTTTGAATCTGGAAATCAAACAGCTTCTCACTGTGAGAGTGATTGTTAATTGGTCACTCAATATCCATTTCCTTCTCCTTACCTTACAGACTCCTATGTTATCAAGTCTCGCAATATGTCCAGCTGTGAGTCTTACTTCTTCTACTGTTTTGCATCTGGATTGGTCATGCAGGAAAGTTCTGAAGAAAAGATCCTAGTAGGTGTTCTTAATCAGACTTCTGGTTGCTGTTTGGAAATCGAGCAGCCATTGGAGACATGAAATGCTTTGAATACAAAAGTTTTGTATGGAAGATATGAGATTAAAAAAGTAGAGAAAACTCCGCTCTTCAAGTCATCAAGGAAAAAACCAAGGGAGGAAACTGTTTTCTGTGAGGGACAGTAGATACTCCACTTTGTTATTGTAGTTTAAAAACTGATTTACACAATCTGTAAATTAATGCATATGACTGTGTTTAAACTTTTAAGGTAGTTTAGTGACCCACTGTTTGGAGTTATCTTTACATAACCCATTTTTGAGTTTCATCTATCTGTTAAGGTAAGACTTTGTAATTGAAGTAACTTTTCTGTCTTTGCACCTGTCAAGGTACTAAGGCAGAATTAAGGAAAAAAATGTAATAATTCAAAGAAGTGTCAAATGCCCAGCTCATTTCAAGCTAATAGCTCTTGGGGAGGTTTAGTGGAGAGGAGATTAATAGTGTATTGTTTTGAAAAATGATCATTTTTTCCATGAATGAGGATAACAGAAATGTCCAAGAAGGGAAATGGCAAAACAAAAGGCAGATGTGAGAGACAGTGGTGTGTTCATTAAAGACTTAGAAGAGAATGAGGGATTTGAATAAGGAAAAGTAGTTCAACAAGATTGGAATTGTAGTTCATGGTTTTATTGAAAAGAATTGAAAACCCAGAATTATAGCCATCTAATCTTTGATACGGAAGCAAAAATATTAGAATGGAAGAAAGACAGCCTCTTCAGTAAATGGTGCTGGCAAAACTGGTTACTCACCTGTAGAAAACTAAAGCTAGATCCTTATATATATCACCATGCACCAGAATCAATTCCAAATGGATCAAAGACCTCAGAGTCAAAGCAGACACCCTGAAAACATTACAGGACGGAATAGAGAAAACCTAGGTCTCCTTGGCACAGGCCATAATTTTCTTTTTTTTCTATTTTTTTAATTTTAATTTTTTGTGAACATACTGTACTGAGGTGTTACAATTACATGGGCAAGATAATGAGTACATTTCTTATCAAGCATTGCAGCCTCCTCCTTTGTTT
>NW_012267281.1:10704456-10720405 GCF_000151885.1 Dipodomys ordii
GTGTTCGGTAGTGAGCTTTCTCTTTCAATTTCATTGAAGAGTTGGAGGAGTATTGGTGTGAGCTCTGCTTTGAAGGCCTTGTAGAATTCCGCTGTAAAACCATCTGGTCCTGGACTTTTCTTAGCTGGGAGGTCTCTTATTGCTGTTTCTATTTCAATGCTTGATATTGGCCTGTTAATATAGTTTAACTCATCTTGGTTTAGTTTTGGCATGTCAATATTTGCTAGGAAAAGGTCCATTTCTGTCAAGTTCTCAAACTTATTAGCATAAAGTCTTGAGAAGTATTCCCTTATAATGTTCTGAATCTTGGTTGTTTCCGTGGTGATGTTTCCATTCTCATCTCTGAGTTTATTAATTTGGGTGTGTTCTCTTCTTTTTCTGATAAGATTTGCTAAGGGTCTGTCAATTTTTTTAATTTTTTCGAAGAACCAACTCTTTGTTTTGTTGATTCTTTCTATAGTTTTTTTGGATTCTAATTCATTTAATTCTGAATTAATTTTAATTACTTCTTTCTGTCGACTGGATTGGGGTTTATCTTGCTGCTCTTTTTCAAGGAGGCTTAGATGTGTCATTAACTTGTAGTTTCAGATCTCTCCAATTTGTTGATGTAGGAGCTCAGAGCTATAAACTTGCCTCTGAGTACTGACAGGCCATAATTTTCTTAATAGAGACCCAGAAACACAACAAATCAAAGAAAGGTTGGACAAGTGGGATTGCATGAAGTTACTGAACTTGTACATGGCAAAGGACATAGTAGCAAGATCAATAGAAAGCCCCACGGATTGGGAGAAGATCTTCACTAGCCATACAACAGACAAGGTTCTCATATCTAAAATATATTGGAACTCAAAAAATTAAATCTCCCAACAACAAATCCTCAAAGAAGCAACTGCCCACTAAATAAGTGGGCTCAAGTCTTACAGAGAAACTTCTCTGAAGAGGAAAGAAGGATGGCCAATAGACACATGCAGAAATGCTCAACCTCTCTAGCCATAAAAGAAATGCAAATCAAAACAACCTACCTCACCCCAGTTAAAATGGCTATAATCAAGAACTCTAATAACAACAGATGCTGGAGGGGATGTGGACAGAAGGGAACCCTACTGCATGGGTGGGAGTGTAAACTTGTTCAACCACTTTGGAGAGCAGTATGGAGGTTCCTCCAAAGACTCCACATAGAGCTCCTCTATGACCCAGCAATCCCACTTTTGGGTATTTACCCAAATGATCACAAACAAGACCATACTAAAGCTACCAACACAACTATGTTTATTGCAGCATTATTTACCATAGCTAAGATATGGAACCAACCTAGAAGTCCCTCAGTAGATGAAGAGATCAAGACAATCTGGTATATATACACAATGGCGTTCTATGCCTCCATCAGAAAGAATGACATTGCCCCATTTGTTAGGAAAATGGAAAGACTTGGAAACAATTATATTAAGTGAAGTAAGCCATGCCCAAAGAAACATAGTCCCATGGTTTCCCTTATTTGCAATAACTAGTATATGTCTGAGACAAGCAGAAAAGGTCAGATAAGTTGATGTTAGGTGAAATGAACCCCAAGATAAGGACTCAAATGGTTTTTCTTTCTTGCTATTGTTTCTAACACATTTTATAAGATGATTTCTTTGTTGCTTTGTATGTCCCTCCCCCACAATATAATCCCTGTTTTCACTGTATTTGATGTTGGTGTAATTTTTGGAGGGGAAGGAAAAAAACAAATTGTTCAAATAGAGATACAGATGGACCTATTGCAACAATGAGATGAATAAGACGTTATGTCGAAAAACGAACTTTACAACTTTGACTGGGGGCGGGGGTTGGGGTGAAGGTGGGGGGTAGAAGGGGTTGGGGGGAAGGTGAGGGTGGAGATCGTGGTGGGGGGTGGGGGGCCCGGGGAGATGGAACGGATGGTAGGAAGGAAACAAAGGAGGAGGCAACAATGCTTGATAAGAAATGTACTCATTACCTTGCTCATGTACTTGTAATCTCTCTGTATGGTATTTTCACACATACACACACAAACTAGCAGGAATTTTGTCTAAGGAAGATATGTTTTCCCTCTGCTGCTTTGTATCTCACTTTCTTTGTTTCTTCTTCTGTTCTCCCTTCCCCACTTCCCTTGGCCATGTTTCCACATTATTAATTAGGCTGGCAGAGACATTAAGCAGGATGCTCTAATGTGATCATTAGTGAGGAGTCTGTGGAAGTTTCACAATTATTCTCCCTACACAAAAGGTTGAACGGTATTTTCTACCTGTCTTTATAGTCACAATATTAGAAGATAATGTATTTAATCTCAAGAGGTTTCTAGATTTTAAAAGACAGCATAGATGAAGGCAAAAGCGAGATAATTTAGAAAAATCCAAAAGACTCAAGTTCTGTAAATTTGCATGCCCTTTTGCTTCATTAACTCCAACGTTTTATTTTTTTTTATTTGTCTTATTTGTTTTTCAACTCTGGTGCAGTCCAAGATTTTAAAAGCCAGTAAGTCTTAAACTCTTTGCATTGAAATGCCTTATGGCTCTTTGTTCTGTTTCTTCATGATAGTATGTGTGTGTGTGTGTGTGTGTGTGTGTGTATGAAGTAGATATCTATAAAGGTATCATTTTAATTTGATTGGCATTTCTTTTTACTGTATTTTTGGAGTTATTCTTATAGTGATTTCCATGGGGATTACAATTAACATCTCAGTGATAACAATCTACTTAGATTGTTATAATAATCTATAACAATCTAAGTAGATTGTTATCATAATGCCAACTTAATTTCATGAACTGCAAAACCTTTGCTCCCTTATAGTTTATTTCCCATCTGCTCTGAGTTGTACTGTTATATAAATGACATCTTCTAAAATTGTGTGCCAATCAATGTAGATTTATAATTATTGCTTTGGGGAGCTGTCTTTTAATGAGATAGGAGAGAAAAAGATAGCAAAAATACATTGAAACTTTCATTTAACTTACCTAAATAGCTATCTATGCCATTGTTTTTATTCCTTGACATTGATTCAAATTAATGCTTTCATTCTTTCATAATACACTTAAGGATTGCTTTAGTATTTTTGACAGGCCACCATTTTTATGGGTAAATGTTTATCTGAAAATTTCTTAATTCTCATTTTTGAAGGATAAGTTTTGCTGGACAGAGCTTCAACTCATTACCTTTCAGCACTTTCATCTCTGGATTCAGCTACAGTCTTAGTTTCCTTTGGTCAAATTGAGCCAAAACTCCTCAATAGAAGAACTCAGAAATAAAGAATTTGTAAGTTTTTTTCCTTTTATTTATTTATTTATTTTCTTGTGAAAATACCGTACAGAGGAGTTACAATTACATGGGCAAAATAACGAGTACATTTCTTATCAAGCATTGTTGCCTCCTCTTTGTTTCCCCTTCCCATCCTATGCTGTTCTGAGTAGCATGACAAAATCTTCCACTGTCTTGTTTCATCTTACCTGGCTCACGAGTGCATCCTCACTGTGTGTGCTACTCCTTTAAGTGGAATCACAGTAAAAGAATTTATGGAGACAGAAGAAATACAAGCTCATTAGGCTGCCATTAAAGAAAAACAGTGTGATGATAGGCAAAGGAGCATAGTATTGCTCTTAGCGCTTCAACAATTCAGGATTTAGGACATCCTATTACAGAATGAGTAGGTTCACTAGGTATCCCTCTTTTGTTTCTTTAGGCCGTATTGATTGGTTGTCTGTTCATAATACTATAATTTGAGTTTTAAATATGTAAGAACATTTGAGAAGTTATTATTTATTAAAAATTTCTTTATGACTCATTCCACCAGCTTTTGGTATTTCTCTGTTACCCTTAGTGAGACTTCTTCCACAATTTTGTCAGTGGCCATCCAATTTATTACACTGATTGCCACATAACTGGAGTGCTGTGTTCAAGTAACATTTTTTTAATAGTGACCCCAAAGAACAAGAGTGGTAATGTTAGCATTTGAATATGTCAGAAGTCATTAAGTATTTCCTTTAAGTGAAGTGACAAGAATGTGATACAATATTTAGAAAGAAATAGGGAGATACATTCATATAATGTTTTATAAAAGTATGTTCCTAGAAGTAATCTATTAATAATAATATTATTACTCTCTTCCTGTGCCTAGTTTTTCACCTAAAGTTTGTCATCGTTCTCTATGGATAGGGAACTTATGCTCATGGATTGGTACTAAGTAGGAGGTTATGTTTTCATTGGGACTATTGGAATGTATCTTCTGCAGTTGTAGGATCTGCTATACACCACCTCACTGTTCTCTGTCCGCCATGATTTCCCATGAGAAGCTCTGAGTCTTGCTAAGGACCTTTTTTACAAGTATCCTTATACTTTGATGAGGGTTTCTCTGCACATGGCTTTTTGAGTGTATCTTACCTTGACTCCTTGTGATGCTTATGTTTTTACTTTTTTTTTAATACAAAAAGGTGATTTCAGCTACTATTTCTTCAAATACTTCTTCCCATTTGTCTCCTTTATTTTAGGACTCCCAATGT
Source organism: Dipodomys ordii (assembly GCF_000151885.1). NCBI lineage: Eukaryota > Metazoa > Chordata > Mammalia > Rodentia > Heteromyidae > Dipodomys > Dipodomys ordii. Next base: position 10,708,968 of record NW_012267281.1, read on the forward strand.
ACATATATTAGTATACTTAACGATGCCCCTCAGATTCACAATTTTCTTTATTCATTCTCTATTCACACCCAGTAACCTTCCATCCCCTCCCTGCCCCCGGTCATGGAGTTTGAACTCTGAGCCTGTGCACTGTCCCTGAGCTCCTTTCGCTCAAAGCTAGCCTCTACTATGTGAACAACAGCACCACTTCAGGCTTTTTCTGTGATTCATTGGAGATGAGAGTCTCATGGACTTTCCTACCTAGGCTGACTTCCTCAGACCTCAGCCTGCTAAGTAGCTGGGAGTACAGGCATGAGCCAGCAGCCCCCAGCTCTGGAAGATTCTAATTAGCCTTTCTTTTTTTAACCTACTCAACCTGCCTATCTAGCTTCTCTGTAGATTACCTTTTTTTCAATTAAGTAATCATACTTTTAATCTCGGATTTTGTTGTTGTTTTTTGGGTAAGTTCTGTCTTTACTGAAATTGTCTACATGCATACACATTGTTGTCACACCTTAATAATTTACTTAGTTTTCTTCATTCTTCCGGGTGTATTTTAAATAGCCAACTTCTTTACCTAGTAAATCCAATGGCTAGTTTCTTGCATTTGCCCTTTCAATTGTGTATCATTTATATTTTTTCTATCTGTATCTGTCTTGTTATATTATTCTGAAAACTGGAGTTATTTTTCTTTTCCTGTTATTGGAGTTTGATCTGTGAATTTCACACTCATTAGGGGGGTGTTCCACCTCTTAAGCCATGCCTTAAACTCGAGGTGCTTTTAGTTGTTTTTTTTTTTGGACAAAGTCTCACATTTTGACCCAGGTTGGCTTCATCTACCTTTCTCAGTGGTATAACTAGGGCCCAAAATAAATACCATCATACTCAGCCTATTTGTATGTATGAGGTCTCACTAAAATTTTTCCAGTTCTGGCCTTGAACTATGACTGTTTTGATCTCTACTTCCCCAGTAGCTATGATTACAGACTGAAACTTTGTGCTTAGCTTTTTCAGTGACTTAAAAAATAATTCTAGATGGGCCCTGGTGGCTTATGCCTGTAATTCTAGCTACTCAGGAGGCCGAGATCTGAGGATAATGGTTAAAACAGATCCTGGGCAGGAAAGTCCATGAGATGCTTATCTCCAGTTAACCACCAGAAAATCAGAAGTGGCGCTGTGGCTCAGGTGGTAAAGCACTAGCCTTGAGCTGAAGAGCTCAAGGACAGCACTCAGGATTAGAGTTCAAGCTCCACAACTGAAAAAAAATCTGCACAGTCTGTATTGTCAATTTTTTTGGTCATTGAACTATTTGATCAGATCACTTAGTGGTCAGTTTTCTTTGTACCTAAAATATGTAAATCATCTGCTTTTGCGAAGGGGTTTTATATGCATGTTTAGATTTGCTTTCAAAATTCAACAAGATGTACAAGATATTATGTCGAAAATAAACTTTACATTTGAATACTTATCTTGGGGTTCATTTCACCTAACATCAACTTATCTGACCTTTACTACTTGTCTCAGACATATACTAGTTATTGCAAATAAGGGATAACTTCGGTGCCGGGAGAGGGGGGCGGGTGATGGGAAGGAATGGGAAGGGGAAACAAAGGAGGAGGCAACAATGCTTGGTAAGAAATGTACTCATTACCTTGCCCATGTAATTGTAACCCATCTGTACGGTATTTTCACAATAAAAAAAAAGAAAAAAACATTCAGCTATTAATTGACATAATTGCTTTCTTGTTCACTTTCTGATAGAAGCATTAACATTACGTAGAGTTGAGAGAGAACTTAGGGTTTTGTCACTTATTTCTGGATCACAGTCTTACACACACACATGACCCTCTATAGTCCCCAAAATACTTCTGAGCTTTGCAAGGACCTTTGGATTTCATATTCTCTAACTTTTCCTTTTACACTCTGTCTAATGCCTTATGTCCTCCATAAAACCTTGATGCTAAATAGTTGCCGATTTTTTTTTCTTCAGAGAAGGGACTTTGTACATTTGACGAACTGTGATTCAGATCAAATGATGTCAGTCTTTCCCAGTAAATCACCTACTAGGTTAGATAGTAGCATTCTCTGGCAATGGGCCTTTCAGGTAAGTATAATTCCATCCTTCTCTCTCTAGAGGCTGCCTGGCAGCTTTCTCAATGACATGGACTTTTGGTTGCCATGGTTACTGTAGAGATGGACAGCCAGTGATGAGAATAAGGAAGTATAAAATATAAAATATAAAGTGCCATAATTACCAAGATTCAGCCCCTTTCTCCTGAATAAACATAACCTTGCATGGCTAGCAGCCTCTGGTTAACTTCCAGAGTCCTAAAAATGCAGACTCTGATAATTCTCATTCCTTTAATGCAGAAAATGATTTTTGCTATTTTAACCAACACCTTCTTCTAACTCTCTAGTAGTTAATAATTTAACAGAAGAAATTTTACATTTACTTTAGAATATCATTATTAAATTCTCAACTCTTAGTTTTCATATGCTGGGCAGAATAATTGAAACAGAATTTTGTTTTAAATGAAATCTTTACTTCTTTTCAAACTTTATATAAAAAATAACTATTTGCCAATGTACCCCAGGGCAATAAATTCTTTTTTCTTTAGGAATGTTTGTGATTGGGTTTAATTCTTGTAGCAGAGAACTAACGATAAAAATATACTTAAATAATATCCTAATCTTTTCTTTAAAAAGTAAATTTTCTATTGTGTCTGCCCTTGACCTTTTTCTTACCCACATATAATGACTAAATGCTGTAAATTTTAATAACATACACAACACCAGTTATGTCTGCTTTTATAACTTTAAATGATCAGGTTTAATTTTGAAGAATTAGCTTTCCAAGATTCATGTTCTGCATTTAATTGCTTAAAACAGTAGCTGCAGAAAAATTTCTGAAAAGCATTCTGGCTCCAGGAAAGGAAGAAGTGAACAATAGAATGCCTTCATTTAAGGGATTAAAAACACAGGAGTGGTAACAATGCTCAACAAGAAATGTACTCATTTCCTTACTCAAGTAACTGCAACCCATCTGTACAACATTTTAACAATAAAACAAAATTCAAAAAAATTGAAAAAAAAACACAAAACAGCACTAGGGCTTGAATTCAAGGCCTTGGGCTTGCTAGGTAAGCATTTCACTGCTTAAGTCATGTCTCCAGCTTGGCTTTTGCTGATTATTTTGGAGATGGACTCTGGAGAATTTTTCTGCCTCAAATAGCAATCCTCAGATCTCAGTCACTTGGGTGATTAAAATTATAGTGTGACCAGTTGGTAACTGACTCCTCAAGATGTATTTTAAGTAACTTACTGTGGACTCTTCTCAAGTTGCTTTACATCAAACTAAATTCAGGAAGGGACTCATAGATATTCAACAGATGTTCTCCATGTGGCTAGTTCTGTCAGTTGTTGGCCCTAAGACATTTCTTTGAGGAATATGATCATTATATTATTACAATTAAGGGTATCCGTGTGCCCACCGAAGTTCATTGGGCAGATCCAGGACTTTATATGTCTCTACTTCTACTGTTTTCTCTTGAACACATTTGGGGCTATGTTCCTAAGTACTAAGGGATAACTATTAATCCAAAGCTAACTTTGCTCTAAATCCCCTGAATGTGCTAACTACTATGTCTGACAGTGTCCCGAATAATGATGAGTCATGTGCTACAATAAATGTGGAAAAAATAATTGAATTCTGGCATCGTGTATGCTCTCTACAAGCCTGTGAAGACTGAGAATTTATAGTAGAAGCGTTTCATGTCCAGTCCCTATGCAAAAATTAACTGTATAACTTTTTAGTGGGTATTTCAGGAGGCTGTCATAGTTAGGGATTTTGAGAAATGATGATCAGATAGAGGACTCTAAAAGGTATTAAATAATGATTTAAATAAGAGAACAGGTGCTAACACAGAAAATCATGAATGATTTGCTCTAAAGATTAGTTGAAAGAGAAATTAGATTCTAAAGTTTATGACTATATTTTATATAGCATACAAAAACTCCTATTACGTCTACTTACAAATTCTAGCCAGGAAAGAATATAGTTGTTGCTGGGAAGGTGGCTCAGTGGTAGAGTGCTTACCTTGCATGCATGAGGCCCTGGGTTCAATTCCTCAGCACCACATATGCAGAAAAAGCCAGAAGTGGCATTGTGGCTCTTGTGATAGAGCACTAGCCTTAAGCTGAATAGTTGAGGGACAGTGTCTGGGTCCAGAGTTCAAGCCCCATGATTATATCTATCTATCTATCTATCTATCTATCTATCTATCTATCTATCTATCTATCTATCTATCTATCTATCTATCTATCTACATACACACACACACATATAGTTGCACAATTACTAACAGAAGAAACAATGAGAACAAATAAAGCAATTTCACTTAAGTCTCACATCATACCTGCAATGAATTATATAAATTTTTTTTGGAGAAAACCAAAAATGTGGGAAATTGATATTTGAAGTTTAAAAAATAATTCTATTTTCCCAAAGGAATGAAAAATTAAGAAAAACAAACAATACAAACCATGCTTTTACCAAAATAAGCATGTGATTCTCTTCTATGAATGACATCAGCATATATTTATACAATATTCTATTGGATTTTTCTAAGTATATGAACTACAGAGTATGCTTCTTTGCATTGAAAATAGCATTGCTAAAAAAACCTCTAACAAGACAATGATTTTGGCCCAATTATGTTCTTTCATCTATTAGAATTCTTTAAAAAAAGAGAGATAGGACTGTAGTTTCAACTTTTACATATGGACACCTATTTTTCTTAATACCATTTGTTGAAGAAGCTGTCTTTTCTCCAATGTATGTCTTTGTCAGCTTTTTCAAAAATCAGGTGGTTGTAACAATGCTGCCTTATTTCTGGATCTTCTATTCTAGTCTGATAGTCTACATGTGTGTGTTAGTGCCAGTACTTATGCTTCTCTTGGTATTAATGTTCTGTAGTATAGTTTCTGGTATTGGGATACCTTCAGCATTGTTCTTTGTACCTAAAGGATTGTTTTAGTTTTTTGGTGTCTTTTCTGATTTCATATGAATTGTTTTTATCAATTTTTCTAATAATGGTTGTAGAACTTCAATGATATTACATTGACTCTATAGATCTATTTGGTAGCATTACTATTTTCATGATATTATTTTTGGTATTTCATGAACATAAGAGTTCATTCCATTTCTAATTTTTTTATCAACTTCTTTCTTGAATGTTTTACAGTGATTTTTTTGTTTGTTTTTCTGTTGGTCCTGGGGCTTAAACTCATGGCCTTGGCACTATCCCTACCTTCTTGGGCTCAAGGTTAGAATTCTATCTCTTGAGCCACAGCAACACTCTGGCCTTTTCTGAGTAGTTTGTTGGAAATAAGTGTTTCATGGACTTTCCTGCCTGAGCTGGCTTCAAACCCAGATCCTTAGATCTCAGCCTCCTTAATAGCTAGGATGATAGGTGTGAGCCATCAGTTCCCATCTGACTTTATAGTTTTTATTGAAGAGGTCTTTTACTTCCTTGGTTCAATTTATTCCTAGGTTTTTTTGAGGCTATTGTGAATGGGATAGTTTCTCTGATTTTTTTCCTAAGGTGATTTATTGTTGGTATATAGAAAGTCTGCTGGCTTGTATTTTGCTACTCTACTAAAAGGATTTATTAGAGCTAAAGAATTTTTTTGGTGATGTCTTCAGAGTCTTTTAGGTATATGATCTACAAATTGGGATAATCTATTTTCTTTCCTATTTGTAATCCTTATATTTCTTTCTTTTCCCTTAGGACTCAAGCTAGAAATTCAAGTACGATTTTAAATAGTAATGAGGAGAATGGACATGGATCTTGTTCCTACCTTTAGAGAAAATGATTTCAGTGTTTCTCTGTTTTTGGTTGGTTGGCAGTTGGTTTGTTATATGTACTGTTTATTAAGTTGAGATACATTCCTTCTCATATTCTTAAAAGCTTTTTATCATTTATGAAAGGTTTTTTTGCTGTATCTTTTGTTTATTTGGGTTCTGTTCTTAATTCTGTTTATGTGCCAAATATTTGTACATTATGTTAATTGATTTGTGTGTTTTGAATCATGCTTGTGTCTTTGGAATGAGACAACTTGATCATAGTGCATTTCTTCTTAATGCTTATTTATTGTGGCAATATGTGAATACATATGTATATGTAATATATATCTTAAAATTATATTTTAATTAAATTATTCAATTGTATTTATAATATAATTTATGACATATATATAATAATCTTAGTCTTTAATGAAAGGATTATTATCATTATCCTGTCTTTATTTTCATGATTTAAAGTTATAATTCTTTTTAAATTCACTTAATTTTTTTTGCTTTTCTCATTAGACTTTATGCTAATTGAGGCAACATTATTGGTTTATTATTTGTGTGCTTCACATTGCATTAGGAAATACATGGTTATAATGCATGATCTTACTCACAAAGTAGCTTTTCTTCTAGTTTCTGAACTACAACAATGGGAATGATATTTGCTGGTCAGACTGCCTTACACTCAGTTCCTTAACCTCTCATCAGTATCATTAACTTGGACAAGCTTCTTCCTTCTCCTCCTTCTCCATCTCTTCCTCTTCCTCCTCCTTCTTCTAGTTCTATTTTGCAGTTTCTACAAATTAGGATTATAAATTGCATAAGAAAATACTTATGTACATACAACATTGGGTGACCAATTTAGATATTTATAACGAATGTAAATGTAATAGGATAAAAAAAACTCATGAGTGTTACATAAGTGTAGAGAAATATTTTTATAGGCCATCTTTTCTTTTCTTTTACATTTCTTTGCATCTATTAAAGGTAGAAGATTATGTAATACTTTTTAGGATGAAGCATTTAAAAGATAAATGACTTATGGAAATCATACTATTCTTTACAATTGTAAAAATGATTCTGGAGGAGACTATAGATACCACCAGAAAACAGTTGTTTCAGACCAGTAATGATATTTAGGCAGGAGAAAAACAATTTTCCAAGATGTTTGGGGAGGTACTAGGGTTTGACCTCAAACATTCTTGCTTTTTGGCACGTGCGTCACACTTGAATTACACCTTTAGCTCTGCCTAAGTTATTTTTGAAATAAGGTCTCACTTTTTTGCCCAAGGTAGCCTGTACCATGATCCTCCTATTTACTTTTACCACCATATCTAGAATGGCGAATACATAGTATTATGTCTATCTTCTTCTGTTGATCAGTATCTTATGAATTCTTTTTTTTCAGAGACTACCATCTTTCCAGTTGTAATGTCCTGAATAGCTAAGATTATAGGAATATGCGACACGGGTTCATCTTTTCCTTAAAAAAAACATATCTGGCTATTTTATGCATGAGAAAATATACATTCTTAAACTAGTCAGCATTCATATCTCCCAAAATATCCTGAAGAATGTCTGACAGTAAATATCAAAGTTAGGAAAAACTTTCTTTTAAGATCTTCTTATGTTGCAATTTAGGTTCATAAGTTGGAAGATTTGGAAAAATGTTCCTCACTTCACATTTTTTATTTATTTATTTATTTATTTGTTGTCAGTTGTGGAGCTTGAATTCTGGGCCTGAGCTCTGTCGCTCAGCTCTTCAGCTCAAGGCTAGCACACTACCACTTGAGCCACAGCCCCACTTCCGGTTTTCTGGTGGTTTATTGGAGGTAAGAATTTCACAGACTTTCCTGCCCGGGATGGCTTTGAACCACAATCCTCAGATCTCTGACTCCTGAGTAGCTAGGACTACAGGTGTGAGCCACCATCGCTTGGCTTCACTTCACATTTATTTAAAAAAAATCTCTACAAAATTTGACCAGTCTCTCCAACACTATTAACTTCCCTTCTGTGATTATTTAAAATATGATTTTTGAGCATTACATTGATTCCATGATGCCAAATATACCTTTTTATACATACATTTAAATTACTGTTTTGAGCGTTCCTTTATTCCAGCAATCAATGAGAACACCATAAGAACTTAGCAGGATTTCTTGATGTTATTTTGTGTGAATGATAGAAAATAAGCGATCTTATTATGTTTTATACTTTTTTATTTTTCTTTTCTTTTTATTTTTTGTGAACATACTGTACAGAGGGGTTACAATTACATGGGCAAGATAATGAGTACATTTCTTATCAAGCATTGCAGCCTCTTCCTTTGTTTACCCTTCACATCCTATGTTTTATATTTTTGTCAAGTTATTTTTCCTGTTTTGAATGGAGTTAGATGGTCATATGCATATTTAATTTGATGTCTCCTCGTTTTAACAACTATTTGTAATGAATTTTTTCCCCTATGTTCTCTATACCACCAAATTCATGTGTGGATAGTCTAACCTCCAATTGAAAGGAAAGGAAGCTTTGGGAATAAGTAGGTTTGGAGCAGATTCTGAAGGTGTCTCTCTGATAGAATCATTGCCCTTGTACAAGAGGTCCAAGAAACAGAATTTTCATTGTTTCTTGCTCTTTTTTTTTCTTGTCCTGGGCCGTGGACTCTGGGACATAGGTTCTCCTAGACTAAGGTCCTTTGTGTGCAAGGCTAGAACTCTACCACTTAAGCTGGAGAACCACTTGCAGCTTTTTCTGTGATTAATTGGTGACAAGAGTGTTAAAAATGACTGGAGCCGGGAAGATGGCGGAGGAGAAGCTGGAGTCTAAACAAGCTCTCGCATAGAAAGCAGTTTTAGAGTTCCAGTGAACAGTCCTAAGCCAGAGAATCACACCAAGTGTGCCATCACAAGACAGAGAGTTAGGCCAGAGAGAGAAAATCCAGGCAAGGAGACACATCTGAGCTCTTGTCAGCAGCGAGCGGATTCTACTCAACACCAGCAAGAACCGACAAGGAACGGACATCTTCATCCTGCAGTTCGCAGACCAGAGATGACCCAGGAACCAAGACTTGGCGTGAGTGGAAGCCTGACATCCTCACTCCTCAGGGACCAGAGGAGGGAAGGCCACCCCTTCCCCCCCAGTACCGGAGATCTCCATCTTGGATACCAACAAAGCTCGGAGGAGCTGCTAGCTCCAACTCAGGCCTTGGAATAAAACGAGTCATTTAGCTGGTCACAAGAACTTAACGGCGGCATGACCTGCCAGACTCAGCTCCACCCAGGGAAAAGTCACCCAGCTTGGCCGCCAGCCCTAGGAGTGGCTTTCTTCACTGGGTAATCAGAGCCAGAGGCTGCCCCTACCTCTAGCAGCCTTGACAATCAATTAAAATTCAGGAAACAGAAACCCTGAGAATGGCTCCAGGCTGGGCTCTGTGAGTTTTTAACAAACTAGCCCCCGGGAAAAGCTACTGTCTGTTGAAAGGTCTCAACTCTACTCAGAACCTAGCGTCATCACTGCATCCCCCTCTTTTGTGATACTCAAAGCAGATCTGCCTCTGATTGAAATAGCCTGGGAGGAGGATCGCCAAATCCTGGGTAAAGCAGAACATTTTTCTGCCTGTTCAAACAAACTGCCTTAAGAAACCAAACAAGTCACAGGACCACAAGCAGCCCAGAGACTCCAACAAGAGGTTGGTTATGGACACAAGGGAGATACAGAATTTTTCCTACCCCTCCCAAAAAAATCAAAGAACTTTTCTTCTTGTTCTACTTCTTCTTTTTTTTTTGGTACCATATATAAAATTTTTTTTCTTTTCTAAAACTTTTTTAATCTTTAATTTTTGCCTTTTTTGAAAAAAATTGTTTTCCAGTAACTTTTTTTTCCTCTTATAATTTTTATTTTAGGGAAACTTGAGTGTGTGTTTTTCTTTCTTTTTTTGTTTTCTTTCTCTTTTCTTTTTTAATTATCTTTTTGTTTTTTGTTTAGCTCTACTGAACTTCTCATCTTTTTTTATTCCTTTCTTATCCTTTTCACCTTCTCCTCTCTTTCGTTCTCATTTATGTGACTTAATTCTTGTCCTGCACATCTCAGATAAACCCGTAGTTGACTATTAGACCCTATCCTCCATTGTGTACACACTTAATCCACAAATTTATTACTCAGTTCAAAACCTCTGAGACTTAAATTCCTTAATAGCAGTACTACCTCTTTATACCTATATAATATTTTAAGCATTTTTATTTTTAAGTTTTTCACATCTCCTTTATATCCCTCCCCTTCTCTCAATATATTCACGTTCTTCTCTAAATAGATTATTTTCGATCTACATAATATTATTAATTTTTACTTTTCTTTTTTTTCTGGTCTCTTTTTTTTCCCCTTTCCCTTCCTTTTTTATTCTCTCTCTACTTTCATCCTACCCAACCTATTTCCTGCTTTGAGATTAGGACTTAGTTAACTCTCCCTGTGCCTCCCCACATCAATCTATGCCTATTTTTTTACCCACATCTCTCCCTAACCCTAATAATTTCGGGTCTTCCAAATTCTTCTTTGCAGTTCGTAGCCAATTAACATATAGTTGTTTGATGTTGAATAGTTGTATCTGTTGAACTAGATTGTATCTGTAGACTACTGACTGTGCAAATTGAGACTTTGGTTGATGCTTGCCTTAAGATAGTGTTCTAGCACAAAACTGGTGCTATTTTCATCTCAAAAGGGCAGAGTAAGCCCGAAAAACACAAGAAAAATGGCAAATCCGGATATCTCAATTCCCAATCTTGATAATCAGGGGACAGAACAGATAATATATAATCCAGAGGAGAGTTCCCAATTAGCTCTACAAACACTGCTGGCAAACATGATAAATGAAAAGATTGAAAGCATACAAAGGACTCTGTATGAGCATAATAGGGAGAGAGAGGAGGCAATCCAAAAGTTTATACAGGAATATCATAAGCGTGAGGAAGCCACTAAAAAACTGATACAGGATTTGTGTGAGCAGCTTGAGAATACTCAAAGAGAAAGGCAGGAATGGCGTGAGCAGGCTGAGAACACTCAAAGAGAACTACAGAAATCCCATGAATGGGAGGAAGTTAATCAAAAGTAATAGAGGAATTGAGAGAGCAGGAAGAGAATACACAAAGATCACTAAAGGCATTCATGGAATCCATTAACAAAGAGCTGAATGAAGTCAGGAAGAACCCAACAGAAGGAATGGGAGTCCAAGGAAACCATCACTAATCATCTAAGTGATTTGAGAATAAACACTGAACACCAAATTAAGGAAGTAAAGAAGTTCATACAAGATCTAAAACAAAGCTTCAACAAAGAATTTGAAGCCATCAAGATGACCAATTAGAAGGAAAAGAGATAAAAAACAAAGTAGAAAGTCTTGACAGCAGGTTAGACCATGCAGAAGATCAAATCTCAGGGATTGAAGACAGCCTAGATATTATAGAGAAAGAACATACAACCATCCAAGACAAGTCCAAGAAGTAAAATAGATATATCCAACACTTGGAAGACACCATCAGAAGGCCTAATCTAAGGATAATGGGTGTAGAGGAGCACCTAGAAACAGAAGTTAATGGTCTAGGAAATTTGTTTAACA
>NW_012267281.1:10724205-10779427 GCF_000151885.1 Dipodomys ordii
CTCCATCAAAAAAGTATGACATTGCCCCATTTGTTAGGAAATGGAAGAAACTTGGAAAAAATTATATTAAGTGAAATAAGCCAGGCCCAAAGAAACATAGGACCCATGGTTTCCTTTATTTGCAATATCTAGTATGTGTATGAGTCAAGCGGAAAAGGTCAGATAATGTGATGTTAGGAAAATGAACCCTTAGATATGTATTTTAATGTTTTTTTTGTTTCATGCATTTGTTTCTAATGCATTTATAAGATTATCTCTTTGTTGCTTTGTATGTCCCTCCCCCACATTATAACGAGGAGGCTGCAATGCTTGATAAGAAATGTAGGCATCATCCTGCCCATGTAATTGTAACCCCTCTGTACAGTGTGTTCAGAAAAAAAAAAAAAAGAGTGTTAAAGACATTCCTGCCTGGGCTGGCTTTGTACTGAAATCCTCAGATCTCAGCCTCCTCAGTGGCTAGTATTACAGATTTTCTTGAATATTTGACATAAAAACTCATAGCCAATGGTTCAAAAGGACAGTAATGCTATGATTAAAAATTAGTATATAATTAATATCACTATTGCATAATATAATTTATCTTTATAAATAATAAAATATATAAAATTTTTATAAAATAATTTATCTTTATTTTAGCCCATACTTGTTATAAAGTTTCTAGTGTCTTCACGTTTACAGATGAGGAGCATGGATTAAGATGATAAAGTGGCAAGGTGGAATCAACAAATGTTCTTTAGCTCATGTGCTAAAAGTTTGGTTGCCTACTGACAAATTTTTCAGAGTTGAATGAGTGTTGACAACTCTAACATCTTCAGTCATTGACTAGTATATAGAAGAATGAACTATGAGAAAATGGTATCCAGTAGGAGCAAGTAAGTTACTAGAGGCATGTTTAAGACCATTCTTCCTTCTGCTTTTTCTTCCTGGGTGTCCAGAGGAAGGGAAATCTTCTCCAACATAGTACTGATAATTGTGTTTCTCTACTGGTCCAACAAACAAGAAACCAAGAGACCATGGACTGAAACCTCTGAAACTGTGAGCCAAACATCTTTTCAGCTCACAAATACATTACCATAATGATGAAAAACTAATATATTAAGCAATTTGTCTAGGGTACTTGGCTCAGGAGGAGCTGTAATGAGGACTAACATATTCTTCCATTAGTAGCATGTTTTATTGGCACTTTGAACCCTTTTCTTTATTACTTGTTTGCTCCTTAATTGGTTGGTTTGTTTTCTTTTGTAAAAAAATAATACAGTTGGAAGTAAAGAGAGAGATAAAAGGAGTTCCCTAGCTTAGTAAAAATAATAACTTTTTTTGCCAATGACATAGTAATTTGTAAGTTCACATTTTATGATCTAGGGGACACATTGTAATGGTAGTATCACCACCACATTTATGCTAGAATCTTATGAATTTGATTTGTTATACTATTCTATTCTATACTATACTATTTTACAACTATTGGCACAAAATGAGAAGTGTATTAAGAGAAAATAAGAGCTATCACTTTGATATCAACTATGCTAGATCTCATATTTGAGTCCTAGAGTGATACTATACTGCAAACAGAACTAAATTCCAATGATATTGTACATTTACTATGTACATCTTCTCTAAATACCTTACTAAGTACATTGTTTTTGACATTCTCTTAATTTTTAAGTTTTGGTCTTCATTTCAGGTTGATTATATTCCAGAGACTGGAGATCCTCTTCTACTTTCTTTCCTTATCCTTTAAAATCTTGCTTGTAAGAGGAATGGTATACTTGCTTGTAAGAGGAAACACCTACTCCAATTGTAGTTCATGTGTGTGACAATTTTTGCTTGAAGAACTGTACCAGAAGTCTAAGAACTTTGGTTCCTAAGGCTGTTTGGAGAATGTCTTGTGAAATACTCATAAAACATTGCTTTAAAAAAGAAAAAAATGTTCAAATAGCGTAATGATAGGAAGTTGTTTATGGGTTGGGAAGGTGGCTCAGTGGTAGAGCACTTGCCTTGTATGCCTGAGGCCTGGGTTCAATTCCTCAGCACCACATAAGCAAAAAGAAAAAAGCCAGAAATGGCTCTGTGGCTCAAGTGGTAGAGCGCTAGCCTTAAGCTAAAGAGCTGAAGGACAGCGCCCAGGCCCAGAGTTCAGGCCCCTTGACCGGACCCAAAAAATAAAAATAGAAGTAAATTGTTTATGTAAGTATTTGTGGTAGTTGCTTCTTCATTGAAATGTACTAATCAGCTACAATTAATCAACTGCAGTCAAACTTACTGATGATATATTTAGGGTACTTTTGTGAAATGGGATCAGATTCTTCTCCTATGGTCTGTGTATGCATCAAAAAAGAAAAATAAACCTTTTTTTATAAGAATTAGAGGAGCCAGAGATCATGGAAAAGCTGTCTCTTCCAGACCCACACAATATTAGGACCAATTGTGTAAATAGTTAGATGCTAAGAGCTAGTTGAGAACTAGTCATTCACAACCTAACATTGACAATAGTTCCTCTGATTTCATTATTCTCAGTTTTGATATGAAGAACTTAGTTTTCCTGTTTTTCCTTCATTTACTTATTCAGTATATACATTTAAAGTGTACATATTTTCAGGCAATGTGTGGAGACATGGAGAATATAATGCTAAGCTATACAGAGAAGTCTCTATTTTCACAGAACATAATTATAATATAAAAGTCAAACAATAAACAAGAAAAAACATAAAAAAGTTAAGATTATTTGGAAAAGTAACTCAATAAAGGAAACAACATAGAAATTGTGGTGCAAAGATAAAAAAGAATGAGAAGAGAAGTAAAATTTTGTTTGGTGGTTAGGAAAAACCTCAGTATAAAATAATATTTGAAGTGAGATGAAAATATTGAGAAGACAAGCACAGTGAAGATCAAAAGGAGGCAAAGTTGTGGCAGAGGAAGAAGCAGTAAGAGAAGGCAACAGAAGAAGGAGGAGCTTTGGGTTATCAAGGAATGCAAGGAAGGCTAGTGAAAGTATTTGGATTTTATGTTAGGCATGAAGGAAATATTACACAAGGAAATATTTATACAAGGGTTTTATGTTAGGCATGAAGGAAATATTTATACAAATGTCAGGATACGCTTTATGTTTATAACGATTACTCGTGGGTGATATAGGGGAAAATTTGAATATGTAGAAACAATAAAAGTCTGGATGATGATACAACTTAGAGCAATTGACAGGGAGACAGAGAGAAGTTGGTGGCTTTGAGATAGATTTTCAAGAATTATTTACAAAATATGCTGGTAGACTTAGTGTGGTCTGAAAATGAAAAAGGAAAAATCGGAGAAATGGGCTGCCTAATTTCAACATCCAGTTTTAGTTTGGTTACAATCTGGAATGCTGTAAAATATCCCTAAATTCTTGAGGCTATTAAAAGTTAGACCTCTGTTTATTTGTTATAGTCTGAAGGTTCAGGAATACAATAGGGAATGATTAAAACTACAGGTTCTGTTTTATTGCTTTATTTACCTTCAGTCTTAAAGTTCCTTCTTTTAATCTGGGTTGACTGCTTCCTATCTCTGTATCTCATGCTAAAGGACGAGGATGAGGAAAGAGGACAGGTGCAGTCCTTTCTTCTAAAAAGGCCAACATTATTTTCCACTTAACATTTTCCATTCTCATCTTTATGTCAGAATCTAAGATATAGAGTCACTCACCTACAGTCAAGCTGTCCTTACCTGGGTGGTCACACATGTGACATCTGTGACAAGTACCGCCACCTATGAGACTATGACAGAACAGGACTGAGAATTAAAAGCTTGTGGCAACATGGTTTAGTTGTTTGTTCCAGAAGATTGAGTATACGTCAATAAATGCCTTCTCTATTTGCATTAGGAAATCCTTGCAAGTCAAATTATCTGAATGACAGTGTTCTACTCATCTGTACCAACAGGGTGCTTCTCAAACAAGAGTTCATTTATTAAAATGTAATCGATCCACATTAAACTATTATGTCCAGGATTTATTTTTAAATAACTTTTTTTTATTGTGAAAATACCATACAGAGGGGTTAGAGTTACACGAGCAAGGTAATGAGTACATTCCTTATCAAGCATTGTTGCCTCCTCCTTTGTTTTTTCCCTACCATCCCTTCCCTCCCACCTCCTTAACTATACTCCCCCCCACCCCCCCCAAACTGTAAAGTTCGTTTTTCAACATAGCGTATTGTACATCTCATTGTTACAATGGGTCAACCTGTATCCCTATTTAAACACTTCGTTTTTCTCTTCCCCTCCCCAAATTATACCAACATCAAATACAGTGTAAACAAGTCCTGATCAGATCCCTTCCTTGAAAAGGAGTCCAACATGTAAACCTTATTAATAGCTCACTAGTTAACCTTGCCTTCCTGATCTTACAAAACTTCATTCTATTTTTTTTAACTGTAGAGAGTAAATGATCTTTACTTTTGCACTTTAAAATGGACCCATTTGGGACATTTCAACTATTCAGAGGTACACACATTTTAATTACCATTGTCTTTATTTGCTACATTCTGACTAGTGCTTTTTATCTTTTGGATATCATTTTAATAAGGATGAATCCATTTATGAAAGGTTACTGTACTTATGGATTTAGATTCTGGCAGCTCTGGGGAGTGTTGGAAACCCAGAACAAGGGAGCCATTGGAGGAAGTAAGACAATAGAAGTGCGTATTTGAAGAGTATTGTCTGTTTCCTGGCCACTCGGAGGGTGAACAACTTTCCTCTGCCATGCTTTTCTACCATGATGTTTTGGCCTTGCTGCAGGTCTAACTACCACAAAGAGCCTGTCAACCACAGGCTGAAAACTCAAAACCATGAGCCAAATAAACCTTCCCTCCCTTAAGGTATCTTATCATTATTGTTATTTTTTGTTGAAAGAACAAAAATATGACCAATACTTCTAGCTATGGATTTCATTAATCTTACTCTTTAGCAGTGCTGGGGGTTGAACTGAGGGCCTTGTGCTTGCTAGGCTGATACACTTCTAATTGAGTCATACGTCTATCTTTACATTTTGGTGATTATTTTGAGAATAAAGTCGTTTGTCTTGGGCTGGCCTTGAACTGTGTTCTATACCTCAGTGTCTTAAGTAGCTAGGATTTCAGGCATGAGTCACTGATATTCAGCTTCATTGATCTTCATTAGAGATGGCCTTTGCTCTAATCTCTTTGAACTTCTGTTTCCACATTTGTTATTTGGGGATACAGATGAGATAAGAACCATTGTGATTCTGGGTATAGAGAAGAAAATAAGAGCTGAGCTCTACTGGGATGACAGGAACGACTTCATAGAGGGATACTCCTGGTGGGTAGTCTAATGTACATACGATAAGGGGTAGAGATGTTGCTGGCAGAAGAAAGAGAAAGCACAGGCAACATCTTAAGCACTAGAAACACCTTCTAATTCCAAGGAATAACTATAGATCAAGGTGAGTATCTTGTAGCACTGAGAGTTGAATCAGGAATCATGATTGTACTGGCCTGGTGTCTTCAATCTGTTTCTGATTAATTGGACTGAAATGTATGGCTTTTTGTCAGCTATAATATATGATGATAACTGAATTTTTAAATGAAAATGCATATGTTCTTGAATTAAGTGCCAAGAAGTCATGTCTTGCTCATAAAGGAGTGCCTCTTTTCTTAACTACCTTCCATTATACCTGTTTGTTATATCATGTCAATACCCTGGAACTAGTGTGCATTGCAGGGATACACCACATATTTTAACTTTTTCTATAAATTAGTTTATTTCCACATTAATCCCTCTATCAATAAGTATACAAAGGTCTGGGACTTCAAGAACATTAACAGTAGGAGCTCAGAAATCTGACAGATTCTGGCCAGTGACCTACTTCTATTAAAACACTATATGTATACCTACAGGTTTATTCATCTCTTGAAATTTATGTTTACATTAATATTTGATAATTTCAGAGATAATGTTTTAAATTTGGACTATCTGGAAAGGCATGTAACAAATTACAGAAACTTAGCTTTTCTTCTGAATTAATACCCTATTTCTTTGTCTAGGGTATAGACAAGCAGCTTGGTGTAAAGTTAAATGACTGGTGGATAATACTGCTTCTTTAGATTTTTGAGATATTGATTTATAATTTTTTCATGCTGTACTTTTTCCTGGTGTATTTTGTTCTTTTCCTTCCCCATACCTACTCCACATATCTCCCTTTCTGTTCCAATCATGTGCTACCTTAGAGGAAGTAAGATATGTTAAAGGGCTGAGATTTTGAATATCTAAGATTCTTTCTTACTTTTCTTGGCAAAAGCTTTAGCTATTAGGAAATTTCAGGAATTTACTGAAAAAGAAAATAAATACATATGAAGACATATAAGAAGTGCCTCTAAGCATTCAATGATTGTGTCCCGTGTCAATGCTGAATGTAAGAGCTTTTTATTCACTTTATAAACTTTAGTTTCCTGATATTATTTTGGATGAGCTAAAGGATTCTATGATTTTCCATGGGAAAAATATTTTTTTTCTAAACACGCCAAACCTTGCATGTTCATATTTTTGTCTTCTCACAGAGAAGTGAATTCTTTCATGGTCAAGCTCAACAGAACTGGGCACCTGCCCAGTTCTCCAACCTTTCTGAGTCAACCTGGTCTAAAAATCAGGTCTATTGGCAGTTTCTGCCTTGAAGTAAATATGACCCTAAAAGGCTCCATAAGAGGAGTTCTCCAGTGTCTTGTGTTGAAAAAATGGGTTGTCCAACTCTGCAATGCCTTATGAATTCTGTTTCAGTTCCTTTGAAAGCTTTATTCACAGTGCCAATTTCATCAGTGTTACAGGTCTTATGCTTTATTCTCCTTCTGTCTACCAGTTTGTCTGACTTCTTAATTGGCTAATTGTTTCATGGGGGGAAACAACATGGTTTCTTCTAACACCTCAGTAATCACTTACCTCTACTTAGTTTCTAGAAATAAAGGCATTGTCTCACATGGAAAACATGACTAAATAAAGATGTCCATGTTGTTTTTATTAAGTTATTCAGTTGAATATATAAATTGAGATAAATTAAATCTGCCACTCATTTGTGATCACTGTTCACTCTGAATAAACAAATTCATTTTGTGTATTATTGTTAGAACTTCTGATACAAAGCAATATTATTCCATCAAATGCTCTGTGGATGCCTCAGTAGTGTTTATGGATATTTTTATGCCAACTTATCTCTTTATCCCTATAGCTCTTCTATCAAACATATTTCCTCAAATGATAGTAGTCAGAGAAATTATGCTTCATGGCTATTTTCAGTAATATTATAAGAAGAAAATAAGAAAATGTAAGCATGTCCATATTGGATTGAATAAATGTGGCTATAGAATCACTGCAGAACGAAATTAATCTTCAGATTTAGTAAGCTTTGATCTCCAGGTAGAGTTTTTATTATGGAAATCAACAGGTATTTCTTCTACCAGCTAGAAAATGGTTAGTTTGAATACAAAGAATAATATAGCTATAACTTTGTGAATTTTCAATAAGCTTATAGATAAATAGCCCAAATGTAGACAACAAAATAAATTGAAATCCAAAGAAGTTGAGTTGATTTTCTTCCAGTAATAATTCTCATTGATTTAAAATATGCAAACAATAAATTTTTTATAAAGTAAATAGGCAATTGAGTATGGCTATAATTTCAAATCGTGCATACATATATACATAACTTTTCATAGATTTCTTACATTTTACCTTAATAATGCTATATGGCCTGGAATATAAATGTAATGGAAAAATGACTCTATATGTGAGTATTCAATTTAAATGGCTTTTTGTATGTACTTACCACAAGCTGTCCTTTATTTGCTAACTTTCTACTTCAGGTGACATTGTTAAAATGAGCCATTAGATCAATTATTTCTTAATAACTTAACATCCTAATCACTTAAACAGTTTTGGCCCTGTAGGAAGAGAGTTTTAGAGTAAATGCTTTTTCCCATTACTACCTTATATTTTTTATTTTATTTAATTTTTTTATTGTGAAAATATTGTACAGAGGGGTTACAATTACATGGGCAAGATAATGAGTACATTTCTTATCAAACATTGTAGCCTCCTCCTTTGTTTCCCTTTCCCAACCCTTCCCATCCTCCCCCTAACCTCCACCCAATCCTCCCACCCTTCGTCCCCTCCACCAAAGTTGTAAAGTTCGTTTTCGACATAACGACTTGTACATCTTTTGTTGGTTTTCCTTATTTGCAATATCTAGTATATGTCTGAGTCAAGCAGAAAAGGTCAGATAAGGTGATGTTAGGGAAATGAACCCTGATATGTATTCAAATGTTTTTTTTTCTTTCATGGGATTGTTTCTAACACATTTGTAAGATTATTTCTTTGTTGCTATGTATGTCCCTCCCCCACAGTATAACCCCTGCTTTCACTGTATTTGATGTTGGTATAATTTGTGGAGGGGAAGGTGAAAAAACAAATCGTTTAAATAGGGATACAGGTGGACCCACTACCTTATATTTCTAACATATTCTTTCAATATCTGCCCATTTTCTTGGTATTGAGATTCTTGCTTTTCAAGATAATTGTTCTCTTATAATTATAATTCCTCATCAATAGTCTCAATAAATTAGCAGTGAAGATGATCTTTGCCTGACAATTCATGAGAATCAGGTGATTTGAATAGTTTTAAATTCTATACCAGCCTAATAGAAGACCTGTTTGTGGATATTTGAAACAGATTAGTCTAAAGTAGAATGTACTTAAAGTTGCTTAGGAGTTTATTTGCAATCATTTAGACAATCTTTTATACAGTGAGCAAACATTTCTTCAGTATCTATTATAAGCCAGACATTGTACTAACGGCTAGATTGACAAGTTCCTAGTTTGCAGATCATCCACTTAAATACACTTTGATCTAGCAAATCACTGGGCAATCCAGCCAGCCAGGCAAGGCTGAATATCTCTGATATGTCATTCATCTGTTCATATCTGTGGTTCCTGTTAGAATGTGAATCCTATAAATGATGTTCTTATGTCACATGCACATAACCTAGTGTGGTGTACTATACATGATAGATCAATAAGTATTTATTGATTCAATAAGTGAAAATACAAGTTACTATGAGGTAGAAATCTTTGACTCAGTGGTAGGAAATCTTGAAAGAAGATACTATAGAAGATTCAAGGCAATGAACACTCAAACTATTTATTAGAATCCCAATTCCTGCAAGAGGAAAGTAGTGGTTATTAGTCAATGCTTCTGCAAATAGTACAAATTCAGGATGGAATGTAAAAAATAGGTAATTTATTGGAGTATGACCAGAAGTAGGCAAAACCAAGATAGTATTTGATCTGGGAATGAATATATAGCTATATATCTAAATCACAGATATCTACATATATACATATAGATATATACACCTACAGATAGACACATATAAATACATGCTACATGGACACTGTTTATATGTAGATGTATACTATAAAACAATAATAAAAGTTAGGATATAGCAAATACATGAGCTGCTAATAAAGTCATTTATTAACATTAAAAAACAGAAAATACCAGGTACTATGCTCAAGGCTGGGAAGCAAAATCAAATAAAACAATTTCATATATAATACTATGTTTTAACACATATCAGGCACTTGGAGTAGGCATGGTCTGGTCATCAGAGTAATCAAATATTAATATTTTTTCAAATATTAATATTTTGACCCTAAAAAACAAATATTTATGACTAGGGCTTTTCTATCACTGCACCAGAAAATCTTTTTATATTGGACTCACTTATCCTATCTTATTGTCCACACTTCCTTTTGTTTCCTCTCATAAAATTAAAGTAAGTTAAATACTTTGTATGTGCTGATATTTCCTTCCTTTCCTTATTCTCTCCCTTTAATCCTTCTTTCCTTTTCTTTTTTCTACTTTTACTTCAAAAGTCATCATTAAATTGAAATAACTGAAACTATTCTTAAATTAATGTCTGGCTTAAAAAATTGTATGTGAAGGAGCCAGGCATGATGGCTTATAGTTGTAATAAAGCTGTGTTGAGATGTAGAACTGCATTCCTGTGCTACCCAGGCAAAAATTTCAATATCCTATCTTGAAAACAACTAAAGCAAAATTGTCTGGAGGTATGGCTAACGGGATTGAGTATTTGCAAAGTATAAGTGGGCCTTCATTTAAAACCTCCATAGTTGAAAAAAAAGTATCTGAAAGGTATATAAGTATTTTAAAAATAAAATATTATTTTCTGAAAGTCTATATTTATATTTTTCAATTAGCAGACATTTGTAATATGAAAGGGTTTCATTTTACATGTCCACTGAGGAAAATCTTTGAAGATTTCATTTCATTGTTGGTTTCTGTTTCTTTGAGGAAAGCAGGGTTAGTGAAATCTATATATTACTTCAATAGTTAAAATAAATTTCTGTTGCAGAGGTTTCACATAGCTGTTTAGTTCTTAGTTATTAAAATTTGGCAAAATAGGTCTTCTGCACAAACCTTCCCCCACCCCAGCAATTAATGCTGCTCAACACAGAATTATGTGCACTTGTAGAAAATATATTTGCACTGAGGCTTGACTAAAAGATCTACCTACTGAAATGCCCAGCTACATTCTATGTAAAGCTAGCCAAAGAATTGAAGGTGTCTGCAGCATTATCTTGGATCAATTTTGGATTTTATGGTTAAAACTGAAGTGCACATGATTAGCTCCTGTGAGAATGTCAGCTTCTCTGAGCAAGTGTGGAGTATGCCACTAGGAAAGAACCACCAGGTGAATGAGCACTTTCCAGGTGTCAGACTGAATTAGATCACAATTAGAACTGGGAATGTCTCAGGAAGGAATGCTGAATGGCAGATGGGGACTATTGGCTTTTTGGCCTTTGTACAATTCACTGACTTTTCATTAATTATGTTGTCAGTGTGGCGGCCCCTGGTAACCTGAAAGAGTCCATCTACCCCTTGGAGGAAAACATAATGGAAACATCTACAAATTATTTGCCAAGCAAGTCATTGTCAGAAATATTTACAACCCATCCAAGTCAGGCTGAAAATAAAGGAAGTCAAGAATTATGGATTTTTTTTTCTGTCTGGAGATCCGTGTGCTCACAAGAGAGAAAAATCAAAAGGATTTGAATTGCTGACATGTGAATTCATTTCCTTTTTCTCCTTGGAATCTACTTAGCTTATGTAAAAGAGGAAACATGATATTATAGGATGAATCACAGGAAGATAAACCTTATTTTCTGTTTCTCTTTTAAAAAAACATGAAAAATGACCATCTATATGATTCATTGTAGAAATACATTGATTAGATATTTTGTTGATATGGTCAAATGAGTCAGACTGTAAACTTAAACCTCATTTGTATGAATTAAGTGAAATACTAAAAGTTAAAATCAACTCAATCATTAAGAGCATCTGTGCTAATCTAAAAATCATTTTCAGTGATATCTCATTACTGTGTAGCCATTAATATTATGTAAGTAAACATAAACATTAATTTTTAGAAAATAACAATGAATACACATACATTTGGTATTAGGATGCTGAACATTTTGCATTACTACAGTAATACGTAGTAAACAATATACAATAAATAAATCGTGGCTTGGGAGGGTATACATATTTAAAGTATTATTTATGTTCATAAGATTATTATGGTGACATTTTGAAAGTGGAAAATCTTGTATTGGGTTTGTGATTGTGGTTGTGCATATATGAATTATGAACCCAGAAAAATTGATACTTTAATAAAAATATAGAAAGTAAGAACAAGAAAGACAATACATCAAATTTCACAAGCCTGAGATAATCACCATTCACATCTGTCATTTCTTAAATAGTTCATGACTACCTTAGAGTTGATAAATTTAATACAAAACTAAGATTTATTCCTCCAGATTTTCTTATTGTCCTCTTTAATTTCAGAAGTATTACATCTTCTGTAACAAACTCAGACAAAATTAATGCTAAATTTCTTCTTTTCCATTTCCAAGATTCAATGGATCAAAAACAAATACTTCTTCCTCACTTGAACATCTAAATTTTCTTTTTTTTGGTTGGCCATGGGGCTTGAACTCTGGGCCTGGGCGCTGTCCCTCAGCTCTTCAGCTCAGCGCTCTACCACTTGAGCCACAGCGCCACTTCCGGTTTTCTGGTGGTTTATTGGAGATAGGAGTCTCACGGTCTCTCCTGCCCAGGCTGGTTTTGAACGGCGATCCTCAGATCTCAGCCTCCTGAGTAGCTAGGATTACAGGCGTGAGCCACCAGCGCCCAGCTTGAGCATCTAAATTTTCTTAAACCATGCTTCTGGTTCCATATTTTGCTAGTTAATTGGACATGGAGTCTCATGAACTTTTCTGCCAAGGATGGTTTTGAATCACAATTCTCTGATCTTACTATTCTGAGTAGTTAGGATTATAGACATGAGCCACTGAATCTCAGATAAAAAAAAGTTAAATAAATTTGAACAAAAATGGCCTGCTAAAAGCTGAAAAATGATGCAAAATCAATGGCGAGCTACACAAAATTATAGACTCAAATTGTGAAAGACTTAAATTGTGAAAAAGTCAGTCTTCCAAACTATTTTTTCATAAGATGATAAACCAAAATATGGAACCAGAAGGATTGTTCGAGAAAATTCAGATGTTCAAGTCGAAAAAACTCTCTTCTAGTTTGGTGCCAGGTTATCTCATATGTCTATTGACTATTTGCCAAATGCTTTTTCTGCCTCAATTTAGATGATCATATGGATTGTTTCCCATGGTTCTGGTAATAAAATGAAGTACATTTACCATACTCATTTATAAATGCCAAACCATCCTTGCATTGCTGATGTAAATGCTACTTGCATCATAATATATTATTGCTTTTTATATTTCTACTTTTTTGCATATTACTCAGTTTCCTTTGTAGCATTCAATGAGTTTTCATACTCCTTTTGAGGATGTTGTGAATAGTTTCTTGATAGAAAGCACAACAGATTGTCACTTCAAAATAATGCATCCCTAATTAAATGAAGCAAAAAGTGTCAATTCTTGATTTATTTACTGGCTAAGTTTGTTTGGATTAGTGGGTTTTTGTTGTGGTTGTTTATATATAAATGTCAGGTTGAATTTACCAGCAAGTGCATCCTGGCTCTGAATTGTTTTTGAGAAAAATTTTAGCTATAATACCATCCTACTTAATTTATAGCAAATCATATTTTCTTCTTCTTGAGACAACTTAAGTGGTTTTTTATCTTTAAAATATTTGGCCCACTTTATATAATTTATATGTTTCATTAAAAACAAAATTATCTCTTACTCTCTATTGGACTTTAATGTTCTGGTCATTTGTGTATTATCTTATTTTCTTGATTAACCTAATTGTAAGTTTCTCAATTTCATATTATGTTTCTCAATTTTATATCCACTTGAAGAATAAGTTTCAATTATGTGAGTTTGTCCACTTTCTTTTCCATTGGTTTAATATTTCCTTCCTTTTACTTAGCTGGTATGTGATTTGTTGTTCCTTTACTTGCTGTTTAAAGTAGAAGCATAAATCACTGATTGTGGATCTTGCCTCTATTCTATTATAATCATTTTAAGTTATAAATTTTCCTCTAGTATTTTGTTAGCTGAATTCTATAATTTGACATAATTATGTTTTTGGTTTAATTTGTATCAATATATTTTCCAATTCTTATTATTTTTTCTTTGAGTCATAAATTATATAGAGATAGGATTTTTAATTTCCAGATACTTAAAATTTCTGGATATTATATTTATTCTTAAGTAGGTTGTAAAAATCCTATTTCAGTTTATTCTCTGTCCTTTAAATTTACTGGGACTTGTTTTATGGCAGTGGATGCTCTACCTTTATTGTTTACCCTCAAAGGTACATTTCCAGCCCTTTGCATTCTGATGTAGATGCAAATTTTGTTTGGCATCATTTGTTCTCTTTCTGCTGTATAAGCTGCACTTAATGGAGCTTGTGCTGCACATCTGTTAATGAACTGCACAAGTTTTTGTTTGTCTAAAATGTCTTTCTTGACTTAATACTTAGAGGTGAGAAAAGTTGTTTGTAAGTTGTTACTATGGTATTTTGACTTACTTTCAAGTTTTTCTCTCATTGTCTTGTTACTTGATGGCAAGTATGTAATCTTTTAATTTTATTCCACCCCTCACAATGTGTATTTTTTTCTTTCTGACACTTTCCTTTTGTAGATTCCTTTTATATATAGGATAGTCAATGTGGGCACAAAAATAACTGAGAATCTATTCTACATTTTCAAAGTAGGCTTGACTTTTTCACAGATTTTTTGTGCTGACTAAAGTTTATTGATTTTCTTTGACTTCTAATCTTTAAATAAATATTACATTTCAGATTTTTTTTACAAAAAGTTGGATTTTGGTAAACGTGAGTGACACAGTTGTTAAAATTCATGGGAAGACCCAACTTAAAATGAATGCCTTCAATTTTATGTCAATAAAATCCTTAAGTGCATTTGCAGCAAAAAGCCAACAGTAAAGATTCTTGAGGTCGTGAATTTCGAAGTGAATTTATTTGTAGGCCTACACAGTACAACCTGGAGACACCTAAATGCCACTAAGTGGGTGTGTGTGTTTTGTGTTTGAGAGAGAGAGAGAGAGAAAGAGAGAGAGAGAGAGAGAGAGAGAGAGAGAGAGAGTGGTGTTTGTAAATTTGAGCCATAGCAATTTATGTGGGTTAAACTACAGAACAAGTAAAATGTGCTAGAGTAAAAATGCTAATATGACATCATTTGATTCTGTGGGCTGGGAAGGACTAAAGATATATGAATTATAGACAGGGGGACATATTTTTCCCCACAAATTAAAAAAAACATAATAAGTCTTATCATATAATTTAATTTTGGTCCTCCCTGGAAATAGCAGTGCATATGTCACATATCTTGAGGCATTTATAGTGTTCTATAAATTCAATTAGCATAGATATCCATGCCTGGCAGTGTAATAAAATGTTTTGGAATTGTGGAATATGTACTGACTGAAGTGCTTATGCAGAATCATAATGCACAATCTAGAAAAGATCTAAATATTGAACCCATTTTTTCAAATGTCGTGACAGATGACTAGTTGTATGCTAGAGCATTATGCTTCTTATCCACCATTCTCTCTACTTGGGCTCCTTGATATGTGATTTTTAGTTGCACACATGAAAATTTTTCCAGGTTCTCTGGCCAAATGACTTGCTTTGTTTAGTAAACTAAAGCAAAAGGAATAGTGTAACAGTGCTATACTGAGAGGTTTAGAAGTGTTTTCTTCCTATTGCCATAACAATATCATAACTGGATTTACCTTCTGGCCCAAGGAGGAGATTGAGACAAGTGGGGTCAGAGATGTCTTCCATGACCTCCCCGTGGGGGCTGAACCTAGACTAGTGGGAACTCAGCCAGTTTGAAGAAACAATTTCACACCAATCTTCTCTATGGGTGTTATGATGGCCAATAAAATAATTTAGGTGAAGGCAGCCTGGGGCGCTCTATAACAGAGGCATTGGGTACTAGAACTTAGTAAAGTATAATCTTTCTCTGTTAATTGAAGAGTAAATTTATATCAACATTTACAATGTAAGCTATATAACAAACACAATTGATCTTGATGATTGTTTCATCTACCAGAATCAAAGTCTCTTCAGGTATTAAATGTGTGAATGCTGAACCCTTTTATTGTATATTAGGGATGATCCTGCTGTCTCTGATGCCCAAATGGGGCAATTTTAAAAAGAAATATTCGAGACTAGAAAAAGCATTGTTTCTTGGGAGAAGACAATCCAAGAAATTATAGTCTCTGAAGTTGTTATAAGTAAAATGAGGAGATAAATTTTCTTAATTCAGTTGAATGGGAAGGGACACTAGATAATCCATTGGAATATGCATGTTATAATGAAAAGCTGACACATCTTACCTTGTGTGAACAACTGTTTTTTTTTTTTTTTGCATTATGGCTACTAATCATCGTGGCCAAGCTGATATGCTGACTTGTCATTGATCCATGAGGGAAGACCTTGTCAACTAAATATATAACCCAGTAGGAGACCCTGGCTAGATCGACTCCATCACATGAGAAGCCTAACCTAAGCAGAGATTAAGTCAACACACTCAAAGCAAATGCTAAGAAAGAAATCCCCAAGTTTTCTGATCAGCAGCAAAAATGCAGTATCTCCTATGTGAATAACATATGATATGGAATAGATAAAAGGTAAATAGAACTACTACCAGAATAGCAGACTTTAGAAACATGTAAAAACAACACTCTCTCTTACTTAAAAGCTGACTTTAATAAGGCAAAGGCAAAGGAACAACCAATGAGGGATGTGAACCCTTGGATGGCCATCATAAAATTTAGTGAGGAGACATAGAAAGTACCCCGAAAGTACAGGAAGTTGAGTCAGTAGAAGAGTGAAACTAAGATTAATGAGTTAATTGCATGAAGGCTTTCCCTTCCAAGAGAGCTCTAGCTTCTGTTTTCCACTGTGACTTAGGGAAACAGAACCAAACTGAGCTGGTTAAAGGGAAAGATGTAGAGTAGATTCAGAGTTGCTGTAGGAAACTGATGGCTGTAGAGTTTGATCTCAAGCAAGATTGATCCATACAGCCCCATTTCCTCTCATTCTTCCTAGATTTCACGTCTTTTCTCTTTCCCTTTCCCCTCCATATTCCTTCATCTCCCATGACTCTTGCTGCACATCTTTCTTCTCTTCTATTATCTCAGAGGTGGTTGCTAACCTCAACCCTAATTGAAGTCTAAGTTTCTCTCAAGGAAAATAGTTCAAGTTGTCTCACTTTGATGCTGCTGTACCCATTTCAAAGCTATCAAATCTTTTCCCAATGAGAGGTGTTCATGTGATCTAAAAGAGTTTCAGAGGCATTGTTCCACTCTATGAGTGGGAGAGGTCAATTGCT
Organism: Dipodomys ordii; assembly: GCF_000151885.1. Lineage (NCBI taxonomy): Eukaryota > Metazoa > Chordata > Mammalia > Rodentia > Heteromyidae > Dipodomys > Dipodomys ordii. The sequence goes on from NW_012267281.1 coordinate 10,741,116, forward strand.
ATAGGAAGAAAGTTATGGCCTATAAGATATGCTTTTATTTTCATTCTTTGGCTACTCAATGAACAAATAACTTTTTTTTCCTTGAGTTTGTCCAGCTCTACCATGCATGCTAATCTAGTGGTCATATAAATGACCTGGAAATGGGTACCCTAAACTTACAGTGGAGGGATATAGGGGAAGGAGCAAATATAAAACATACATTAAATATCTCAATAAGCAAATAAAATTATCAACATCTCCAAAATAATGCTTGAAATTCCGTGTTCCAAAGGATAAACAGCATTCTGAAATAAATCAGAGCAGCAGATGACAGTACAAGAGCTTAGGGTCAGGTGTAAATGATTGCTGGATAACTCTCATGAGCATTGTCTTTCTCCCAAGAGGCATTTGTTTTGTTCAAGATGTCAGGGACACGCTGGAAAATTTGGTGGTAGGGTTGTCCTATGAGGAAGGTTTGGGCCTTGGCATATTATTCCTTTTTATCTTTGTAACTAGTCCTACATACAGGACCCAGTGGGGTTTCTAACTGACTACATTAAGGGTCCTCTTTTATGAAGAGTGGAATATTTTCCTATCAACAAAACAATGTCAGTTTTGTTTTGGAGTCCTTGGTTTACAATGAGATGTTTCAAAATTCTTGAAAAGTAATGATCTGGGAATATCCTTGACTATTTGAATTACAAACTAGATTTGGGACCTGAGTTGTATGACTCTTCCAGTTTATTAGCAAAAAAAAAAATCGGTTTGCTCCTTTCTCTCTATTATTCCGTTCTAAGTGGCCTTAACCTCATCCTGTCATTGAGAATAGCACGGAGATAGTAGAGGCTCTACTTACATTCCATCTTTAGAGATCAAAGTGTTTGCTTCATTTTTTGTCTCCTGTTTATTTTTATTTATTTGAGTTATTTTTGTTCTGTTGAAGCTGAGCTGTGGACACAATATCCTCTAGTCCTTGGGGATGCCTGAGTAAAAGGTCTATAGTTGAATCCTTTAGCTATTTCTATTTTTATTCTAATTGCTAAAACCCCACATTCTCTCAAAGAGCTCATTAAACATCTTTTTATGATGGGGAATGGTAGTTTCTTAGCAAAGATAATTCTAGGCATGTATAGATAAATCCTTACATTTCAATTTCAACTCATTAAATGTAGGTAGCCATTGGACAGGACTGTTATGTAGGAAATTAAACTGACTCTGTGCCATCTAAGGTTTTATTAGTTAGTTAGTTAATTAATTAATTCTAATGCCCTTACTGGAGCTTGAATTCAGGGCCTGATCATAATCCTTTAGTTTTTTTTTTTCCCTCAAGCTTGTGCTATACGTCTTGATCTATCCTTCTACTTCTGGCTTTTTGGTAGTTAATTGGAGATAAGAGTCTTACCCATTTTCCTGCTCGTGTTGGTTTTGAACCATGAGCTTCAGATCTCAACCTCCTAGCTAGGATTTCGGGCATGAGCCCTTGGCACCTGGCTATTGTTAATATAAACAAATGCGTTTTGGGTTTCTACACCCAGGTAGTCAAGGAATATGAATATATCTCCCCCCTTGGGGAGATATAAGCCTCTTCCAGAAGAGGCTTCCTTTATTATTATTATTATTGTTGTTGTTGTTGCTGCTGCTGCTGCTGTTGTTGTTATCCATCGCTTACTCTAAAACTGACACCACGGTCTGCAAAGGCCTTAGGGAATACAGTGTCTGGAGTCCATTTTCTGCGGATGTGAATTTGATAGCCTAACTTCTAGAAGGCTTCATGTTCCAGGGAATACAGCCAAAGTTATTTCTCAGATATATTTCTTAGGCATGTCTTCTTCTTTCTTGTCTTCATGCCACCTTCTCAGTTTAGGGCTGGTTAAGTCTAAAGCCATACAAAACAGCGGAGGAGATGGTGAGACCCACAATCGAATCATTTCTGTGTGAGAGAGTGTTAAGTTGTTGTGTAGCTCCAAATATTATCTTTACCTGCTCTTGTTTGGAGTCACAAGCAGACAATGTTTTTACTTGAAAGAACTCATTTTCCTCTATGTACCTTCTGGACAAAGGGATTAGGATAAAGGAATTACTCAGCTGAAGCACAGTGACACACTGATGAAATGAGTTGTGGCCCTTAAAGTATTATTTGCAGGATATCTGTCCAAGCAAGTCACAAATGAACTGTCAATATGTAAAGGTTTCAAAATTCTGATTTTTTAAAAAGTCATCTCATTGAGCCTACTTTGACTGACCCAGAGGCAAAACACAACATTTTCTTAGGGATTTCTTGACATAGAAATTGGCTAATGTTATGTAATAGGCCCCAATTTTCTCTATTTTCTATGTAGAATCTAGTCAAGAGTTGATCACTTTCTACTTTCATGTTTCTAAGACATCATATACTTACCACTGTATTCTCATGTGTTTCTTACATACTCAGGGCTGAAGGAATTCTCTTGAATTCACACTTTCTTTTAGATTCTGTGGCTTGACACACTATTTCCTGGTGTGAATTTATTGTAAAGATAAATGTGTTGTGAGAAAGCAAGAATAGAAAAATGCAAATGAGTTTTGACACTAGAAGCCATCAGGAACAGGAAGATAATGAGGGACCAAGGCACCATGTCCCTGGGGCTACCTGGCCCTTGGTCTATTTCTCTCTGGATGTCAGCTTTATTCTTAGGATGCTTTACCCACCTGTCACTCTTGTGCCAGTATCCCTGCAGTTCTAGAATTTACTTTTCTTATCCTCAGTCCCATTTCAAACTCTTGGACAGTTACCAAGAAACTGGAAAATGGTCTATACACATATATTATATATACATATGTGTACATACATACATAGCATACATATATATCTTAAATATGTGGTCTAGCGGCACCTTTACAATCATATACAATGCAGACTAATGCCTCATGACTACACTAAAAACTGATTGCCTTTTTATGAAATAAATCACCACCGAATCAAAGGCCCTATGATGTAGTTGAGAAAAAAAAAACCTACATTGGTAGCCAGAAAGCTTGCATTAGTTTCGACTTTGCTTACTTTAGACATTTGACATTAAAGTATTTAACCTCTTTGGTCTCATATCTGAGTGCTAAACAACTGGGCTAAGGGGCTCCCAGACCTCTTTGTAGATTGGATCGGACTTTGAACTGGTTGTTTTGACTAAATATTTTGATGAACGCTAACTGTGGCTGCGCAGATGGTGATAGTTTTATTTTTCAAACTCCAGACTGCCTCTCTGATGAACTGAGTGCACAAATATATTCTAAACACCCAAATCCATTAACCTTATATCCATCCCCACACACTAATTTCCCTGCAACAAGATCTTTCCCAAATGGGCACTAATTTCTAAACAATCCAATACGGCGAATCTATAAATTAAACCTGAATTCATTATTAAAACCATATTTGTTAAGATCACACAACTGCCAAATCTGAGAGTCCTATGTGCCACAAATAAGATTTGAGAAAATGTGTTTTTAATCACTTTGTTTTCAGTGTACCATAAGTGTCTTATCTAATCTAAATAAATGTTGGTGCTAATTCACAGAGCAGTCAACTTTGTCATGAGTACTCAAGAGTGCTCAAGGGCTCTTTGGGTATGTCTGTACTGTCTCATAAAAGGCCAGCCAGAGCCTCAAGGTAAAGTAGTAATGTGGGCTGTTTGCTGTTACTACTTCAATCCTCCAACACAGGCAGAGAAGGGTTGGTGTATTACCTGCTCTCTTTCTCTCTTGAAGTTCAATTTCAGTCTTTGCAGTGAGATACCACAGTCTGGAAGACACTGAAAGTATCATTTTCCCCTTCAAGAAAATTAATCCATTTCTTTTAAGGGGACTCTTTTTTTCAAGACTCATTTGTTCAGTAGAATAATGGTATCAAGTTAGTCTACAATGAAATGGATGATGCTACACCATTGAAGCAGTCTGGTGGGCTGCAGGTGTTAGCTTGAATCTGGCATCTACTCTCCCATGTTCCACTTTATCGTTCAGTTGTTGCTACTAAATTCAAGGTATTTTATGTTGGATTGGTGCGTAGTTCCCTTTGATTACCAAGATACTCCTTGTCCTCCCTTCTCCATGCTTTCTATTAGGGAAATACCTAAACATTTAAATGGCATGTCTCTGTTGAGATCTTTTCCACCAAATTAACACTGAGTTATTCCCCCTCCTTTGTGGCTTAACTATTTAGTGCTTATCATTCAAACAATACTCATCAAAATGGGCTATGGTTATTTAAGTATTTAACATCCTATTTGATGTGTGAGACACTGAGATTTTGAAAATGCATCTTGTTTTTAACATGTACCTGATGCTTAGCATGTTAGTGTATTCTCAATACAATTTTGCCAAATAAAACCATGCAACAGTTCTTTTTAACACTTTGTACAATTAATGTGTTATCTCCAAAGAAGCCATGTTTCAATTCTGGAAAAATAATGACGTCTCTTAAGAAACTGAGACCTTCCAGAGTGGGAATATAGATGAGATGTGTACATCAAAAAGTCCCATGTCATACATGGGCCTTAAAATTTTAAGTTATGTTGGTCTTATGTTCTAGGCATTTTAATCAGGGAGGAGATCTGGTCTAAGTCACAGTACTGTTGGAGACATCAATATTAGGAGTCTTTAAATAATCTTTCTGGTGAGAAATGTTTATTCTTAATATCCTTTATGTACTTCTATTTTTCCTATGAGTTGCTCTTTCTCCCTTGTCTAGCAAATGTTGCTCAGTGGCATGGTTACCTAGGAAAACCCAAAGTGGCCAAGGGAGACACAGACACACACTCCAGAGGAAGCAGGGAGAATTAGAATTGCCTTAGACAGTATTTAGCCCATGACAAATAACTAAGAATAAGACATGACAAATAACAAAGAATAAGAATGAGTGACTGCATTTGTTGTGAAGAAAAAATTTTGCAATCAAATTCCTGTGTTGAAGATCAACAGGAGTAGTACAAGTTAAGTTTTTACAATGAGTTTTAGAGAGTAAGATTCTCCTGGGTAGAATCATATTAATCTATAATATAGGAGATAGAGGAGTTATCTCTTTTGGGAGCTGCTAACTGACTAAAATCTGTGAAACAATGCCAACATTTTAAAGCCAAGACCCAAATATTAGTTGGAAACAGAGAGAAACCAAAATACTGAGGTCAAATGAACACACACACACACACAGACACACAGACACAGACACACACACACACACACACACCCTAAAACATACAACTTCCTTCCAAAAGCAATTTTTTAAATACTTCACATCATGGCACACATAATTGGTATTAGTATAGTACACATGGATAAGAGATGAGACTGTTTATTGAAGAAGATAATTGTGTTCAATGACTATGCCTGCACAAGAACTAGAGGATGAATAGTTTGACATAAACATAACTTATTACTAGCTAAGGGTTATAAAACATCAAAAGAAAAACTCATATTTAAACAATAGCTTTGTTTTATGTGATACAATCTACTTATATCTAGGATACAAATTTTAAAATATATTAGTGATGCAGAGGAGTGTTATTTTAGTCCTGGTAGGCAGTATACTCTTGGCCTACCTCTGAATTCTTCTCAGAATCAACGAAGTTCTGACCAGGTGAGAGGCACAACTTGTTAAGGATGACTGCATGTTTACGCGGTGATTCTGAATACAGAAACAAAATACTCCAAACACACAGCCCATCAACACATCAATGGAGAAGCGAATTTGTCTCCTTGCAATGTTATTTTCATTAACAACATGTTTTCTTGGTTAGCTCTACAAAGTGAGCACATGGTTTTTGACATACCCTTCCTGGCACAATTGTTTACAATAGTTCAGTAATCATCAAGATATAAACTAGAAGCATGCCCGTGTGCATGATGAGTTTCAGTGCCACACAAGTAGCCATGTTTACTTAATTTGGAAGACAGAACAATAATTTTCCCCTTAAAATTCTGTCTGAGAGTCTATAACAAAAACTCTTGTCTTGATTGTGGCTCTCAGCCCCTTTAACTTTAGGTGGCTTTGTTTTAGCTCTGCATTGCTAGTCCTATTTTCCCTCTCGCTGTATTTGAATTATATATTGGCAGTCATGCCAGCATTGGGAATATTTCTCAAAGGGGATGTGCTATATTCTTACATGAGGTTTTGAAGTCCTTCTCTATGGTCATCTATTTCACATTGTTTTATTGATTTGCCTCTAATTGCTTTGTCCAATTTGTGTCATCTCTCTGTATTAAGGATATTTTATAGCTTTTGTCTCAGCCAATTAGTCTATAGTTGGTTAATGATACTTTTTAAAGGTTACAGACATTTTCTATTGGAAAAATTTCCCTTAATTTATCATTCTAAAAATTGTGGGTATATTCTTTAGGCATTACATATACCTATTGTCATTAATAATACTAACAGTATATTAATGGAGCAGGAATAAATTGGATATTCATGAATATATGGAAATATTCTCCATCTACTTCCCATTAAACATAAAGAAAGCATTGTACTCTTTAGTAGAGCATCTTTGGGATATGGATGGTGAAGAGTCTCATACATTTTATATTCCTGGAACATATCTCTAATTATCTATGTTGCAAATGAGCCAGATGTCATCCAGGGTGGGGTATAATGAAGCAGGTGTCTCAGGACTTGTCTTTTACTCTGTTAGTAGTAAATTAAGAGTCTAGTACATATTTTAGGTGTAATGGAAGACATGCCACCATACAGGGGTGGCTAGTTCACTCTGGTGTTCGTTGCTAAACCATCTGCCTTCTTTTCTGAAATATACTCTTGAAGAATCATAGGACATTTACATAGTTTGGACATTGGAGAAGAGAGTGGGCCAACTTTCAAGAACATGGAAGAAAAGTAAAGAAACTTTGGACTAGATATTTCCCGAAGTCTGAATTCCACATCAATGAAATGGTCCTAACGATTTGAAAATAGCAATGAATGGCAATCACACAAGGACTCTTACCTCTAAACTGTTCACCAAGGTCAGTTGTCCTCACTCTGGGGAGGTAACTGGGAACTAAATGAGAGCTGTAACTATTGTTGTGATAAGTTTAGAGTATATCAGACAATTTGGATTTTCTTTTACTCTTCTCTCTTCACTATGGCAACTCCAAAATAATGACAATATTTTACCAATTTTACATAAAGGCTTTTCAAATCTGTCTTCCTTCTCTCCACCTACAAATTTTATGTTAGTTGACAACTTCATCATTTTGAAGCCTGGCCATTGCCAGAGTGTATTGACCAATTTTTCTTATTTCAGACTTATTGCCCTCAAATTAGTCTGTCACTGAAATTTTAGATAGATCTGAAATAGATATTTGTCCCTGCCATTCTTCTGATTAAAATTTTTGAGTTCATCCCACTGCCCAGAGAACATAGACTACATTTCTTAACATGGAAATGAAGCACTCTTTCAAACCCCTCTGCTCTTAACTTCATATTCACCTTCAACACATTGATGGTTTGTGATGTTTCTCCTTTTCTTGGCTCTGCTCATGATCTCTTACCTGCCTGGAACAAGTTCTTTACTCATTCATTCCTTAGGTTTCTCTCATCCTTTAAAAGTCTGCCTAAATAGCTGGATGCTGGTAGGTCATGCCTGTAATCCTAGCTATTTAGGAGGCTGAGATCTGAGGATCATAGTTGGAAACTCCATGAGACCCTTATCTACAATAAACTGCTTGAAAAAGTAGGTTATTAAAAAGTAGTTTATTGTGGCTCAAGTAAGCACTCGCCTTGAACAAAAGAAACCCAGGGTCAGCATGCAGGTCCAGAGTTCAAGCCCTAGGTCAGGGAAGACAAAGTCTGTTAAAATATAAGCTGCTCAAAAATATATTTCCTGTTTCCCCAGAGGCAGAATTAGATACTCAGATCCTGTGCTCCATTAACTTGTAATTAATGTGTGTACAATTTAAGGACTCTATGTGATTATCTTTACCACTGTACACAAGTTCTTTGAGGACAAAGACTAAGTTGTTGTTGTTGTTTTTTTGGTACTCTTGGCTTCTTGCCCAGTAAATGACACATTAAGTGTACTCCACTCATATTTGTATAATGGATGAACTAAAATGCCTTTCTTAACATATGAGAGGAGAGACACAGATAAAGGCAGAGACAGAGACAGAAAGAGATAGAGAGAGAATCAGAGTCAAAGATACACACTCAGAGACAGAGACACAGACAGACGAGACGAAGAGGAGGAGAACCTGGAATCAACCTTTGGGAATAGCATGAATCATTTTCTTTACTGTATTCTATTTCTTCATTCTTTTCTTGTTTTTATCTTTAGATCAATGGTTATAGCTAGATAGCCTTGTTTCTCTGAACTGCCTCAAAATGGATGGTATGGTCTTCAACACACACAGTACATTCAATAAATATTTGTGATTGACTGATAATCCTTGAGACACTACTGAAATATCATTCAATGTCAAGACTAAGCAAGGTAAAAGAAAAATTGGCTTAGAGAAGAGATATAAATACTCAATATTATATTGCAAGCAATGTATTTGTGCTTTATAGAAAACTATATGAGGACATTTGTGAAAAGAATAAAGCAGCAGAAAAATTCATCTCTTCAGTCTGCTTGTTATATAAGGTATCAGATATTTCATATCTTCCTATTTTATCTTACTCTACCCATCATCTGTTTGCCAGCACTAATAATTAAATTAATTCAATGAAATGGCAGGTATTCAACTTGTCTAGCACCAATCTATACATTTATAAATAGGAAGATAAATACCAACATTCACTGTTTACACACACTATATAGTATATGTATGTATATATGTCTGCATATATACATACACATATATTTATATAATTTAAGGTCATTTTATTCTATATATCATGTCCACAGACAACTCTTAACTTGGTGAAACATGATGTTTCATTATTCTTAAAGACCTAGAAAATAGGAACAGAGTGCTTTCCATAAAATTGTTCCATATGAAATTGGCATAAATTAATGCACTGAACCATCATTTCTCCCAGATAGAATGTCATTTTAGAAATATAAAGATATTACTTCATTGTACTGGGAGAAAAATGTATCAGGAGGATTCTTATTCAAACACAGATAGCTATTAAAACCTCACCTGAGGTGCCCCGTAGTGGGGGTCTCTCTGACATTCTGTCTTATTTTTGACATCCTCTCTTAATGCAAATCTTAAGTACAGACACAGGTTACTACTCAGAAAGGTGAATGTTGGGTATGTTTCAGGACACTCTAGAGATGCTTTAGTCTGTGAGTCCCAATAGCTACTGCCACACTCTAGTCACTATATATGTGCATGAAACTCAGGATGTTTGATGTATGTCACAGAAAAGATATACTGTCCTCTCTAGACACCCAAGGCACTTAATAACTCAAGAGTACAAAATTCCATTTAACTTTACATTGAATTGCAAAGGGACATTTCACATTTCTCTACAGAGAAGCAAGGTTATGTGAGATGGCACATGTTTAGTTACAGTTATAAACTCGGTCTTGTTAGCAGAGATAAAATTTCTTTCTGGAATATCTGAAATTCTTAATAAAAATTCCTGGAAATGTTTGAGCTTCTTGGCAACATGTGTAAATTTAGGAGAAATACATAATCACAGATCTGTTATGGTAAAAAGTGCTGATTGGGTTTTTTTTCAGGACAATGAAATTGTGACTGAACATTGCCAAAGCTCTCTCAATTTTAGTTTTCTAAAATATTACACTGCATGAAAGAGAGCAAAACAAATTCCAAAGGAGCCGTGGATCTTGAAGAACTTCACACTGCTCATGAGTAACAGCTGCCTGTTACAAGGAAATCTGAGGAAGATCTGGAGAAAAAAAATTTCTCCAAAATAAGAATAAGAAGTTGTATTTAGCCAAACAAATAAAGAGTTGTGAATCTTCCTGACCAGATGGCTTATTATTGAAAGACAAATGGATCAAGATGAAATTCATCCAGGGCCCCTGTGCTTGAGGCCTATTTGCTTTTCCTAGAGAGACATTAGAATTGGGTGAAAAGAGCCCTTCACAGAGTCTACTATACTTCATTTAATTCATTTATAATCCCTTGCATACCAATCAGTGTGTTTACTTATAAATTCACAAGCATATTCTAGCTACCACCAATGAAGAAAACTGTACACCCTTTGTTTCTCTGGATCTAACGTTGTGTAATATATATTTTTCCATTCTTTCCATGTTTTTATGGATATTGTGTTTACATACTATGTTTTCCTGATCCATTCATTCATTGAGGAGCATTTGGGTTAATTCCTTATCATGATGATAGTGAAAAATGCTGCAAAGAAGATGATTGTGTTAGTATCTTTTCTATAACCTTGTCTGTGCTGGATAAATACCCAGGAGTGGAATTGCTGGGTCATAGGGTAATTGCTTCTATGTTTAGTTTTTGAGGAACCTACGTATTGCTTTCTAGAGTGATTGAATAAGTTTACTTTCCTACAAACAGTGTAGAGTTTCCTTCTAGTCACATCCTCTCCAGCACCTGTTATCGTTTGTTTCCTCCATAGTTTGATAGACTCAAATAGTTTGGAGAGCTCAAATAGTATAATCCCTTAGAAACACAAAGTCAAACCCCAACAAAATAAGCATCAGAAAATGGTGACTTGCAAAATGGTGGTGTGCCCAGAGAAGAGGGATGGAAAATGAAGAGGGAAAGAGGAGAAGAATGCAGTAAGAATTCATTGTATATATTCCAAAATTAAGAACAGTAAGGGAAAAGGTTGGGTGAAAGTGAGAATGTTAAAAAGGGTGACACTGCTTAAGATGTCTTGTATTCATAAACTGATTTGTTAATTTGCAACCCCCTACTAAAGATAATATTTTTAAAAATGAATTGGGCTAAAAGAGACAATGTAGTCTCTGTCATATTACCTCAACATGGGGTTTCTTAAATAGAGGTGAGCAAGTATTAAGTGATAGATTCAAGGCAGTTCAAATGGCTAGACAGACATTGGTAAAAGACAGAAAGATATCCGTGAAAATAATGCTGCTGGAGGAATTGACAAATGGAATGACTGAATGAAAAGTTGTTATCTACCCCAAGCAACTGACAGTCTGTATAAAGGATGTAACAGCTTTTCAACTTAAAGATGAAAGTTCACCCATTAGTTGTTTACTGCTTCGAGGCACTGATCACTTCTAAAACTCACAATCATGTAGAGTGAACAAAAGGAACATTTAAACAAATGAAGTAAAAGACCAAACAACAAATTGAGTGTTTAATTCTTTAGCTGGATTCATGGAGCAGAGAATCTAAGGATAGCTTTTTTTATAATTTTTTTTATTTTGAAAATACCGACAGAGGAGTCACAATTACATGGGCAAGATAATGAGTACATTTCTTATCAAGCATTGTTGCCTCCTCCTTTGTTTCCCCTTCCTATCCCTTCCATATCCCGCCCCCCAATCCACCCCCCCCACCTAGACAAAGTTGTAATGTTCGTTTTTCAAATAACGAATTGTACATCTCATTGTTGCAATGGGTCCACCTGTATCCCCATTTAAAACGATTTGTTTTTTTCCCTTCCCCTCCACAAATTATACCAACATCAAATACAGTGAAAGCAGGGGATATATCGTGGGGAAGGGACATACAAAGCAACAAAGAAAGCACCTTATAAATATGCTTTCACTGATTTGATGGTATAATTTGTGGAGGGGAAGGGGAAAAACAAATCGTTTAAATAGGGATACAGGTGGACCCATTGCAACAATGAGATGTACAAGTCATTATGTCGAAAAATGAACTTCACAACTTTGGTGGGGGGTGGGGGGAGGATCAGGTGGAGGGAGGGAGGAGTACGGGAAAGGATGGGAAGGGGAAACAAAGAGGAGGCAACAATGCTTAATAAGAAATGTACTTGTTATCTTGCCCATGTAATTGTAACTCCTCTGGATGGTAGTTTCACAATAAAAATAAAATAAAATAAATATGTTAGAAACAATCGTATGAAAGTAAAAAACATTTGAATACTTATCTTGGGGTTCATTTCACCTAACCTCAACATATCTGACCTTTTCTGCTTGTCTCAGACATATACTAGTTATTACAAATAAAGGAAACCATGGGGCCTATGTTTCTTTGGGCTTGGCTTACTTCACTTAGTATAGTTTTTTCCAAGTCTTTCAATTTCCTAACAAATGAGGCAATGTCATTCTTTCTGATGGAGGCATAGAATTCCATTGTGTATATATACCACATTTTCTTGATCCATTCATCTACTGAGGGGCATCTGGGTTGGTACCAAATCTTACCTATGGTAAATAATGCTGCAATAAACATAGCTGTGCTGGTAGCTTTAGTGTGGCCTTGTTTGTGATCATTTGGGTAAATGCCCAAAAGTGGGATTGCTGCATATAGGGGAGCTCTATGTGGAGTCTTTGGAGGAACCTCCATACTACTTTCCAAAGTGGTTGAACAAGTTTACACTCCCACCAACAATGAAGTAAGGTTCCCTTCTGTCCACATCCCCTCCAGCATCTATTGTTATTAGAGTTCTTGATTATAGCCATTCTAACTGGGGTGAGGTGGTATCTCAAGGTTGTTTTGAGTTGCATTTCTTTTATGGCTAGAGAGGTTGAGCATTTCTTCATGTGTCTATTGGCCATCCTTCTTTCCTCTTCAGAGAAGTTTCTCTGTAAGTCTTGAGCCCACTTATTTATTGGGCAGTTGTTTTTTTGAGGATTTGTTGTTGGGGGATTTAATTTTTTGAGTTCCAGGTATATTTTAGATATGAGACCTTTGTCCGTTGTATGGCTAGTAAAGATCTTCTCCCAATCAGTGGGCTTCCTATTGATCTTGCTAGCTATGTCCTTTGCCATGTAGAAGCTCTGCAACTTCATGCAATCCCATTTGTCCAACGTTTCTTTTATTTGTTTTGTTTCTGGGTCTCTATTAAGAAAATTTCGGCCTGTGCCAAGGAGACCTAGGGTTTCTCCTATTCTATCCTGTAATGTTTTCAGAGTATCTGTTTTAACTCTGAGGTCTTTGATCCATTTGGAGTTGATTCTGGTGCAGGGTGATACATAAGGTTCTAGCTTTAGTTTTCTATCAGTAGTTCACGAATTTTGCCAGCACCATTTAATGAAGAGGCTGTCTTTCTTCTTTTCTATTTTTTAGCTCCCTTATCAACGATTAGATGGCTGTAGGTCTGTGGGTTCATTTCTGGGTTTTCAATTCTATTCCATTGGTCCTGAGGTCTGTTTTTGTGCCAGTACCAAGCTGTTTTGATTAGTATGGCTTTATAGTAGAGTTTGAAATTTGGTATTGATATTCCTCCAGCACTGTTAAGGATAGCTTTTTTAAAAATCTGAACAATTTATAATAATTTTATCAGAATTGAAGTAATATAAAATCAACAAATGGTAACAAACAATGCATACATATTTGTGGTAATATACAAATATAGATAGATACATATATATATACACACACACAAATTTCCATTACACAACTATATTCTAATTATAGTGTTCTATTTGATAAAATATGCTATCTTTGGTGGAGTATATATGGGAAATGAAGGATAGCTTTTTAAAGCAGGAAAGTGAGAATGAAAATCTACTCAGTCTCAGATGTAGACATTTAAATATGATTCGTAAGCATAGAATGAACCAAGAAGCCAAAAGCACTGTACAAACCAATGAAGGAATGAGTTTCCACAAGGAAATGAGGCTGACCTTTATAGACAGAGATTATTCAAGAAAAAAGGATGAAAACTTGTCGTTAGTTTTAAGGAAATTAAAGAGAACAAGACCTCTAAAACAGGGATAATCTGAAATATAGATGTTATTGGTAGATCTATAAATTAACTAATCACATCAAAATGAAAATTCTTAAAAGCCATCCGAGAGGAAACTAGAATTAGAAGTAAAAATGAAGAAGAAAGGAACAATAAACACTACAGAAAGCTGGGTACGGGTGGCACATACCTGAAATCTTAGCTTCTCAGAAGGTTGAGATCTGAGAATCAAGGTTTGAAGTCATCCAAGGCAGACAAATTCATAAGATTGTTACTTCCAGTTAACCAGCAGAAAGCTGGAAGTGGAGCTGTGGTTCACGTGGTAGAGTACTTGCACAGTACTTACTTTGTCGCTAGGATTCTCTTAAAGAGGGTGGATTCTCTGTGAGTTTACTGAAGATGGTACATTTACTGCTACAAACCTGTCTTATTCAAGAGTACAGTCATAACCTCTAATTGTATGAAAAAGACTCTGTTATGGCAGGCAATGAAAGCAAACTATAACCACAAAATAAATGCAATAGAAAAGAATCTACATTAGCTCTATATGGGTTCTTGGCAAATCCCAATCCATTCGAACAAAATGTTCCAATCAATTTAGAAAACATGAAATAATGGATAAAGATATAACCAGAAATATAGATGAAAAAGAAATAAATTCACAACATAAAGTCCCATAAAACTTAAGTTTGGAATGCACTCATTAAATGGGAACCTGTTTTCTTTAAAAATAAGAACTGAACAATTTCTCAATGAGCCTTTATGTAACAAGCAACACAGCCTCAGCGTACCTGAAGGAAACATTGCACAAACTGAAATAAAAATCACATAAAACAGCAACAGGAGGGGAGAATCCAAGAATGGAAGAATCAGATTTTTGTCCCTGTGATTTCATCTGTATGGAAGCAGTCTCTGCATGAAGTTCTTTCGAATATAATGAGAGATTAGTTCATTCCATTTAATAAAAAAATATTAAAGCCATAATCTGCAAGGAAAGAATGCTCTTCTTTTTAAAATGGCCCCAGGAACATTTTACAAAAAAAACACCACATATTAGCCAAAAACAGAAATATCCAGTTCAAAAGAGAAGTATTTCAAATCATAGTCTAAAACCACAATGTAATAAAATGAAAAATAAATGTCAAATTTAGAAATAAAAAAACCCGAAAGCATTTGACATTTTAATGCCATTCTTGTCTAACACACACATGGAGCTTCAAGACCTTATAATCCACAATTGCACAATTTATATTAAATAATGATAATTTCATGGCCTCAAATAGTTTTACTTCAAACAAAAATAAACAGTTAATAAATTAAACATTAAAATTCAATGAGTTCAAGGTACACAGAATGGAAAAATAATGAAAATTAATGTTGATTAAAGCACAAATAAATAAATTAGGGAACAGGAAAGTGGGAGAATTGCCAATAACTTATTCTTGAGGGAGAAAAACATTTGAATAACTGACTTGCCTAGTCAAGAGAAAAGGAGAAAATGCAATACAAGCATAAAAACTTTAGGTATGAGAAGGGAGACATAAATTCAACAATGTTTAGGAATTTAAAGTTAATACTTTTCAATTTCTTCTGATTCTATGCTAATGAGTTAAAGCCTAGATAGATAAATATAATTTTGTTAAAATTAATCTGTGTAAAATAAACCTAAGAAAGAAAAGAACAAAATACACACATTAGTAGTGAAAGGTAAAAGTTCCCTTAATGGTCTAAATGCCATACTTAATAAAAGAAAATTCATTGGTCTGAGAAAGTGCATCGATAAATGTCATCAAATTGAAGATTTGAAACAGATTGAAAGATGTTTTACAAATATACGAAACAATGTACATTTGCGGAGATATGAAATACAGCCACTTACATGATCTCCAAGTAGCCAGTGATGGATCTGTTAGAAACAAGAGAAAGCTCCTGCTCCATCATCATTGTCACTTATACATATTTTTGTAGACACTAGCCAGTATAATATGTCAGATAAGAAGGAGAAAAAACTTATTAAGAACATTGTCACTTTTGGAGAATATGTGAAGTGAAAATGAAGTAGACGTGATCCCCAAAGCATTCTACTCTAGACATCTCAATGGAAAGCACTTTCATCTGAGGTGATTATCCCAGGCTTATGGTCAGATGGCTGCTGCCAAACTTGAACTGCTATCTTTTTATCCCAACAATACAGTAGCTGATACATGCAGGAGATTGTAAATTAAATGTTTATACTTCAAGATCTTCAGATCTGGATCTCAGAATTCCCAACTCTGTTAGACCCCAAGAGACAACAGGAAACCAGTTTACCTTGTAGTGGTCCTGATGGTTCTCAGATGCCTCCTATAAAGACTATGTAGGCAGCACTGGAGAAATACCAGAAAATCAAATAAAGAATAAAATCTCATAAATAACAGACTTTGATGAGATTTGAAATTGTTGTTAAAGGTTATTTGTTTTCCTGTATTTTGTTTTCATTAGAAATAAAATAAAGGCCAGTACCCACACAATAATGTAAATGTGCAGACTGTGAAAATGAAGCAAAATGGAGATGATACTGGTACTGGTGGTCCCCAAGGATCGTTGAAGACAAAGGAATCAATTACAATTTCTCCAGATACACCTGTTATGATCCAGTGTCATCTGATCAAGCAGAAATGAGCAAGAAGAAACACTGAACTTGACCACAGCCAGAAGAGGGAGAAGCCAGAAAACCCTAACTCTCTTCTAACCCGATGAGGCTACCAATGTCATATACTTCTTCCCTTGATTCTCCTATTAAATCCACTCTTGGTATAACCTGGGTTGGGAAAGTCAAGATCAAAAAGCTGAATAAATTAATTAACATGTTTTTGCTCAAACAGAATCTGAGCATGTATACTAGAGATGCTCCAGATCACCAACACCAAAAGCAAATATGTTTAAAATAGGAGCTTCAAATGTGATGTAGTTAGATATTCATTATCTGCCTTTACTGTGAAGCATCTAGAGTAAATGAAAGAAAAGGATTAGAGTACCTTTTATCTAAAAATATCAGTGAGTTTTGAAAATATCTGGATTTTTGGCATGAGTTAGTTGCTTTTTATTATTAGAGATTCAAAAGGAGACATATTATTTCTTTAAGGAGTAGACAAAAGATGAAAGAATGATACATGCCATGTGCTGGGGGCTGGAGAGAAAGTCCAGTGGTACAATGTTGTCTACATGTATGCACAGGCTCTGGCTTCTAGTCCTCCTATTTTTCCCTTTCACACACACAAGCCAAAAAATATAACATGGTTTTCTCAAGATTTTTTAGATTTGAAGAAATTTTTAAAAATCTCTTGTTTACTTTTTTAACAATTGTGAAGAACCTAAGAAAAATGGAAAAATTAACAAGAAAGAATTTCTTAACATCATTGTTAACTCATTTATTCTTCCCATCAACTACATGAATAAACTCATTAACTTCATTTTATTGAGTTGGTCCACATAATTAATATTAAAGCATAGAACCAAATGTAGGCAGAACAATCTCAGTACATCTATTTGGATTCTCCATCACCATTCTGCCGTGTTGGGGATTGAACAATCGAGGTGAGAAGTCTATGACTGAGCTATATCCCCAGCCAAAGAGCAGCTAAATGTATAGAGTACACTTCTCAATAAGCACCATAGATCTCACATTCTACCCTAGCTAGCTCTGCTACCTTCGTTTCTTTTCTTTTATTATTTTTATAGAATGAAAAAAAAATATGTGAAAATTTACCATAGATTGAGTATTCCATTTTTCTGGTTGGCTCATTTGGAACTTTTCAATATAATTTTCATGCTTGATAATCATAAAAATCGCTTCATTGAAATGAGCACATTTGATAGTATGGGATAACACAATGTTATAAATGTTTTTTCCATTTTTCCAACTACTATTGCTAACATTTGACAGTGCTACATCAGACTGAAAATATAAATAAGTTACCCTGCTCAATCATTTCACATTGTGCTACAAGTTATTTAATTGTGCCTAGAACCCTGCTGGTATCTTGTTTCACTCATAAAATAATTAGCTCTATTATATAACTACATCTTCCCCTTTATATTGATTGCTTATCATCACAAATCTTCATGGACTCTTTCCATTTGTGTTTTATTAATTAGATGACATATTAATGATGTATATTATACTCATATTTATCAAAGATACAATAATAAGACCAAGTATTACCCTCAAAACTTGTAAATTAACAGAATAGATAATTCATATAAAATAGTTTAGGGGAGAGAGTTAGATGTAAATGTCTATGAAAATATGTGCATATTGGGGAAGATCCTTTTGGGTTGGAGAACAGTGCAAATTTTGTGAAGGAAGTTATATTTAACTTGAGTTCTCAAATATGGGCTGAATGTCAGCTAGAGGAATTAGGAGAGCTTATACTTGTCATGATGGGAGAGAAAGATTATGGTGGAGTAAGT
This sequence comes from Dipodomys ordii, assembly GCF_000151885.1. Taxonomy (NCBI): domain Eukaryota; kingdom Metazoa; phylum Chordata; class Mammalia; order Rodentia; family Heteromyidae; genus Dipodomys; species Dipodomys ordii. The sequence goes on from NW_012267281.1 coordinate 10,759,309, forward strand.
TGGATAGTCCAGATTGGTTGACATGAAGGTAAAGTGAGCTGAGGGAGCAAAGGCTAAAAATCTGAATTGGACATTGCCTGAAATCTCCATGGCCAACAATTCACTCTTTTTCATTATAAATTTTTTTCATGCATAAATTACTTTTGTAGCACAAGCAAAAATTACTCTTGTGAGTATGTTTTGAATAAAGAAGAGAAAAGCTGGATGCAGACTATAAACTAGAGAGTAAAGATTACAGGTCAGAGGAGGAGAAAAAGAAAGATTGTCCTAGAAATGGAAAGACAGAAGGTGAATGTGGCATCAACGTCAAGAAAATGTCTGTTGGCAGATTGTGAGAAGGCTAGAAGGAATGAAAGTGATGTGATTCTGAGTTTGGATTGCCATAAGTTTATGATTGAATTGGAGAAGAAAGGAAGAAACAAGAAAGGATGGAAAAAAGAAAGAAAGAAGGAAAGAAGTAAGAAAAAAGTAGGAAGGAAGGAAACCATACTACGGAGAATTTATGAATAGTTCACACGATGGATTAGCAATGTCTGTGATTGTGTGTGTGCATCTCATTTATGGGGCTTGAACTTCAGTACTAGGTGGTGTCATTTTGGTTTTTTTGCTCAAGGTTAACACTCTACTTCTTGAACTACACTGTCAATTTGGGCAATTTGGTGTCTAATTGAAGATAACAGCCTCATAGACTTTCCTGACTTGGTTTGCTTCACATCATAATCTGTCTGTCTGTCTGTCTGTCTATCTATCTATCTATCTATCTATCTATCTATCTATCTATCTATCTATCTATCTATCTATCTATCGTAAGTGGTTGGAAATAGAGTACAATGAAAAATAGTGGTTTTCTTGGGAACTATAAAATTTGAATTTATTCACGTTATATGATAGTCAGAGAGTTGACATTTTTAAAAGAGCTTTTTATTGTGAACAAAGGGGTTACAATCACATGAGCAAGGTAATGAGTACATTTCTTATCAAGCAGTGTTGCCTCCCGTGTTTTTCCCCTACCATCATTTCCTTCCCATCTCCACAACTATCTCCCTATCCCCTGCCTAAATTGTAAAGTTTGTTTTTCAACATAGCGTCTTGTACATTTCATTGTTACAATGGGTCAACCTGTATCCATATTTAAACAATTTGTTTATTCCCTCCCGCTCTCCAAATTATACCAACATGAAATACAGAAACAACCGTGGGGGAGGGACATACAAAGGAACAAAAAAATCATGTTACCTTATAAATACCTTAGAAAAAATAGCAAGAAAGAAAAAACCACTTGTGTCCTTATCTTGGGGTACATTTCCCTTAAAATCATCTTATCTGACCTTTTCGGCTTGACTCAGACATATACTAGTTATTGAAAATAAGGGAAACCATGGGACTTATGTTTCTTTGGGCCTGGCTTACTTTACTTCATATAATTTTTTCCAAGTCTTTCCATTTCCTAACAAATGGGACAATGCCATTCTTTCTGATGGAGGCATAGAATTCAATTGTGTGTATGTACCACATTTTCTTAATCCATTCATCTACTGAGGGACATCTGGGTTGGTTCCATATCTTAGCTTTGGTAAATGATGCTGCAATAAACATAGTTGTACTGGTAGATTTAGTATGGTCTTGTTTGTGATCATTTGGGTAAATGCCCCAAAGTGGGATTGCTGGGTCATAGAGGAGCTCTATGTGGAGTCTTTGGAGGAAACTCCATACTACTTTCCAAAGTGGTTGAACAAGTTTACACTCCCATCAACAATGCAGTAGGGTTCCCTTCTGTCCACATCCCCTCCAGCATCTGTTGTTGTTAGAGTTTTAACTGGGGTGAGGTGGTATCTCAATGCTGTTTTGATTTGCATTTCTTCTATGGCTAAAGAGGTTGAGCATTTCTTCATCTGTCTATTGGCCATTCTTATTTACTCTTCAGAGAAGTTTCTCTTAAAGTCTTCAGCCCATTTATTTATTGGGCAGTTGTTTCTTTGAAGATTTGTTGTTGGGAGATTTAATTTTTTAGTTCCAGGAATATTTTAGATGTGTGACCCTTGTCCATTGTATGGTCAATGAAGATCTCCCAATCCATGGGCTTTCTATTGATCTTGCTAGCTATGTCCTTTGCCATGAAGAAGCTCTACAACTTCATGCAATCCCATTTGTCCAACCTTTCTTTGATTTGTTGTGTTTCTAGGTCTCTATTAAGAAAATTCCCACCTGTGCCAAGGAGACCTAGGGTTTCTCCTATTCCGTCCTTTAATGTTTTCAGGGTGTCTGCTTTTATTCTGAGGTCTTTGATCCATTTGGAGTTGGTTCTCATTCAGGATGATATAGAAGGATCTAGCTTTATTTTTCTACAAGTGATTAACCAGTTTTGCCAGCACCATTTACTGAAGAGGCTGCCTTTCTTCTATTCTATTTTTTTACTCCCTTTTTGAAAATTAGGTGACTCTAGGACTATGGGTTCATTTCTGGGTTTTCAATTCTATTCCATTGGTCCTGAGGTCTGTTCTTATGCCAGTACCAAGCTGTTTTGATTACAATTGCTTTGTAGTAGAGTTTGAAATTTGGTACTGATATTCCTCGAGCACTCTTCTTTCTGTTAAGGATCATTTTGGCTATTCGGGCTCTTTTATTGTTCCATATAAATTTTTGGATTGCCTCTCTTATTTCCTTGAAGAATGAGATTGGAATATTCATAGGTATCACACTGAATTTGTAGATAGCTTTGGGAAGGATTACCATTTTCACTATGTTGATCCTTCCAATTCAAGAGCATGGGAGGTTTTCCCACTTTCTATGTTTTGTTTTGATTTCCTTTTTCAGGTTTCTAGTCTTCATCATAGAGGTCCTTTACTTCTTTGGCTAATTCCTAGGTATTTTATTTTTTGTGGGGCTACTTCAAAAAGAGTCGCTTTCCTGAGTTGAGCCATGCTTTTCTCATTGTTGGCATACAGAAAAGCCATTGATTTCTGAGGGTTAATTTTATACCCTGCTACTTTGTGAAAATTTCAAATCAGCTCGTGTAGTTTGGGAATGGAGTCCATGGGATTCTTTAAATACAATATCATGCCATCTCCAAAGAGGAAGAGTTTTACTTCATCTTTTCCTATTTGGATCCCCTTTATGCTTGCATCTTGTCTTATTGCTGTAGCTAGGCATGCTAATACTAAATTGAAGAGAAGTGGAGAGAGTGGACCTCCTTGTCTCATTCCTGACTTTAGAGGAAATGACTTTAGTTTTTCACCATTAAGTATAATGCTGGTTGTCGGCTTGTCATATACAGCCTTTATTGTATTGAGGATTCCTATTGTATTCCATGGATTCCTAGTTTTTCCCAAGCCTTCATCATAAAGGGGTGTTGGATCTTGTCAAATATTTTTCTCCATCTATTGAGTTAATCATGTGGTTCTTATCCTTGCTCTTGTTGATGTGATGAATTATACTAATTGTTTTGTGTATATTGAACCAGTTTACATCCCTGAAATGAAACCTGTTTGATCGTGGTCTATGATTTTTTTGGATGAAATGTTGAAGTCGATTGGCCAGAATTTTGTTGAGAAGTTTTGCATTGACGTTCATCAAAGAAATGGGTCTATAGTTCTCTCTTTTTTTTTTTAATGAGTCCCTGCCTGGTTTTGGGAGGAGGGTTATGATGGCTTCATAGAAAGAGTTCGGTAGTGAACTTTCTCTTTCAATTTCATTGAAGAGTTGGAGGAGTATTGGTGTGAGTTCTGCTTTGAAGGCCTTGTAGAATTCTGCTGTAAATCCTTCTGGTCCTGGGCTTTTCTTAGATGGGAGGTCTCTTATTTCTGTTGCTATTTCAATGCTTGATAAGGGCCTGTTGAGTAGGTTTAACTCATCTTGGTTTAGTTTTGGCATGTCGATATTTGCTAGGAAATCATCCATTTCTTCCAGGTTCTCAAACTTATTAGCATAAAGGTTTGAGAAGCATTCCCGTATAATGTTCAGGATCATGGTTGTTTCTGTGGTGATGTTTCCATTCTCATCTTTGAGTTTGTTTATTAGGTGTGTTCTCTTCTTTTTCTGATAAGCTTTGCTAAGGGTTTGTCAATTTTGTTAATTTTTTCAAAGAACCAACTCTTCGTTTTGTTGGTTCTTTCTATTTTTTTTTATTCTAATTAATTTAACTCTGATTTAATTTTAATTATTTCTTTCCCTCTACTGGATTGGGGGTTAGCTTGCTTCTCTTTTTCAAGGAGGTTCAGATGTCTCATTAAAATTGTTGTTTTCAGATTTCTCCAATTTGTTGATGTAGGAACTCAGAGCTTTAAACTTGCCTCTGAGTACTGCTTTTGCATGTTCCAGAGGAGTTGGTAATTTGTGTGTTCATTTTTGTTGAATACCATGAACATTGGAATTTCCTTTCTAATATCTTCCATGAGCCACTGGTGATTCAACACTGTGTTTTTCAGTCTCCATGTGTTACAAGGCTTTCTTTGGTGGCTTTTGGTATTGAGTTCTAATTTTATTCCTGAATTTGCACAAGATTTCTTTGTGACCTAAAATGTTCCATGTGCTGCTGAAAAAAAGTGTATTCTGATGCTGCTAGATGAAATATTTGGTAGATGTCTGTTAAATCTAGTTGATCTATTCAGTTGTTTAGATCTACAGTTTCTCTGTTTATTTAGCTCAGTTGATCTGTCTAGTGGGGATACTGGTGTGTTGAAGTCCCCAACAGTTAATGTCTTTGGATCTATGTGGTATTTGAGTGAAAGTAGTGTTTCTTGGATGAATTTGGGTGCTCCGTTGTTTGGTGAATAGATATTTAGAATTGTAATATCTTCCTGAAGAAGAGATCCCTTAATTAGTATGAAGCAACCTTCTTTATCTCTTCTCACTAATTTTAATTTGAAGTCTATTTTATCTGATATTAGTATTGCAACTCCCACCTGTTTATGGGGACCATTTGCTTGGTAGATTTTGTTCCAGCCTTTCATATTGAAAATGTGTTTGTTTTTATGGCCAAGTTGTCACTTTTGAAGGCAACATCCAGAAGGATCTTGCTTTTTAATCCAACTACACAGTTTATGTCGCTTAATTGGAGAGTGTAGTCCATTAATGTTGAGCGTTCAGACTGAGAAGTGTTTCGTAGCTTCTGCCATGTTATCCACCTTCTTGGGAGCTGGGACAGCTGGGTTCTTCCTATTGTTCTTGGATTCTCAGTTCAAGTGTGATTTCTTGGCCTTTATTGTGGTCTTGTTGATTTTCATTTTTAAGTATCTTTTGTAGGGATGGTTTGGTAGAGGTATATTGTTTCAGGTTTTTTTTTTTGTTATAGAAGGTTTTTATTTGACCTTCTGTTATGGAGAGGTTAGCTGGGTACAGTATTCTTGGTTGATAGTTGTTTGTCTTTAATGCATGGCATACATCACTCCAGGCTCTTCTTGCTTTAATTATCTCTGCTGAGAAATCTGAGGTGATTCTAATTGGTTTCTGTTTATAGGTGATTGACCTTTTCTCCTTACAACTCTAAGGGTACTCTCCTTGGCCTGAATTGATCCTGTGCAGATTATAATGTGACGGTGGGATGTCCTGTTCTGGTCTGGACTATTTGGGGTTCTAAAAGCTTCTAGTATCTGAATAAACCTATCTTTTTGCATGTTTGGGAAGTTCTCTGCTACAATCCTGTTAAATAAATTTCCTAGACCGTTAACTTCTGTCTCTAGGTGCTCCTCTACACCCATTATCCTCAGATTAGGCCTTCTGATGGTGTCTTCAAAATGTTGAATAGATATATCATATTTCTTGGATTTGTCTTGGATGGTTGTATGTTCTTTCTCTATACTATCTAGGCTGTCTTCAATCCCCGAGATTCGAACTTCTGCAGGGTCTAACCTATTGTCAAGACTTTCTACTTTGTTTTTTATTTCCATTCCTTCTAATTGGTTGGCTTTGATGGCTTCAGATTCTTTGTTGGAGCTTTGTTTTAGATCTTGTATAAACTTCTTTACTTCCTTAATTTGGTGTTCAGCGTTTACTCTCAAATCACTTAGATGATTAGTTATGGTTTCTTTGGACTCCCTTTCCTTCTGATGTGCTCCATTCAGCATTCCCTTGTGGTCTCTCTGGATTCCTTCAGTTGTCTGTTTATGGATTCCATGAATGCCTCTATTGATCTTTGTCTATTCTCATTCCGCTCACCCAATTCCTGTATTTATCTGTGACTGTTCTCAGCCTACTCTTGCAATTCCTGTGTTTCTCTTTGACTGTTCTCAGCCTGCTAATGAAGTTCCTGTATTAATCTTTGAGTACCTTCCTCAAGCTCCTGAGATTCCTGTAGTAATTTTTGGTTAGGCTCAACATACTCGTGAAGTTCCTGTATTAATCTTTGGTTTGTCTCGTCTTGCTCGCTATCACTTTAGCACTGAGTCTTTTGCAGGTTTTCAATCTTTTCATTCACCATGTTTACCAGTAGTGTTTGTAGAGTTTTTTGGGAACTCTCTTCTGGATTATTCATTAACTGTTCTGTCACCTTATTATCCTGAGTGGGAGCTGAGATACCTGGACTTGCCATTTTTCTTGTGTTTCTCTGGCTTGTTCCACCCATTTGGTAAGAAAGTAACACCAATTTTGTGCTCGAACACTATATTAAGGCAAGCATCAACCAGAGTCCGGTAGTTGCACAGTCAAAATTCAGATATAATCTATTCAGCATTAAATCACTATGGATTAATGGGCTAAGAACATCCAAGAGGGATTCAGCAAACTAGAAATTATTAAGTTTAGGAGAATTGTGGGGAAAATTCAGATTAGAGGGATGTGGAGAGGTAAAAGGAGAGTGAATTTAACCAAGTCCTAATCTCAGAGAGGGAAATGGATAGGACAGAATGATAGGAGAGAGATTTAAAAAAAACAAGAAAAAATGGAAAAACAAAAATTTAAATATTAAAAAATGAAACAAAATTATGTAAGTATAATGAAACAATATTGAAAGAAGAAAAGGATAAGATGAAAGGAGGGAAAAGATAAAAAGAAAAAATAAAATAATAAAAAATCAAAGTTCTTAAAACTGGAATACTTGAATGTCATACAGGTATAAAGAAAAAATACTATTATTAAAGAAGGTAAGCTTAAGAGGTTGTGAACTGAGTATTAAGTTTCTGGATTAGGTATGTACACAATGAGGGATAACGTCTAATAATCAACGATGGGTATATATTTGGGGATGACCAAAACAGCAATTAAGTCATAGAAAAAAGAAAGAACGAGAAAATAAGAAAAAGAAAAATAAGGACCAAAAAGTCAAAAAAGTTTAAGAAAAAGATAAAACACACACACAAACACACACACACACACACACACACACACACTCCTAAAATAAAAATAATGAAAATAAGAAAAAAATAGAAAATAATTTAAAAAGTAATAATAAATGGGTAGAAAAAAGAGTTCTTTGACTTTTTTTGGGGGGTGGGGAGGAAGATCTTGTATCTCCCCTGTGCCCCTAGTCAGTCTCTTGGTGAAGTCTCTGGTCTGATTGTGGTGTTTGGTTTTCCTGGGGTTTGATTGGTTTCTGAAGTTGGTTTGTTTGAGCAGGCAGACAACTCTGCCTTACCCAGGACTTTGTGATCCTCCTCTCAGGCTAGTTCAGTAGAAGGAATATCTGCTTTGAGTATCACAAAAGGGGGAGTTGGCTGTTTCTTCTAGTTTGGAGATGCTGTGATGAGGCTAGGTTCTGGGTAGGGTTGAGGCCTTTTAGCAAACAGTAGCTTTTCCCTGAGAGGGTAGCTTTGGAGACACTCACAGAGCCCAGCCTGGAGCCATTCTCAGGGTTTATGTTTACTGAGTTTCAATTGTTTGTCTAGGCTGCAGTGGGGAGGGACAGCCTCTGGCTCTGTTTACCCAGTGAAGATAGTCACTCCTCTGGGTTGGGAGCTTCTCTACTTCAGTGGGGTGACTTTCCCCTAGGTGGAGCTGAGCCTGGCAGGTCAGGTCAGGTTCCTCTGACCTGCTAATGCCTCCAATTGTTTCCTTCCAAGGCCTGGGTTGGAGCTAGCTGCTAGTGGTGGCAGAGGAGCTGCCTTCCCACCTGGGCTCTGTCAGAAGGAATGAGGGTGTCAGGGTTCTACTCACAGCAGATTCTTGGTTCCTGGGCCATACCTGGCCTGCAATCAGCAGGATGAAGATTTCTGCTTCTTGTCAGTTCTTGGTGGTAGTGAGTAGAATCTGCTCACATGTTATGTTTGGCACCTTTTCCCCAGACTTTCTCTGTTGGTATGGTGGCTGAGGCCACTGCCTCAGCTGCCTCAGCCAGCTACTGGCAAGTGCTCAGATCTGTCTCCTTGACCAAGCTTCCTGGATTTTCCCTCTCTGGCCAAACTCTCTGTACAGTGATGGCACACTTTGTGTGATTCTCTAGCTTAGAGTTGTTCACTGGAACACTAAAACTGCTTTCTATGGGAGAGCTTGTTTAGCCTCCAGTTTCTCCTCCACCATCTTTCTCCGGTCGAGAGTTGAAATTTTAAAACTTTTCAGATAGCTATAGAGGGGGAATCAAGGCTTGGTACCAAACATGGATCATTTTCTAGTTTAGCAGCAAAAGTATTAGGGGAAATAAAAAAGGAGACAAGGAAAGGTGTGGTTAGAAGTGAGACATAAAATTCTAACTAATGGTACAATAAGAGGTAATGCAAATTCTAAGAATTGACCAGCTGTTCTAAATGAGTAGCTGTTGTAGGAATGTGGCTGGAAGGGGTCAGCATTGAAAAGAATATGAAAATTAATGTTGAAAATCCCATCATTTCTGAGAAAGGGATTGAGTAGAAATTGGTTAAGATGCACATCATTAATTTTATTTCTCTTTTATTTCCTTCATCCTACACCTTGTTTTATATGTTGAAGTGTTTTGGGATGCTTTCCATTAGCATCTAATTTTTAGTCTTTCCATTAGCATCTAATTTTTACTTAGATATTAATGGACAATAATGGCTTACTTTGGAAATGGTTTTATTTGATCAAAGAAAACATACTTCCAAAGCAATTCAGTTTTCCCAGCATTACTTCACAGGCTTCACTGATCCACAGCACTTGGATAACGTGGCCTCTTTCCCTTTCTTCTCTTCCTACTTGAACAATTTACTTCTACCTTTGTACCAGCAAGGCTATCTAATATAATCATCCTTCATGAATTAAGATAGAGTGTATTGTCTTAATAATACTTTTAGCTCTTTTTAACTTCTAGGCTCTCTACATTCTTTTCTACACTGATACTCTTTCTGTTGTGCTGTGGCAATGAATTTATTATTTATTTTCTTATTTCCATATAGGCTCAAGATTAAACAATCCTTCAGTAGTTACCATTATTTAACAACTGCCATTAGTGTCTTTAGTACAACATAATACACTTTCCTGAATATTAATTCTTTATATATATTTATAAATAATGGAAGCTCTTCAGATGGAAAAGTTTTGTATTTCTTTATTTGATTTTAACCCTATCTAGTTCAGCACAAAGCATATTGACTATAGCAAAATAGATAAAGCAACTGGCTTGTGGTTCTTTTCCTTCTCATTACCAAGTGATATTCCTAAACAAAGAAACCATATAATCTGGTCAACACTACAACTAAACATGTTGATAATGATGAGCCTTCTGATAAATGGACTAATGATAATGGCTAGGAAGAGAGTACTTAACAATTGAATTCTTTTATCAAGGTATCATTGTTTTGCTTGTAATAAATGAGTGTATAAAGTTATGAAGCAAGTTTCCCTATAGAGCATCATGAAGTCATCTGATAATTTAATGATCATAAAATGAAAATGCTTAATAACCTAAATATTTCTTGCTTGCTGAGAAGACAATTTGTATACCTTTCTAGAGTCTATTTGTTTCTCTTGCTGGATCAGAGAATACATATTAACCATGGAAAGCCACATGGAATGCTCTGAGTTCTTTCTGGTTTGTGCAAATGTTTTAATTGTTTATAGAGTTTAAATTTTTATAATAATATTCTTTGAATATTATCTCATCAAACAACCTACATTCCAGAAGCTGGGTTTACATTAGTTTACATGGCAAAGCTGACTACTGATGCAGGTGTGTTGAACGTGAAAATCTGGTGACCTTGAGGTGAGGATATTAAACACAAGGGTCCAATGTATTTGTTAGAGTCCTTTTGTAAGTAGAAAAAATGGTGGAACTATAGAAATCAACATGAAAACAATTCAGTCTAACTTTTTTGACTTTGTATCTACTTAATTCTGGACTCTCTAGTCTTTGAAAACAAACAATCTTAGTATATCTAAAAATATCATTAGTCAGCAGTACCAATTCTGGGAGTATATCCGAAAGAAAGAAAATTATAATTTTAAAAAGTGATCTGCACTCACAGTATTTATTATAACATTTTTCACAGTAGCCACAATATGGAGATAAATAGGCTAAGGGTTCATCAATGAATTCATGAATGGATTAAAATGTGGAACATATGTATTTAGTTAACTGAAATAAGTTAGGCACAGAAAACCATGTACTGTGTCTGTGGAATCTTAGAAATGCAAACACAGTAATAATCACTAGGATGGTGGTTATGAGGAAGGATGGGGTCTGGAGGAAAGGGAACTTTTGGCTAAGCAGTAAGAGGCAAAAGCATTGCTGACCAAATATACAGCATGGCAAGTCTAGTTCATAATACTGTAGTATATCTTTGCAATAGGTAAAAACTAAATCTTGTGTTCTCTTTGTATAGTCACAAAATATTCCTGAGGTAAGATGATATATTTTGATTAAATACTTTATGGTAATAATTTCACAATTTATACATATATAAAAACATGTTAGATACCATAAATGCATAATATTTTGTCATTCCTATGCCAGAGTAACTAGGAAAAGTAGTTATTAGTATTTCGAATGGAGAAATTTCAGAAAATTCACATTTCAAGAAGATATTGGAGTTCTCATGTCTGTTGTAATTTTTTTAATTTCAAATATTGGGCCAAAGAATTCAAGCACTGGAAATTTCTGAAAATCAGAAACAGCAAGAATATAGTTTTCCTCCCTGAGCTTTCAAAAAGAATATAGGTCTATAGATGTTTTGGTTTTTATCACTGAGAAACCCATTTTGGACTTTGAATTCCAGAAATATGATATTGGAAATATGTTGTGGTAATCTATTATTGCAGCAACAGAAAGCCAGTGGGGAAATCTCTGGTTCATGTTTTTTTTTTATTTTTTTCATTTGATTGTTAAACCAAAATCATTTGTACTAGTTTAGCAACCTGAACATAAAATAGATTTCCAGTAATAATTTGGGGAATTAACTAAAATAAACTCAATGTCTTCTAAGACTGCTTTACTCACTTGTAGACTTCTAAGCACTTGTCATAAAACCATTTATGCTTTTATAAGAAAATAGAACCAGATTGCAACTTTGAAAATGAATCTCAACCACTAATTGTAAGAGGGGAAATCTGAGTAAGTCTCTCATGGACAATACAGTAAAATTAATTTAGTAAACATTATTCAATTTGTGGTTCACTATTAAATAATACAAAATGAATTTACTACATAAATGATTTAATGAATGATGGCTAAAAATATTGTAAGAGTCTGTCTTCCAGGAACCTACGATGGTGTAGTATATAAGTGCTGATGATGTATGATAAAGAATTAAAACATAGCTTCAAAATCTTGTGAAAACACTAGAAGAGAAAATTTATTTGCTTGAGGGAATCAAGCCTAGTTGCATAAAGAAGTGATCTTTGATTTAGGAAATAAAAGTGTGACTATAATTTATAAAGACACGGGAATTTCTCAGGAACATTGGTGAAGAGAGATGGAAGTATAAAGTTTAATTACAAACACTGGTTTGTCTAGTGCAGGTTATATTTTGGAAGAGTCAAATATTCTGTTGTTGTTTTGTCTTGCGAAGCCGAGTACACCTTCATTCTCTGCTCAAAAGCAAGTGAGGGTCAGATGCTACTCAATCTGATCATCCCAGTATTTAATAGGGTACTACTATGATCATAACTGTATGCAAAAAGATTCTATGTGCTGGCATAGTAGGAGAAAGTGGATATAGATAGATAATAGAGATTTAGGAAGCTATTATAATTTCAAAATGGGCATCCTTAAGTGATACTAGCCACTTCCTTCAGGGGCTTGTGAGCTATGCCATCTAGCTTGTTGATTTTATACATGATCAATCCCTCTATCTTTCCTTTGTAAATACTTTCTTTGCAGCATTCACATTTTAAGCTGTCCAATCCTGAAAACAAGCAGCAGCAAAAGGAAAAAAGCAATTTAAAATATTTTAATGTCAATGGAACATCATGTTATCATTGTAAACTCAGGTTTACAAAGCATGCAGTGGATGTATTGAAACTCTGTGATTTTAGGATATGAATTAACCAAAAGCTGAACATCTGCAATAGTAAGCAAGCACAATTTTAATATCACAGCAAAACTTGTGTTCTCTTGACAGAACCATATAGCTCTTCTACTGGAAAAGTTATTACTCTATCATTTGATCAAGAGTTCCACTTCCTGCATTTTGATGGTTAATTGGAGATAAGTGTGTCACGGACTTTCCTTCCCCAGGCTATCTCTGAACAGCAATCCTCAGATCTCAGCCTTCTTCATAGTTAGGATCATAGGCCTTAGCCATAGATCCCAGCTTCATTTATTTATTTTTATTGCTGTCTGATTGTCCTAAATCTTTACTCAGGCCTTCATATTCTTTCTTCTGCTTTGACTAGTATATTAGCAATTAAACACCATGTGTTTAATTTCATTTATTGAATTTTTCTGTTTTGTTTTTTAATTGTAAATGTGATGTACAGAGGGGTTACAGTTACATAAGTAAGGTAATGAGTATATTTCTTGTCAGACAATGTTAGCCCCTCTAATTTTCTCCCACTTTCCCTCCTCAATTCCCCTCCATGCAAGTTATAAAGTTCATTTCCAACATAATGTCATGTGAACATCACTGTTGCATTGGTTCACTTTTGTCTTTTGTCTCACCATTTCTGCAATTCCCCTTCCCATCCCCAATTCAGAAAAACTCATATACAATTCAAAGGGTACTGAAATAAATAACAGCGACAACAGAGAGTAAGCCAAGGGGAGGGGGGAATAAAAGAAAAAAGAAATAACTTCATAATTATTTCAATTAGTATCATTTTATAAAGTCATATCTACTTAGCTATTGAGCTATTGTGATTCTCTGCTAGAACTATCCTAGACATATACTAATTATGACAAATGTGGGAAACCAGGCATGTTAGGTTTCTTTGGGTCTGGCTTACTTGACTTAATGTGGTATTTTCCAAGTCTTTCAGTTTATGAATAGGGCAATGCCATTCTTTCTACTGGAAACAGAATTCATTGTGCATATAGACCATATTTTCTTAATCCATTCATCCACTGAGGGGCATCTGGGTTGATTCCATGATTTCCTTTTTTAAATTTCGTTTTGTTTTTCCAGAATCTCAATTGCCTTTCTGAATTACTCATCCATGCTGCTGACTTTCTTGTACATGTATTGAATTGGCTTTCATACTTTATTCATCTGTTTTAATTCTTGTTAGGGTTCATTGATTGTTTTTAAAGAATACATGTTTTGGTAGTGGAGTTTAGGATTAGGGCCTTGTTCATATTAGGCAAGCACTCAACCAATTGAGGTATACCTTTCACTTATAATAGATTTTTGATTTTCTTTTCAATCACTTAAAGCATTTCACTATTGAGGAGTTATGGGAATTTAGAATGGTCATAATATCTTATTTTATCATATTTTTTGTGTTTCTGTTGTCACTGCGCATCTGTTGGGATGGATGTGTCTCTGTTTTCCTTTATACCTCAGTCTTATTTTATGATGGTACCAGTGAACAGCCTTTGCTTTTGGTAATAATACATCCTACTCATAAGTCATATGTAAGAATATCTTGTAACAGTATAAACTAAATATAATGATACATTATAAATAGAATAATATATAATACCAATAATAGTAACTGGTGAGTAATTAAAACAAAGGCAGTTAGAGAAAGGAATAAGAGAAATGGAGGAAAATATAAAAAGGAAAGTAAAATTAATTGACATGAAATTCAAGAAATCATAGTTTGGAAGACCACAATAAAATAAGTACAGAAAAAAGACAAACTAAAACAAAAAGCAACCAACCAAACAAACCACCCATAAATACATTTTTTTTCTTGAAGAATACCGATTCCATCCACAGCTTTGGGCTTGGCTTTCACAATTAACCTGGTGTGGGAAAAGCTACTCTTCTCTTTCAAGTCTAAACAAGTTAGACCAGGAAGAATGTGCACAGGCTTGGCCCTGTTCTTTCTTCTCTGCTGGAAAGTGTGTGCTACATGATACATATTATTTTCAGTAGTTCCTGGAACCTTCCCCAAAGAGATCCCATTTTGAGTCAAAAACCGAGACTTTACAAATAAAAACATCTAAAATATTTTCTTACATTATATCAGATTATACTTGAAAAAGTGAGTAATCAATAGCAAGAGAAACCACACAAGCTATGCAAACATATTGAGATTGAATGTTCAATAGACCATTGAAGAAAACATAGAAAAACTTCTATAATAAATATAAGCTCAAAGATTAATGAAATGGACACAAAAAAGAAAAAAAATGAATTGGTTACTAAGGGTTGATTCTTTGGAAAAAATAAAGCCTCGAGATTGAAAAACCATTGGCCAAATTAGCAAAATGAGGGAGCTCCAAATAAAATTAGAGAATGGAGAATAGTGCAATACATACTAATGGAAACTAGAGAATCTTCAGGGAATATTTTAAAAATTTACATCACAAAAGTCAGAAAATCTAGTAAAAAAATCTAGAGACATATTTATCTACCGGAATGGAACTGAGAGAAAATGAATCTTAACAGAACTATAATATGCAATGAAATTGAATCAGTAATGAAGCATCTATTAAACACTGAGGAAGAACTATCACTAATGTGCATCAAACTATTCTATAGAGAAAAGAAATATTTGAAAAACAATGTTTCATTTAGGACAGAAAAGATGAGAGATATTAAAGATATTAGGAAAACTAGACTTTTAAATATTTATTGCAAATTGTTGACTCATGTGTGTTGAATCTATGTGTATATGTTGAATCTGGATGAGTATATATTATAATATTATTATTGCACCATTTAAATATTGGCATATATAACTTTTATAATTTCCATTTAAAAAATTTAATTACCAGACAGTGTTACACATTTGTAACCCCAGCATTTGGAAGCTGGAAAGAGCACTGGGCTTATAGCTTACCTGAACTACATAATGGGGCTCTATCAATAAATAAATAAATAAGTAAAAGGAAAGAAATAACAATAAAAAGAAAAACAATGCAACAATGAGAAGTACAAGTTGTCATGTCGAAAACGAGCTTTACAATGTTGGTGGGGGGGAAGGATTGGGACTGGGGGGGAGGGGGGAGGCTGGGAAGGGATGTGAAGGATAAACAAAGGAGGAGGCTGCAATGGTTGGTAAGAAATGTATGCATTATCCTGCCCATCTAATTGTAACCACTCTGTACAGTATGTTCACAAATAAAATAAAATAAATTAAAAAAAAGAAATCTTTCTATTTGACCAACATTTCTACAGGCATAGCTATGTTAGAGGCTTGATGTTAGGATAAGACAGATTTGTGAAAACACAAGCTACATAACAAAGCTGAATGGTTTTCCTTTTCCTCTGTTTCATATACCTTGGTTTATGCACTAAGTCAGAAAATTATCACTATGTTGATAGTAATTTTGCTAATATTTCAGAAAGTTTAGAACTAGTAAATACTTTGCAACCAAATCGGTCTCCTTCTTCATTACACAGCTGGTTATAGGAAAAGCCATAACATGACCCATATTTCTAATCTGAATGCTCTTTTACCTTCATAGAAGAAAGGACAGGAAAACTCATTTTTAAGTGGTGGTGAACTACAAATAAATAATTTAAAGAAGTGGAAATGCTTCCTGCACTACTGTTTCCTAGATTTTCTTTTGATATTGTTGCGATTATGATTCCCTGAGTTTGATGTCTAAGTCACCCACCTACACAAAGCACCAGGAAACAACTCACTCTCATTTAGCTGAGAGTTGGATGTTTTCAAAATGGTTCTCTTTGATCTGGCTTCTCTAATCTATTTTTCCTAAAGTGAAAAATCCACACTTGCTTCGTTGCTTCTGTTTAAAACACAGTCAGATACCTGATGAAGAAAAAAAAAACAAAAATCTATAAGCATGTATATTTTCCTTGGACTGTGAAGATGCAGAAAGAAAGGGGAAACTGCTGCCTAATTGCAGCATTCTTGTTCTTGTTTTTAGGCACAGACAACAACAAACTGTGGTTTTGATAAAGAACTCTACAATGTGCAAACATGAAATCTTTCAGTCTTAAAACCTTTCTTGAGTTATGTGTAGTTGTACTAAAACTTACTGAAAAGATTGACAATTTTAATATTACCTATTTCTCTAGGTAGCTGTTTGTGTAAGTATAACATGTACTATGTTAATGGTACTTGCAATACTAGCTATTCCAACACTTAACTTACAAGAGGCCTTCCCTAATTAAACTTTCTTTTCTACTCACAGTGAAAGTGAAGCTGAGCACATTAAAAAAAAAAACCTTGAAACTGATTATGACAGTATAGAACCAAAATGAAACTGACAGGCCATTAGATGTTGAGCCCCTCTCCCTTTTGTTTTTATCGGTATGCTTTTACTTGGATCAAGAAAAAGTGGCTTGCACTGCATTAGTCTCTAAATCACAGTAAAATACAGATTGGGCAGCTTAAACATTTTGGCCTTTACTGTTGAAACCCACTCTTAGTAATTCAGCAGGCAGGGAATGTTGATTTATGGGGGGAATGAAAAAAAGGTGGTCTCAATAGTCCTATTTCCTCCTACAAAAGCTGTGGCATTTCATATATTTAAAAGATGAATTTCTGTATCAAAGGTGAATTTGCTCCATTCCATGGGAATCCTCTCTTACGTTAGACAGATTTGGAGACAGAGTGGGGGCTGCTCCTGTTTTATTTCCTCCCCATCCATACTTTATCAGAAGCAAATGAGCCTTTAGGATGTGCATGCATTCTATTATTTGCCCTGCATTTCCTCTCTGCTATGAGTTGAACAAAAAGCAATTATCTCATGGCTTTTCCTATTCATTCCTCTTTTGACTTAGAGTACAACTTTGCTGTGTTTATTGATTGAGGTAGTCTTCCTACTTTATTGCCTGGTCTCATCTCAAGCCACATTTTTTCATACCTACCTCCACGTGCCTGGGATTGCCAGTTTAAACCACCATACCTGTCCTCACATAGGATATTCTTAAAGCCAGTTTTGGTATGATAAGGTATATGTTCACAAAGGGATGGATATTCAACATAACACTCTAACCCTCAAACCCTTGTCGACAATCTGTGGTGTAGTTGAAAGGTTTGAGTACTTCAGCTCCCCCAATGCAAGTATCTATTCTGAGTCATTGGTAACTTCAGCAGCATATGTGCCAATCACATCTGGTGACCACTTTTATATCCTTCTGTCAGACTGCATGTCCTTCTGAACCTTCAATTCCTTCTTTTCCTCTTGATACCAGCTACTTTATTTTTCGAAATCACATCTGCAAGTCAGTCTGGGACCAAGCCTCAGACCATTGGCCTCCATTCTTCCTGTCTAGTCTGTCTGTCTTGGTCCACAAGCACAGCCATCTCAACCACTTGGTTGCCCTTATTGATGCTTCCTTTGGACGTGGACTTGGCCTTTTCATTTTCCTTCAGTCACAGTCTTCTTTGACTTGCACTGTATGCTGTTTGAATCTTTCACAAAAGCTTTCCTTTCCTTGAATATGAAAAAATGTTTCTCATCTTCTTTGCAGATGTAAATATTTTCCTTACTTATAGTGCTCCTGACCTAAACTTACTAAAAGACCAGAAAGCTCAAGTTTGAATTTCACAGAACAAAGGCAGAGCCTCTTCCTAAGGAATTTCCAACCTCCCAGCTAGCATCCAGGGCTGGCATCAAAGCTTGCTCTGTCCCAGCAAATTTTCAAGTACCCATATAGCTATCCTGTGAGCCTTCCACCCTTCATGTCTTCACAGGGATTCGGGTTTTGTCTCCTTATAAGGGAGGGTATTAAGCTTTGAACAAACTTGCACAGAATTTCTCCTTTTGTAAAGGGAATTATTTATCTTTCCTATTTCTTTTTCCTGAACCAGGACACCTAGTGCCCTTTTGCAGTTTGAATGATAGCTGTCACAAGTAGATTAATGAGTGTCATCCTGCAGATTTGCGGAAGACAGAGGAAGTGCTGGGATGACAGAGCCATAGAATCTAAGAATAGTACATCCAAGATGATGGGTTAATTGATTTGAACTCTGAACCAATCGTGTAGAAATCAAATACATTTCGAGATTAAGGAAAGTCTGGTCAATTTTTTCTTGACAGTAGATCCTGATTTCTGCTGCAGACATAGAGATGTGATAGGCCATATGAAAGGTCTGAGAAAAAGGATCTTGCTGGCTTCAAAGGATACAAATTATTATTCCTCTTTTTTTTCTCCCTTTCAGGATCTGAGTATTAAGAGAGTCTTATTCTCGGGGGGTTGTTGTGGTCACCCTGTTTTAATGTAGACCACAGCTCCTTGGAGGTAGACAAAATGGCAGCAGAAAAACTGCTCAAGCAAACACATGCTGCCATGCAGAGTCGGGCAATGCAGACAAAAATGAAATGTGCAATCTGCATGCAGCATCACTTCCCACCGGTGTCTGCTTCATACCTGCAAAGGGATATTTGCAGGCAGTGTGAGACAGACCCTTGCTCATGGCGCTTATATGTACACTGAAGGAAGAAAAGACAGTGTGTTAGAATCTAATTGACCGAGAGAAATTGTTCTCACGTAGCTTTTGTATTTTCACAGACAGCTCCAACTTTATTTAAAAGGAAGTATGTATATGTGTGTGTTTGATTGTTTTGTGCCCGTCCTGAGTCTTGAACTCAGGGCCTGAGTATTATCCATGTACATTTTGCTCAAGGCTAGGGCTCTACCACTTGAATCAGAGCTCTACTTCCAGATTTTTTGGTGACTTTTTGGAGATGAGAATTTTAAGGATTTTCCTACCAAAGATTGGCTTCAAACTATGATCTTCAGATCTCAACCTTCTAAGTAGCTAGGTTACCAGCATGAGACATAGATGCCCAACAAGAAGTGTATGTTTCTGTGCTAAGAAAACCACTATTTCTTTTCATGTTGCAAAGGATGTGATATTTAGACAAACAACAACAAAAAAAAAACAAAGCAGCAAACTTGAAACCCTGAAATCCAACAAAAACTTCATTTCCGACGCTTTGTAGAGCACAGTGAAAGAGTGATATAATTTGGGGATTTTCATTTCCATTTTCCTCATTGAATATTCAAATATCACTTTTCTTTCTCTTAAAAGGAACCTTGAAGATTCTATGTTAACTTTTCTTTTTCCAGATTAGAAAATAGAAACGTGTAGAGAAGGACTCTGACTTAGACCTCTTTCAGGTCTGATTGGACAGGTCATTATTCTGTTCTTCCCATGAATTCAGTTTTTCCATTGGACCTTATGTGTTGACAGGCTAAGAATGTATTTGGAGTTCTGCAATTTCTTCATTCCTGGCACATTCTCCCACAAGGAGAAACCTTGACTCCTCCATAGTTAGGACTATGGAGAAATTTGTGTATGTATTTGTTTAGAGAAACACCCAGAGCAAGACTGAAACAAGATTATAAAGGTAACTAATTTATTTAATACATTCCTTGTCTTCCAATATGTGACTTCACTTAGCTACTCCACTTTTTGGAGCATATTTGGGGGAGAATGAGACTTCAATGTGGGAATTTCCATCCGGCTATAAAATTATACTGACGTTTCCATCTCCAACACAACCTGAGAGATTTACCTTATACACTGATTTTATTCTTGAGTATATATACTTTATGCCAAAAATCTGGCTTTATTACAATTACTTCTCTTTTGCCTTATATAAGTATATAAATATATGCCATATATATGCATCTATCTATCTATCTATCTATCTATCTATCTATCTATCTATCTATCTATCTATCTATCTATCTATCTATCTATCTATCTA
>NW_012267281.1:10782477-10891666 GCF_000151885.1 Dipodomys ordii
CATCCCCTCCAGCATCTGTTGTTATTAGAGTTCTTGATTATAGCCATTCTAACTGGGGTGAGGTGGTATCTCAATGTTGTTTTGATTTGCATTTATTTTATAGCTAGGGAGGTTGAGCATTTGTTCATGTGTCTATTGGCCATCCTTCTTTCCTCTTCAGAGAAGTTTCTCTTTATGTCTTTAGCCCACTTATTTATTGGTCAGTTGTTTCTTTGAAGATGTGTTGTTGGGGGATTTAATTTTTTGAGTTCCAGGTATATTTTAGATATAAGACTCTTGTCTGTTGTACGGCTAGTGAAGATCTTCTCCCAATCCGTGGGCTTTCTGTTGATCTTGCTAGCTATGTCCTTTGCCATGCAGAAGCTCTGTAACTTCATGCAATTCCATTTGTCCTACTTTTCTTTGGTTGTGTCTTTGGATCTCTATTAAGAAAATTTCAGCCTGTGCCAAGGAGACCTAGTGTTTCTCCTATTCCATCCTGTAATGTTTTTAGGGTGTCTGCTTTGACTCTGAGGCCTTTGATCCATTTGGAGTTGCTTCTCATTCAGGGTGATATAGAAGGATCTAACTTTAGTTTTCTACAGGTTATTAATCAATTTTGCCAGCACCATTTACTGAAGAGTCTGCTTTTCTTCAATTCCTTTTTTTTTTTTTTGCTCCCTTATTGAAGATTAGGTAGCTGTAGGTCTTTGGGTTAATTTCTGGGTTTTCAATTCTATTCCATTGGTCCTGAGGTCTCTTCTTGTGCCAGTACCAAGCTGTTTTGATTACTATGGCTTTGTAGTAGAGTTTGAAATTTGGTGTTGTTATTCCTCCAGCACTGTTCTTTCTGCTAAGGATCATTTTTGCTATTTGGGATCTTTTGTTGTTCAATGCCATAGATTTAAAATGAGTACTTGCAAGAAGTGGGGTGGGGCCAAGAAGAGAGGGTAGACAAATGAAGGGGGGAGTTGGAGAATCTTGTCAATAATTCATTGTACAAATTAAGAAAAATAATGGAAGGGGTGGGCTGCAGGGGGGTGAAAAATTGAATCAATGACACAGATCATGATGCACTGTACACCTAAACAGCTCTATTACATGGCAAGCATTTCAGTACATATCCTGAAAATTTAAGAAAAGTAAGGGAAGGATTGTGTTTGGAGGAAAAGGTAAGAATGTTGAAAGGGGTGACATTGATCAGGATGCACTGTATCCATAAACTGCTTTGTGGAATGGTAACTCTTTTGTAGAACTACTTAAAGATAATGAAAATGTTTTTTTTAAAGAAGTGGTCACCAATTTTGAAGTGGGATAGGAGTGAATACTCCTAAGCTTCTTATGACTGGACAGAAACATATTAATATCCTATTTTCATAAAGTTTATCTCAAAGAACAATAGAAATTTGGCATATTTACTTATTTCTGGTTTTAGTGTTTACCAGTTAATATAAAGGGTTCCTTTTCTTTCAATGACTTGGCATAAGTTTTCATAGTTGGTGGGAACTTAATCACTTCATTACTGTCAAAAGAAATCCCTTCTAAACTTAATAATAAAAATTAGATACGTTAAATTTGAATGTCTTTTTTTCATTTTTTGCACTATTTACAGGCATATGGGCCTGTATGAAAATATTTCCTCCTGAGTTACCAATTGAATATTTCTCATACCAAATTATTTCATAATGTCTTTCCACCAGTAGCTAATTACCCTCGTTAGGAGAAAAAATCCCCAAGGGAAAAATTGAATCATTCTTTATGATTAAACTTTCTCAATGAACAACATTTATATTATTTATTTTCTGTCCCATCTGTCAGGTAACTTCTCCTTTTCCTGTGGAGACTATCATTTGTAGAGTTTGAGCAAATAAGACTACATTCTACATGAATGTTGCTCTTCTAGTTTGACTTGCATTTTACTCAGAACTTCTCTGTAAAGTGACAGTAGAGTGGTCTGACCTCTAAAATCCACAGACATTTAAGGTCACATCTGTTGTACCATGTTTGCTTCATAAAACAATAGATGCTTCCAAACAGCTGAAGTAATTCTGTGGCAGCATACTAGAGAAAAATCTGCGTTATAAATGAGGTGTATGGAGTCAGTATCATCACCACTCTTGAGGATAAAGGCACATATGGAAGCACTTCATGGGTTCATTAAATATCCATCTGAAATAACTCCACATCAATATTGGTAGCTTAAAATGATAACATCTGACAGATGGCAGCCAATTAGAGACATTAGCAATTAACTCCTATGTCTATGTCCTACCTTCATCCTCCTTCACTTGTTCCATGAATTCCTACAATTGCAGGAAACATGCCTAAGATTTGACCATGTCTACAGATTGGTAGGTTTATCTGGGTTTTAGTTAGTTATTGAATTACTCTCTCCCAAAAGAACATGCCACCGTAGTCTCATTTCTCAAAACAGATCTGTTCTCTTTAGTAAATATATAATTTATCCTGTGACTTTCTCCTTCCCCCTTAGACTAAAGGAAATGAGGCCACAAAAACTTGAGGTATTTACTGAGTAACATACATGTAAGTCTGGCTACATTGGTCATCCTACAAATTGTCCAGTTCAAAAATTTTTCATCAACATTTTTTTCTTAAAACT
The DNA here is from genome assembly GCF_000151885.1 of Dipodomys ordii. Lineage (NCBI taxonomy): Eukaryota > Metazoa > Chordata > Mammalia > Rodentia > Heteromyidae > Dipodomys > Dipodomys ordii. The sequence goes on from NW_012267281.1 coordinate 10,785,077, forward strand.
ATAAATATGTAACTATGTACCTAAAGCAATCAATGATGAGAATCTGATGTGTGATGATGATATTATAAAATAATAATTGTTCTTGCTATATTTTTACAATGGACTTTCTGCCAAATATATTTTCTCAGTATAATAATTTCAATTAGAAATAGTCATTTGGCTCTGATTATTCTGGGTTATAGCTATAATTCCAGCACCTGAAAGGGAAAGGCAAGAGAGCAAAAATTCTAGGCCAGCCTGGGCTACACAATGAATTTGAAGCCAGCTTCAAGCTACATAGTACGCCTTTGCCAAAAAACTAAAAACTAAAACTTGAAATATTTCTTAAAATCACATTTTATGGACAATGAAATTTGAAATTCTTGATTATGTTTTATTTTCTTTTTAAATGAGACAATATTTTGGGGTGTAACTGAGGTGTGACTCTCTTCTGCTTGCTAGGCAGGCACTTCATCACTTGAACCATTCTTTGGATCACTAGTCTCTTTTTGGCCCTTCTTGTGTTGAGAAAGCTGAACACCAGTGCACTCAGCTTTTCATTGGTTGAGATAACTTCTCCAGACATTTTTTTTGCCCAGGCTAACCTAGAACTGCTAACCTCTCAGTAGCTAGGATTAAAGGCTTGAACGGACATTCTCAGCTTATCATATAATTGTTTTAATTGAGAAAATGCATTTTTTCAGTACCTGCAGATTGCCTAGTAAAGTCAGAGAAATTTCTGTCAATTTCAGTTTATATTTGATATCATGTTTTATTAAAATATATACCTGGTTTTAGTTAACACTTGCATTTATTTGAGAAATATTTGCAAGATTAAGCTTACCAAAGGAGTACCTTGCTCTGTTATTATTATTTTTTAATATTCATTTAATTTAGTGGCAAAATTTAGGAATGTCCCAACTCGATTCAATTCATAAGATGAATGTAAATTTATCTAATTCTGGTACCAGGACTTGAAATCAAGACCTGCTCTCACTAGGCTTTTTCCAGTTATGGTTCACCATCTACCATTTGAACCATACCTCCAGTCCAGAATTATCTTTAAAGGTAAAGACAATTGGCATTGGCCAGAGAGGCATTTCACTAATTCCCATGAAGGACTGGGCATCAATCTATGCACAGAGGACACTTGGCCTTCCCTTGAATCATTGTCATTTAACCCCCAATTCCAGCCCATTTCCAAAACCTTTTAATTAATTTAATTTCTGTTGGGATAGAGACACCATTCTAGAAGTATCGTTGAAAGTTCTATCAAAGCTGTTGAAATAGACATGTTTGATACACTCTTTTATCATATTATGGAAAGTTTGGCTAGCTTGTCTTCATGTACTTCTGTATGATCAGCTGTTAATGAATACTGTAGGTAAACTTTTATCTGTAACTTCATGACACACCAAAGGAGACATAACTCTTTTCATCAGTTATAAACACTGCAAAATTATAAGGCATTAGCATTCACATGGGATCTGTATCACTGTAGGACATTCCAATCAGGAAGTTTCTAGAAGTAGCGCTATCTAACTTCGAACCTGACACATCTGTATTCTAAAACAGGAAGGGGTATATGAGAAATGGCACAGAGAAAATACTTTTTTCCATTTGTTCTTTGTGTATGCTACCACTTGCTCTTTTCTGGTTACAGACTGGATAACAACTAAAAATAATGCAATATGAACTCTTCAGCTTTTTAAGAATACCTTTTATGATAAACATTTTCACCACCTTCTTCCAAACCTAGTGAGCAGTTTGACAATACTGTGTATCAGTTAGCTGATTACAAGAGGGGTGCTCAAAATCAGTTTTTACATAGGCTCTTTATGCAGAACTTGCAAAACTTGGGAACAATAGCTTTCATTCTCTTCCTGTTTCTTTGTTCTCTTTCGCTTAAGCAAGATAAAACAATAACAACAAGTTTGTGTTATTTTTAATTTCCTTAGTATGGATGGTGCAATCCTCTTTAGTTTGTAAAATAATACTAATAATAAACCCATATGAATTGAAATGGAATACAAGTATATACCAGATGTATCTTTAGCTCTTCATGAAACTAAACCATGTTTTCCTTCATGAATGTGATTGAATAATGCTGATGTGCCTGGCATTGACTAAATAAGGGCTGCCAACTCCAGCATCCTAAATGATTTCATCTTCCAAGCAGACTGAAAAACAAACTACAACAACAACAACAAAACTTTCCCTTCTTCACAATGGACAGCTTTATGCTCACACGTTCAATTTAATAAAGCTAAAAAGGAATTCTGAAAGCTTTGCCTGTCTCATAAAATGTTTACCAGATATCTCTACAGGATGCCAGCCACACCACAGTGTCTCATAATAAGAACAAATAAAAGTGGCCGAGTGAGCTCCGCTGACAAGCATAAGCAATCATATTGGTGGGTGGTTGTTTATTGTCAGTCATGCTACAAGGTCACATTTCCAGCAATTTTGTTTAAAGTATCTTTAAACAACTGATTGAGACAGAAAACAAGTGGTAAGAACTGCCTTATCATTTGTTTAAATCAGCTTTTAAAGCATGACAGAATCAATATTATCTCTTCATTTTCTATTTTTAGTAGTAGGAATTCAAAGGTTTGGTGAAGCAGCCTGGTTTTTGTTCTTGAGTTTCAATGTATATTTCCATAGTCATTGACATGTGAGCCAACCTAAGCCCATGTAGATACAAAAGAGGTCTATTACTGTATCTCTACCATACAAATAATAGCTTACAATATGTGGAACTCAAATTTTTGTCCTTAAAAAAAGAAAAAAAGATGAATTTTTGGTATCTTATACAGGATCATATTGGTTTCAAGTGTTGGAGACAGATTTCAACATCAGCCAGTTCCACTTATAGAATCTATGGGAGTCCTATCTTATACTGCTTTCTTGGATCTTGGGGGGGGGTTGTTTTGTTTTTCTTATTTGAACTGAAAATTTCCTTTTTTTTTTCTTCCGGAAGGTTCCTTATTCTCAGCATTTTCTAATGTACCTTTAAATTTCCTATTCAGGATTTATGACAACTGTGACCCAAAAGTGAAGTATGTGTAGTAGTTGTAAGGTTTTTCAACACTGACCTCTATTGCTAGTAGTGAAAAAAAGAAATAGTTATGCTTGCTTCTCTTTAAACACTGCCATCAATCCATGGCTTGACATTTCTGTCTCAGAAAAAAAAAGGTAATTTCCCTCATCTGAATCCAATATAAAGCCAAAGTAGTTATTGCTAAACAGCCCAGCACTTTCTGTCAATGACAAATTTCCCCAGTACCTGATATCGTACTAGTGGGCAAAGATTCTCTCAATGAATATAGAGCATGACTATGCCTCTCTCTCTCTCTCTCTCTCTCTCTCTCTCTCTCTCTCTCTCTCTCTCTCTGTGTGTGTGTGTGTGTGTGTGTGTGTGTTGTAAAAGATGGTGAGTCATTGCCACCTGGTGGTTAAAGTGACTTAACCTTCCCTAGGTAATTGGCAATGCTATGGTTGACTAGTTCTTGTGATTTTTACTGATTCTTGGCTTTGGAGATATTGCTTTAGTGTCCGATGGTAATGAGTGATAAGTACAGCAAATTGTTAATCTCAGGTCCATTTTCCTCTCTCCTTACTTTCATATTTCTGATAACCTCACTTTTCTCTTCTGGGTCTAATTTTGTAGAATTGGAAAATGCTTATTGAATTTAGGACTTTCAGCAATGCAATGCTCTTGAGGCAGACTTTCTTACTCAAAATATCTTGATCATTGTATAGATAAGACTGTGAGTTTTCCTGGTTGATTATTCAAAGACATAGTTTCTAGAGATCTGGGGAGTCAAATATAGAAGTATATATGTACTTTAATGCTGGTGGTATTGTGTCTATATTGATTTTGGGGTTCAGAAATAAAATAGTATAGGGAAATCCTAATTTCTAATATCAAGCCAGTAAGGACTGCCACTTGACATTAAATAGGATTAAAATGAGAACTAATACAAAAGTGTATAAAACAGATGCATAACTATTGTAGTCCTTCTGGGATTAGTTTAATATCATGGGGATAGTACACTGAATAAAAGATCACAGTGCTTAAAAGAAAGAAATGCTTTACTGAGAAATGAGTAATAGATAAACAAAGTGAAAAATCCTGGTCATTTCTCAAAGTTGTCCCAAGGCAACCATCCTGTGCTGGGAAAGCCAGGTGGATGTAATCAGCAGTTCACATCTTTTCTTCACAATTTTCGGTTTCTGTACTTGCAGAAAGATTGTAGAAAATCATGTTTCCAATGACACTTTTTTTCCTTCTTAGTTGTGGCAATAACTTTGTTCATGACTCTCTTGCTTTGTAACAAAATACCCTCTTGGGAAAGGTTCTGTAGTCTTTACTCAGCATTGTGTGGAGTAGCTAATGCTAACCACTGTCTCTTTGCCTTTCCTTTGCAATGACAGAGGACCTGGAGAGCGTGTGAAAGGAATAAACACATATCTTTGTCTCTGGAAATAATAGAGAAATGTACACATTGTTGCATTCTCACAGAAGCAAGCCTCATCCCAAGGAGACGAGTAGATTCTCTGATGATCCATTTTAGAGACTGTACCCACATCTTCTTGAGATCTGATTTTTATAGCATGTATCCATGGACACACACACACACACACACACACACACATATATGTGTGTGTGTGTGTGTGTGTGTGTGTGTGTGTGTATAGATAGATATTTAGAATCATGCATAAAAATACAATGCTTAAATACTCCTCTTCCTTTTTGTCAGCACTACATTTCATTCTACATTGTATTTCTACGGGACCCCCATAAAGACAGCCATGCATCAGCAGGAAAAATATATTTCCTAACATTCAAAGTCAATGATGCAGCTAATAGTAAGCCAGCATCCTCAGTGTGGGATAGAAGTGTCCTCCATCCCAAGCCCAGATGTTGCTAACAACCAATAAACTATGTTAGACACATACATAGAAAAAAAAAAGCAGCTTGAAGGAATGGCCTGCTTAGCTAGATTTATTAGGCGAGATCTTTAATATGCCATATGGCAGCTTGGCTCTTCGCTCTGTGCAGTCTTGTGTGTGGAGGAATGTACTGAAATGAGATGACCCAGTCTTCCATAAGTACCCATGCCTCTCCTAAGTGCCTGTGCCTCCCTAGGGAAATGAGAGCTGGCTCCAGAGTGTTTCAACAGTCTCTCACAATCTGTATTGTAGCCTCATAGTCCATGCTTTCAATCAATATGGTTTCAGTCAGAGAGGGACATCTCCACTCTCTCTATGGAGAGTGGAGCAAGCTATCTATGCCTTTAGAACAGGGGGAAAGGTGAGGGACAGAAGGGCAGGGCTCAGATCCATCACATTATTTAGCATAGCTTCTGCCTTTAATAGAGACACATTGTGTAGGAGATATGAACAAGGGGATTTGCCATGGGTTTTACAAGCTATTATTCAAGTAAATGGAATACTGGCATTGAGTATGCTGTATAGAATACCAGAAAGTGAAAAATTAAAGAAAGTAGATTTTTCTTCATTGTGAAAACTGTTGTGTGAGCACTGTTTCTCTTTATTAAAGCATCGTGCAATCCACACATAAAGACTTTTCTTGGAATGATTTGGGTCAAGCCACCTACTTCCTTTCCACTGATGTGTAAGATAATTTTGTCAATATTTTCAGGCTGCTAGGGAGTAGTCACTGTGATAGATGTTTATTCACTGCGTCTTTACAAGTTAACAATGCAAATATGCTTTCTAGGTGCATGATAAGAAAAAATTATAATTTAAATAATAACATTATTATCTAATATTATTTTTGTAAACACTTTAGTCCCTAAACTGTGTCTACTAAAAAGAATGTTATTAAAAAGAATGTTATGAAATATTTTGTCAATGCAAACACAATAAATAGAGGCGTTCTTAAAAAAAGCCATGAGAACACTTATGTGATAAAATAAAAAAATGTGTTAACATGAAAAAAATTGATCAGTTGATTGTTTGAAAAATGCCAATGTTATAAAAGTCAAGAGAAGACTAAAGAATGTATCTAGGGCAAATGAGACTAAAGACACATAAAAACCAAAGAAAACATTGACTATGAACTGGTATTGTCAATATTATTTTATCCTAGACTCTAGTAGCTCATATCTTTAAACCTTGCTATCCAGGAGGCTGAGATCTAAGGATCCCAGTTCAAAGCCAACCCAGGCAAAAAAAAAAGTGCAGGAGACTTTTCTCTCCAATTAACCAGCAAAAAGTCATAAATAGAGGTGTGGCTCAAGTGGTAGAACATTAACCTTGAGCAAAAAGCCAACTAAGCAAAACAAGAGTAGAAGGCCTTGAGTTCAAGCCCCAGGACCAGCACAAAAGTAAAAATTTAGGCACTTGGAGAAGTTTCAGTAGAGTCTATGGAATAATGAAAGTAATATACTAGTGTGAATTTCCTGGTGTTGAAGATTGTATTGGATTTATATAGAAGACATACACATATGTACACATAGCATGATCTACCTATGTATGGTTTATTTTTTGCTCTTTTTTGTTGGATTTATACAATATAATATTCAGCATCATGTCAAAAATTGACTTTCAAATGGGTACAGGAAAAGGCCTTTCAACTTTGCTCTAAATTACAACTACCTCAAGATCAAAAATAAAGTTAAGTGAATGTTGTTTATGAATTGTAAAGCTTTTTAGTATCCATGTCAATGGTAGTGATAGTTAATTCCATCAAGGAAAGGAACCACATTTTCACAATAAAAAAACAAAGAAAAGGAACTACATAGCTAGGAATTACATGAAAATGATAACTAGCTAATCACTCATCTTTATTTCTGGAATTTATTATTATGATGAAATTTAGATAATGAGGAAATTATAAGATGCATAAATTATATTTAATATTTTAATTTCTTGTTAAATTATTTGATTAATTTTCACCTAATATTATTGAACTGAGTACTTGCCACAGAAACAGTCATGAAAGTATTATGGCATTTATAATACAATGCATGTCTTTCAATTCAATGAAGAGTTTCTCATTAACTTTCTAAATTGCAAATTTCCCTTCATAGCAAGACGAATTTCATCTATAAATACAGTGTCTTTGACAGAAAACTTGTATTATAGACTGTCTTGTTTAGCCTTTGAGTGTTAACTGGTATTTCAGTAGTGATATTTGCAGAAGAACTGCTATGATTTCAAGCCGACACACCCTTAACACTTTTTCCCTAAAGCCGTTACAAAATAATTTACTTAGAAATTTTACAATTAAATGTTGCCTATTCTACTTATTGCTTATGATTTTATTCTTCCTCTGGAACCCCTGAACTCTTTAAATATCACTTGTATGCATTTCTTTTCTTTTGCCAAGATTTTATTGATAGACAGTTAATTGTGAAAATAATAAGCTCAACATGGACATCCATTTACTTAAACTGTTTATATTTATCTTTAATAACTGTGTTTTTTAATGTACATCATGCTGAGTAAAACTGTATTGATTATTGAGTAGCTGATAGGATGATTTGGTACAAACTTTTGTAATAGTGAGTACAGGGAAAATATCTCAAAGACTCAATAGAAAGTTGATTTTAAAAATCCCTATTAGTATCAAGGTCAATGACTTTAGCCTGCTGAGCCAAAACACTGAGACTCTCAGAACCTACAGTATTTATCAATGGACAAGTGTTATCAGTGTTTAAATGTGACAGGAGTACTACAAATGGGCTATGTAAATATGATATTGTCATAAACTACAGGGCTGAAAGTATGATTCCTTTGTTCAGATTCTATCAATGTTTGTAAATATTTCAGTGATTAAATCTATGATAGACTTTTTTTCTACTATATGCTTAACCACAGGTGGTATACATCGATTTCATATATACACAGAAGATATGTTCTGATGATATGACTTTTCTGAGAACTTTTGATTTTAATGAAAATGGTTAAACAACAAGGTTCTTATTTTGGAAGGCACTGTGTATTCTCTGAGGTCAGTTGTGTTTATTCTTATTTTTAAAAGAATTAATAAGCTATAGGATTACTTTGAAAATAATACTGTAATATATTCCTGAGTCCAAGATGAGATGAGCCCCATGCAATGATTAGACCTTGACAAGATGCATTGTATTAGGTATCTAAGTGCTTGACTTCCCAGGTATAATTTATAACCTCAAATGGTGAATCATGTAGAGAGGTTGTTGAATTAAGGTTCTTAAAAGGGTTCATGCAAAAGCCAAAGCTCTATATAGCTTTCTCTACAGAGAGAAGTACAGATATAGTGAAATAAATCCTACCAGCAAGCATACATTACACATTTTTGTTTATAATCAATACTACAATCAAGGATTACTTTATTACTTTAAATCATGTTTACTCAATGAGCTCATTGATAGTTCCAGTTATTTATGCTTGCTCAATATCAGAAGAATAATTCATTTGATCTAGGTGATGTCACATAATAAAATGAGTGGGTTGCATAGTTGAAATTATATCCACCAGTTTTCATTCATAAACTTGCAAGTGCTTAGGAATGCAATAAAGGCCAAAGAAATCATTACCCTTACAGTATTGAATCAGCATTTTAGCTTTTTTTAATCTTGGAATTTGAGGCAAAAAAAATCCAGTAAGTACTATCTTAGAGTAGGGAAGAAAGTTTTACAACCAGTCTCTTCCTATTTGGTGTTTCAAAGCCCAGGCTACTAAGTAGTGTAGCAATTATTATTTTTAAATGGCCTAAAAGATTTGTGATTTAGGGTATATAATATCTAATAAGCATTTTTATTTCATTCTAACTTAATTTTATTCTTCTTTATGCCTTTTCTAAGTTCATAATTTTATCTGAACATAAGGATCAAGTGAATAAAGTAATTCTAGAAGACATTCATCTGCTCAGAAAGTTATGCTCTTCTACTTTTAGAAGGAATTCCAGCCAAGATGGTTAAGTTGTATGTTGTCCTTGCAATGTTATTAGTAGTGTGGCAATTAAAAGCTACATCAGAATTCTTTCTATCACCTCTGTGTTTGGCATTGACTGATAGAGTAATTGTGTTATGGAATGGGAAGGAAAAGAGTTTCTGTATCAATACGTAACTGTGATCCACAGAGAGGTTTTCCATTTGCCATTTGAGTAATGTTGAACAATCCTCTTGAAACTTTGATTCTTTAGTGGCCCACCTATAACATCTGATGTTGATTTTTATTTGATTAAAATTCATTTAGGTTAAGTAAAATAATTTTCATTAGAATAATTTTCATTAGATTCTTTGTATTATTTTTGAACATAGGTAGAAATTTTTATAATTTACAACTGTGCAAATTTCTAATAATGCCCTCATCTGTACACTGTTACTCAAGGCAGGTATCCAATCTTATTAGGTGACAGTAAGCTCTCTTTTAGTCAGAACTTTACTTTGCTCTTAAAAGTAACTCTCTACTCCAAACAGAGGATTCTGCTTGTAGTTAAACATGAATCTCACTACAGAAAGGGTAAACTACTGCTTTCAAGTTTGGATGACTTGCTTTAGTATGCTTTTTTACTTTGCTCATAGGCTATACATATAAGATAACTTTGTGAATAATACTCAAATGTGCAAGATACAGAACATACTTCAAGAGATGACTTATAGTCTTGTAGTTAATTAAATATCAACTGAGAGCCCTCAGTTTATTATACTTTAGAATAATTATTTAAAAGCAATAGACTCATATTTTGGAAACAAGTGGGATGTAGGGACAGGAAGAAGTAAAGGAACAGGAATAGCACAAAATAGGGGTTCTCCATAATGTATTTACACAAGTGGGTTCCTTCCAGAAACCTCTGGAAAGTTGTCTTCATATTTCTATTTTTCCCCATCCTCTCTAAATTCCTCTTTCACAGTATTTTTTCTTCATGTTTTTACATCCAAAGCCTTAATTGCACATATAATAAAGGTTTTCTGAGGCAATTGTTCCTTAAAATGGCTCATTTTATCACAAAGTAATGCTGGATAACAAAATATTCTTTTTTTAAATTACATTTTATCTTTGATCAAAAATACAGAACCAAAGGAATGTAACAATAGATCTAGTATGCAGTAGAAAATCAGTGACTATGCTAAAGCTGCTTTACAAGAAATAAAAATAAATAAGATTTTCATAGAATATAAAAATAAGGGCCATTACTTCTACCTGGCTGTGGTCAAAGTACCTGAGAAAACAACTTAAGGGAAGAATTTATTTGACTTAAGATGTCACAGATTTCCGTACCTCATCAGTTGGTTCTGCGTTTGTAGACCCATGTGTGATGAAGCAGAATGTGTGATGGAATGGAGCTGTTCGCCTCATGGCAACCAAGAAGAAGAAAAAGAGAAAAGAAGTAGCCAGAAAGAAGATAAATCCTCACAGGCATGCACCCAGTGATTTTTCTTGCAATGACACACTACTTTTCACTGTTTCCACCATCTCCCAAGTGTCCACACCATTATGAATACATCAATGGGTCTACCCATTGTTGAAGTCAGTTATTAATGATTATTTTTCCTAAGGTGACTTGGTATCACCACCTGTCACCTTATGCTGTCCAACACAGTAGGCACCGTGTTTAGCCACTGAAATATAGCATATTTAAAATGGTGTGTAAAGCAAACACATAATAAACTCCAAAAGTTAGAACACAAGAAAAAATAAGCCTTTCTGAGGATTGTTACTGATTGTTTTACACACACACACACACACACACACACACACACACACACACACACGTGTTGAAAAGGCAATAATTTGTATAGGCTGAGTAAACAAAATATATTATTATATATCTTTTTACTCTTTTTAAAGTGTGGGCACAAGAAAAATTTTAAATTGCCCCTGTGGCTCACATTGCATTGCCACCAGACAGTGTTGCATGAGACCAGCCCACAGACTCAACTGTGAAGGAAAGGGAAGCATATGTAAATTTTCATCAAAAGGTGCTAAATGCCAAACAAGCACAGAAGTCTTCTCCCTCTTTGCACATTACATGATCTTTATTTAAAGAACCCCATGGACTTCATTCCCAAGTTACTTGAGCTGATCTGAAACTTTGTCAAAGTAGCAGGGTATAAAATTAACCTTCATAAATCAATAGCTTTTCTGTATGCCAATAATGAGAAGAGCATGGCTGAAATCTGGAAAGCAGCTCTTTTTGTAATAGCATCACAAAAAATAAAATACTTAGGAATTAACTTAACTAAAGAAGTTAAGGACCTCTACCAAGAAAACTTTAAAAACCTGAAAAAGGAAGTTAAAGCAGAACTAAGGAAGTTGAAAAACCTCCTATGCTCCTGGATTGGGAGGATTAACATCATGAAGATGGCAGTACTTCCAAAGGCTATTTACAAATTCAATGCACTACCCATAAATATTCCCAACCTCATTCTTCAATGAAATAGAAGAAACAATCCAAAAATTCATATAGAACAATAAAAGACCCTTAATAGCAAAAAACAATCCTTAGCAGAAAGAACAAGGATGGAGGAATATCAATACCAAATTTCAAACTCTACTACAAAGCCATAGTAATCAAAACAGCTTAGTACTGGCAAAGAACACACCTGAGGACCAATGGAATAGAACTGAAGATGCAGAAATGAACCCACAGACCTATATCAACCTAATCTTCAATAAGGGAGCTAAACAAACTAGTAAACTATTTTCCACGGCAGACCTCTTTGAAATATCATGACTTTCAGGTTGTACTTAACACCATTAAGAGGTCAGATGTACAATAGTGACAAATGCATAGACCCCATGTGCAGTTAATTTATCTGGAACAATAGCAATTCTAATCTACATTCATATTTTTAATTTTTTTTGCAAATACCTTTTGCAAATATTTTCTGATCTACCTGTTCATTCTATTATGATTCTAACTTCTTTTTACATACACAGGAGTTATTAATAAACTATCATACATATATTTTGAGATGGAAGATTTCTATGATCAATTGAACAAATTCTGAAAGTAGCAAGCTCTTATTTTTGAGTCCTATTATTGTTAAACTAGAACTCTAAAACCAGGGAATCCTGAGGTAAAAAGATGTCTTGTACCATTACAGATGCCAATGTCTTGTGACTATCTGCAGAAATAGTGACAGAGAGCAGTTGGAAAATATTGACTAGAAATTGGGGGCCAGTGGTTCACGCCCTTAATCCTAGCTACTGAGGAGGCTGAGATCTGAGGATCAAGGTTCAGAGCCAGTTCAGGCAAAAAATTCCCCATGAGACTCTTATCTCAAAAACTAGAAGTAGAGCCTTGACTCAAAGTGGTAGAATTCTAGCCTTGAGCCAAAGAACTCAGGGACAGTGCTTAGGCCCCGAGTTCAAGCCCCACAATCAACCAATAAAAGAAAAAAAATAAGAAAATATTGACCAGAACTAGGAGGAATTCCTGCAGGTTTGGGGATGTAAAATACTGTAACATGTGTAGACAGCAGGTAAGGTTGATGAGATAACTTGGAGCAGAGACTACTTTGATATGGGAGGGAATTCTGTAAGGATAAGTACTGATTGCTTCAGCCTTGGTTGGGGTTAACACTTTAAAGTTTATTTGTGAGCAGGGTCAGGCTGGGCCTGGTAGGTGGCCAATAAGATTTAAGTCAAGGCTTCAACAAAAGTAGTGTTTCTGGGGGCTGGGAAGGTGGCTCAGTGGTAGAGCGCTTGCCTTTCATGCCTGAGGCCCTGGGTTTGATTACTCAGCACCACATAAGAAAAAAGAAAAAAGCTGGAAGTGGCGCTGTGGCTCAAGTGGTAGAGCACTAGCCTTGAGCTGAAGAGCTGAGAGACAGCACCCAGGCCCAGAGTTCAGGCCCCACGACCGGACCTCCCCCCCCAAAAAAAGTAGTGATTCTGATAGTTTTACCTGCATCTGTTAACTCATTTATTAAAATCATTTCTCCCCATCCTTTCATCTTGGTATTTAAGTTTAGGATATCCTGGAATTTTCTGCTTGTTGTAATTAATTTTTATTCAAAATATATTTTAGGACACCTGCTAATTTAAAGAACTTTTCTACATTAAAGCAATTAAAATGCTTTTGGTAATTTTTGATCTCCTGGGGAAAGAAAGATAAATATGCAAATGATTATAAAATAACTGTTGAATTAAAAAGAGATTCACTTTCAATTATGAGGAATCAAAGAAGCATAATGGGATCAATAATTATTTAAAAAATACCGCCTGATTCTTGTTAGTTTCTTTGTGCTTTTTTAACTTGGCCAATCAAAGTACAATAAAACATCATTTTCATATTCTACTTCAGGAAGGAGAACTACTCTAACAATATAATATGGAGGTAGGAAAAATTCACTTTACAAAGATTTTTATTGAAATATTGATTTTGAGGTTTTTGTAATAATTTAACATCTCAATAGGCAAAATCACTATAAATGGTATGACATTCATATAATGCTTTTGATCACTTATAATTATTTTTAGAATTATATTTATTGACTAGAAAACAGGCTGTGTCTTCAAGCAATACAAATGTTTTAAATAGTCAAGACAGAATTACTGTCCTATGCCATTTATAGATATTTCTATGCATAATTTATATAGCTGCATGTCTTGATTTTTATAAAATAAAATGTTAATAGATTGTGAGGTTTGGGTCATGTATTTATAGTATTTCTCATTTCCATTATATTTAGGGAAATATTTTAGTTTACATCAGAAAAAATGGTTCAAAGTTTTACAAAGGATCTTAATTTTAGATTAATCTGAAAAGACAATAGGAATGTAAATTGCTCATCCTCTATCATTCTTAATTTGTATGGATACATCGTTCATTAAATTATTATTTCTATTTTCCTACACTGGTATTCATACTTCATTTGCTTAAGTTTTCTGGAATGTGGAGACAATTCACTCTGTTTTAATAAAAGGTAGCAAAGAAAGAAAATAGAAGAAGATTTCTTTTCAGGCACAATGAAGACAAATAGCTATCACTATTTTAGAACTTGAAGAGAACAAATCTCTGGGAATTAAATTCAATGTATTTCATCTCTAGATGACTTTCCTTATATTTTTCAATAGAGAAATAATTCTTCTATAAAGGAAAGTTGATTAGGAACTTTTCAAACATTCATATTTTCTGATTATTGTGAAATCATGGAAGATGCTACACCACCACTGTTATTTGAAATACTAGCAATGAAATTTAAACTATACAATTCTCTTTTTGGTTGTTTGGAACAATTTATTTTTGACAATATATATGTTTTTATTGTAAAGATAATGTACAGAGGGGTTACAGTTACATGAGTAAGGTAATAAGTACGTTTCCTATTGAGCATTGTTAGCCTCTCCTTTGTTTTCCCCTACTATCCTTTCCTTCCCACCTCCCCAACTCCTCCCTCCCCCACTCTGAAATTGTAAAGTTCGTTTTCAAATAGTGTTGTGTACATCTCATTGTTACAATGGGTCAACCTGTATCCTTATTTCAGCATTTTGTTATTTCCCTTCCCCTCCCCCAATTAGAAAAATGTATATACAAGATACAGGGCTCCAGAATCAAATATAGTGAAAACAGAGGTTATACCATGGGGGGGGGGAAATATATAAAAGAAACAAAAAATCACTTAGTACATTATAAGTACATTAGAAACAACATCAAGAATGATAAAGCCTTCTGTGTCCCTATCTTGGGATTCATTTCTCTTAGCATCATCTTATATGGTCATATGTACATAGCTTTTGACCTTTTCTGCTTGTCCTAGATATATATTAGTTATGGCAAATAAGGGAAACCATGGGACCTATTTTTCACTTAAAATAAGAGCTTCTGCATGGCAAAGGACATAGCTAGCAAGAGCAATGGAAAGAACAGATTGGAAGATCTTCACTAGCCATACAACAGACAAGGGTCTCATCTCTAAAATATACTCAGAACTAAAAAAAACTAACCCCCCCTACAACAAATCCTCAAAGAAACAACCTCTCAGTTAATAAGTGGGCTAGAGAGCTAAAGAGAGACTTCACTGAAGAGGAAAGAAGGATGGCCAATAGACACATGAAGAAATGCTCAAACTCCCTAGCCATAAAAGAAATGCAAATCAAAACAACATTGAGATTCCACCTCATCCCAGTTAGAATGGCTATAATCAAGACCTCTAATAGCAACAGATGTTGAAGGGGATGTAGCCCAAAGGGATGCCTACTGCATTGTTGGTGGGAGTGTAAACTTGTTCAACCACTTTGGAAAGTAGTATGGAGGTTCCTCAAAAGACTCCACATAGAGCCTCCCCTATGACTCAGCAATCCCACTTTTGGGCATTTACCCAAATGATCACAAACAAGACCATACTAAAGCTACCAGCCCGACTATATTTATCACAGCATTATTCACCATAGCTTAGATATGGAACCAACCCAGATGCTCCTCAGTAGATGAATGGATCAAGAAAATGTGATATATATATATATATATATACATATATATAATATATATCTATAATGGAATTTGATGTCTTCATCAGAAAGAGTGACACTGCCTCATTTGTTATGAAATCAACTATAGAATTCTATAATAAGAGAATTATAGAAGTGTTCCATTGATCTTCATGTTTCAACATACAACCTCAGTATAGTGTGATACAGAGATATGTAAGTCTAAAGACTGTTAGTCACAATACTACTGTCTAAAACAATACCAATAGCAAGGAAGATATGTTATTTAAATATTTAAATAACATATATAAAATACATATTGGTTGATTGTGGTGGAATGTCCTTGTAATCCTAGCAACTCAAAAAATGGAGGATGAAGACCAAGGGTTGAAGACCATCCTGAGCTGGCAAGTTCTTGCTTATGTAGCTATTACTTAATAATTCTTTCTTCATGTTTCTTGAACTTACATAGCAATTTTAAGGGCACCCTCTGGTTATGCAGCAAGACACATCTCAAAAAACATTGTATCAGTCACTTAATAGTTTTGTGAGAAAGATTTTTACCTGAGAACAAATATTGACAAAATATTAACAGGTATGTATTTAAACCACAGTGCGTTAGTCATGATGAATACGATTATGATTAATTTAATCTTCCCAACAGTCTTTCAGGAGTAATGATTCACTTAGTTTTGTAAATTTTTCCAGAGTCTACCACTTGAGATACAGCTCCTCCAAATTTATGTAATTTTAATTACATTTAAAAATTTTAAACTTACATAAACATAAATGTTTTCTGTAGTAATGATATATATATATATATATACATATGTTCAAGTGATAGTTGATACATATTTTTTCCTTTGTGTATGATTTAAATCATATTTATTTCCTTAAACTTCTATCATTTCTTTGTAATAAAAACTATTTTCAAAATCTCTAAATTATTAATTAATTTTTGCAGTACTGAGGATCAAGCCTCAGAATTCACCAATTTAAGCATGTACTCTACTACTGAATTAAGCACCTCCAATCTTTCCAGGTCTTTTAACTATATGATGCACATTGTTATCTAGTAACAATATATATTTTGCAGAGTATTGCAGAGTTTTTTTTAAGTTTTTTTCTCCAATTTAGTACTTATTGATTGAGTTTTTCCATATGGTACAATAATGAGCTAACCATTTTGCATTTCATTGTTCTCCAGGGAAATAGGCTCTTAATAAAATCACAATTTGTCCCTAAGTGTGTTTGTGAGTGAGGTTTCAGTAATGTATCCTTTCTGCATGAATCTTCTTATTGCTGTGGTGGTTATGCACATTGTTTTTGTATAGTAAGGGCTTTGTTTAATGCAGAACCACTTGAAATTAAAAATGAAAGCTCACATGGAAATCTAAGTAACTATTTGAAAGAAAAATCTATGTCGTCAATATTCTCAGTGTTTGAGTAAAAAGGATAGGGTCAGCAAGCTTATATAAATGGAAATATAAACTTAATAATAATAGACATGAACATGTATGTATATACTATAGCTAGATATAGATAAATCCATATGTTTATTTACCTTCAAGCACACCTAATATTGTAATAGTAATGTAGCTAAAGTAAAAATAAAATGATTTAGTGTGCATTGATAGCAGCTAACCATCTGTGATAAGAGAGTCCTTATAAATTCCCTGGTATTTATTCAGAAGAAAGAAAGAAAATGCACTGCTAACATTACAAGCACCCCATATTTATAAGTTATCCTGTTACACGGCTACACTGGATTCTCTGCTTCCATCTGCCAAGTTGCTGAAAGATGAATGGCATTTGCTTCATCTGCTGTCCTTGAGGGCCTCCTTCATTTTCAGAATTAGTAGGACAAAAGCCCGGATAACATGTTCCTTTGCTCTATCAGTTTGTCTTGCAATAAATCATAACAGGTGATAACATTTATTTATGCTCATTCGCGAAAGTCTTAGGAAAACTTAGGGGAAGAGAAAACCCTCCCTAGCCTGTGTCATTTCATCTTTAATTTCTGCATGTGTTTATCTGTCATTGGTCCTTCACAGGTCCCATTCTAAGTACTTGTGTCTGAATATTATGAGATGCCACAACTAGGTTAAGAAGACCTTAGAGTTCAATTCCCAAAGACTGCTAGAGTAAAAAGCAATTCATGATGTGATGGGATAGACTTCTTTGTTCACACATATTGTTCTATCTATTAAATAAGTGTCCCCCTGCCAAAAAAAATTGTGGGGCCAGTGGCTAGCTATTCAGGAGGCTGAGATATGAGGATTGTGGTTTGAAGCCTGTGCTGGCAGGAAAGTCTGCGAGACTCTTATCTCTAATAAACTACTCAAAAAAAAAAAAAAAAGCTGAAAGTGGTGCTGTGTCGCAAGTGGCACTCTCTTTGAGCAAAAGAAGCTCAGAGATATCACCCAGGCCAAGCATTCAAGCCCCAGGACTGCAAAACAACAACAAAACAAAACAAACAATGCCAACATTTGTTCTAACTATTTTTCCCTTACTCATGAGAAGATTATTCCAACCAATCTTACACAGAAAATCTACATCCCTGATTGTGATCAAGAAATTAGAATTTTAGGGGCTGGGAAGGTAGCTCAGTGGTAGAGCACTTGCCTTGGATGCATGAGGCCCTGGGTTCGATTCCTCAGCACCACATAAGCAAAAAGAAAAAAGCCAGAAGTGGCACTGTGGCTCAAGTGGTAGAGCGCTAGCCTTGAGCTGAAGAGCTGAGGGACAGCGCCCAGGCCCAGAGTTCAGGCCCCACAACGGGACCCCCCCAAAAAATAAGAAATTAGAATTTTAAATAGACACACCAGGCTGCAGCTAAAATCACATTTTTCCACACACAGATAGGGGATGGGAAGGGATGGGAAGGGGAAACAAAGGAGGAGGCAACAATGCTTCAAAAAAATATACTCATTACCTTGCCCATGTAATTGTAACCCCTCTGTACGGTATTTTCACAATAAAAAAAGTGATGTGCATAACTAAAAAAATAAATAAACTCACATTAAAATATGTTTTTTATTGTAAAAATACTGTACAGAGGGGTTACACTTATATGAGCAAGGTAAGGAGTACATTTCCTATCAAGCATTGTTACCTCCTCCTTTGTTTTTCCCCTACCCTTTCTTCCCTCCCATCTCCATAACTACAATCTCCCCTCCTCCCTTCCCCCTCCCTGCCTAAATTGTAAAGTTCGTTTTTCAACATAGTGTCTTGTACATCTTATTGTTACAATGGGTAAACCTGTATCCCCATTTATTTGCAATAACTAGTATATGTCTGCAGAAATGGTCAAAAGCTATGTACATATGACCAGATAAGATGATGTTAAGCGAAATGAATCCCAAAATAGGGACAGAGTTGTTTTTTCTTTCTTGCTATTGTTCCTAACATATTTATAATGTATCATGTGATTTTTTTTTGTTTCTTTGTATGTTCCTCTCTGACGGAATACCCCCTGTTTTCACTGTTTTTGATGTTGGTGCCCTGCATCTTGTGTATACACTTCTCTAACTTGGAGAAGTGAAGGGAAAAAACAAAATAAAAAACACTTTGTGTACTCCTTTCCAAAGTGCCTTTTATATCATCAGCAATAGTTAGACAGGAATATAAGACATCAAGTCCACAAATGTTCTAATCACTGTATCAACAACTTTGCTTTTGTTTTTAGTTTCCAAATCTAGAGTTCTAGAAGATAATTTAGATATTGTCTAGCTTAACCACATTTTTTTTTTTTTTTTAGAAATCAGGACCTGAAGTCAAGGAGTTATGGGACTTGAAGATTGAAGAGGAAATTATGTGTAAAACCCTTTAAACTTTGTCTTCTGTTTTCCCGTGCATGTTGAACCGAGTCAGTGACTGATCAAACTGCCCTTGTTAGATGGCTACATCAGCCATATGGTCTCTCTTCAGGATGTTAAGCCTTATTGCTAGAGCTAAATTTGAGATGAAATCAGACGAATGAAAAGAAAACTATGTGACAGACTAGATAAAGAGAGAGAAAAATGCACAAAAAGTGCAGAAAAAAATTTAAATGTCCTGTAAAACTCTCTAAGCAGTCCAACCCAAACAACTTTTCAGTAACAGATTTTTTTTTCTGCCACCTTGGGACACTGGGTGGTGTTATTAAATGAAACACCTCCTCCAGAATGCTTGGGCTGTCACCTGCTAACAGTGATACTCAGGCTATAATTGTACCATGCAGCCATGTGGCCAGAGGTTCGGGGTGAAGCTGGGAGTTCTGCTGGTTTTCACTGATAGGGGTTTTTCCAGCTGTGTCTGCCCCTGGGTGACATCATACAGACTGGGCTGACTGAATGTGCCAATCATCAAGCCCTTTAAGCAAGATTCAGAGGCTGCGATTCTTGTCACAGTGGAGACCAATTCACACTTAAACCATCCATCTCTCTTCTCCACCTCTTGGCTAAGATAAAAAATAAACACAAGGTCAAGACTAATGTTTTTGCATATTCAATGAAAGAAAGAAGAGAGAAACCATGGATTAGTAAGTCATACCTTGACCTTACTCTAATGCTTCTTTCTTCTTTGTTTCCCAAACCCGACTTGTCTATTCTCAAATTTTCTTTGTGTGCCTTTTCTATATCCAGGGCTTATAAACAAGGAATCCATCACTCAGTATCAGGTTTCCATCTAGGGACATATGGATTTGAACAGAAGGTTCCTTGGGGATGGAAGAAACATGAATCATTGAGACTCATTCTGCGCCAGTGGGTGGTACAGTATCTGGCTCTTCAAGGAACTCTGAGAGTTATGGTTATCACAATTTTACAAAAAAGAAAACGAAAAGGAAATAGAAACCATAAGAAGAAAATGTGTTTGAGATATGAATGTGGATGTGGATGCAAGGAGAGAAAGTGTGAGAATTTGGAGTGAGTCGCTAGATTAGATTGATTTTGCTAACTAAATCATGGAACACTTGGGCATAGTATTGGAGCCAGAATCTGTTTTGTGAATTACTATGTTGCTCATGGTATCAAAACTCATCAAAGTAGGAATTTACCTACCAAATTACCAGAGTCACTCACCCCTAGCAGTGAGTCCTATTGCTTCTCACTCCAGCCAGTTTTGGATCCTTTCATAATCTCTTATTTGCTTTATGATGCTATGATGTTTCAAAGTCCTGTATCACTCAGCTCTTTGATGTAGTCAAAGTCAAATTTATTGAGAATATAGGATGTGTTATCTTCTCACAGACCTCTTGATAAGATAATTCCAATATGACAATCGTCAGGTTAAGAAAGATGACTTTCTTGAATCAGATGTTTGAGGATTTGTCCTTATTTGCTATCCTCCCTATCACTAAGAGGATACTGTTTGTTGCTATGGAAGAATCTTCAAGAAGTTCATTTAGTTAGATCTCTATTTATAAAATAATGATAATATAACAATTCATTGATTATATGAGATTAAGGAAGGCAAAGAAAACATTCTTAGTCAGAGAATCATATTTGATATGTACTTTAATTAGAAATGAATTATATACAGAAAACTGCATGTAAAATTTTTTATGTGCTGAAAATCTTTCTAACAATATGAAAAAAATATTGATAAAGTTTCATTCAACTCATTGAATGAATTGCATTTGATTCCCAAACTGACAACCAGAAGAAATACTGACTTCACAGCCTGTAGCAAATCTCTTCTTGAATGAGAAGGGTCCAGCTAAGTTCATTCATTAGAGAAGAAATATTATAAAGTACTGTTGAAGAATTTGGGTGGCAGAGAGTATTTTAAGTAGCTGAAAACAATTAGCAATAAACCGAGTGACTTTGAAATTATTTAGCACTTCAGAAAATATGAGTGTTTAGGAAAACAGAGCTTATTAACTTCTGCCCACACATGAGAAGAAAACACTGCAGACATCATTTCACTCATAATAAGAGATCAAAAGGGAAAATATAATATTTTAAAAATAAACTTTGCAACTCACTTTTCCCCATGTCTCTCCTTTCCTTAAAAATGTCCTGAGTCTCTAATAAACTACTCAGAAAAGCTGGAAGTGGTGCTGTTACTCAAGTGGTAGAGCACTCACCCATCAGTTGCAAAAAATACAAAGAGAAATTTCATGATTCCTTGATAGATAGATACATCATACTTTTTTCTCCTTTTTTGTACCTGACATGTATTGGGAGAGATGTATTTGAATGCAATTTGAACATGTGAGAGTAAAAGCAATTACTGGGAAAAAAGGCCATGTTTGCATTTTCTTTTGATTTATGTTTTAGTAAAATATACTATTTGAAAACTATGCAATTATAAATATATAGTTAATCATATTTGCTTTTTAAGCCTCAGTTTGGAGCCTTAAATAATTCCACATATTTTTTATGTTTCTTTTCTATTGTCTCAAATTCCTCCTCCTCTTCCTCCTTCTTCTCCTCCTTCTCCTCCTCCTCCTTCATCCTCCTCCTGTTTTTTCTCCTCCTCCTCCTTTTTAAAAATAAAAGAACACAAGTTCAACCAAACGATTTTGCTTAACTTCCTTCAGTATAAAATATGAGTGATAGGTTAAATATGTATATAGTCACTTAGGTATTACTTATTATTTTATCATGGAAAGTAAACACATTCTAGAAGTTTTACCATTGATCTCAGACCTTATTTATCCAATTTTGTAGCTATCATCAAAAAGAATATGTATTCTTGTTTATTCTTGACTGAAAATCTTATCATTTTCTAGGATTGAAGAAGGTCAAATGAAATGCTTTACCTTATTTTAAAGAGCTTTGTAAATTATAGAGAGCTCTATAAATACAAAATGTCACAGAACTGAGTATTAAAAGATGAATATCTTCATTGAGAATATTAACAATTATGCCTCAGGTTCCTAAAGAAATTCTGAATAGCTCCCAGAATTTTGACTTTCTGTGGCAGTTTTTTGGTTTGTATAGTCTCAAAGATGCATACCTTAGAGGTAGAACACACCCAGGTAAATATGTAAAGCTGATAACAAATAGCTCATAATTTCTATTGACTTTATTACTACTTTGCTTCCATCAATTTCTTGGCATATCTAAAATTATTTTCAGTCAACTCATTTGATCAGATACATATTTTAGACTCCTAAATTGTATCCTTTAGTATGTTTGTCTTAAAATTAAATACTCCTTAATTTGAGGGCAGAAATTTTGCCAAAGCATATCAATGCCGAGTGAGGTTAGAATGCATCAAGTGAGTGATTGTGACATTCTCCAAGATTTGCTTAAATAAAGAGCTGAGGTGGTAGTGCCCTGGGTATGTTGGGAGTTTGTGGAGTGTGCTGTTTTAGGCCTATGAGTTTGACCCTGAGTGGGTTAGGTATTAAACATCACAGTAGGCTGTGGACACCTAAGGAAATGGCATTCAGAATTTACAAAGAAAACATGGCTTCTGAACTGGGCACTGGTGGTTCACATTGTAATGCTAGCTACTCAGGAGGTTGAGATCTGAGGATCTCAGTTCAAAGCCAGCCAGGAAAGTCCATGAGACTTCACAAATACATACGTACATACATATATGTGCATATATATCTGCAAAGTCTCATACATATATGTGTATGCATATATTTATATAGACAATAGAATCTGAATAGGCAGTTAAAAATATTGTGACTTAAAGTGACTATCTTCAAATCACTTGGTTAATTGAGAACTTTAGGAACGCAGGTTTGGCCAAACATTGTTGTCCTGATTTGGGGAAATTGACTTTACCTTACTAGTGTTTGCTATAGAATGAGTCCTTGGCAGTAGTTTGTCAGAGGTCATTTCAACCCTTTTTGATTTCTTTACTTTTGACGTCTCACTTTTTTTTTTTCTGATCTCTTCTGTGACTTTGTATTAATTATTTTTTCTGGCTACCACTTAGCTGTGATACTTCTTAATAAAAGCCGACTTATCTCTTCCTTCTTAAATACAGCTTTAGATGTATTCTATCAGTGTTTAGTGAGGCATCTTATCACAACAGGGAAATTAGGGATGGAGAATTAGCAGCTCTGCTAGTGTGCACATAGAAAAGAACCTTGGATCCATTACCTGTCTGTAGGCATTCATCAGAACCTTGAAGTGCATAGATAGATAATTGTTTAGTCAATATCATGCTTGAAAAGAGGTAGTAAATAATATTTTGAAGAAGAAAATGACCACTATTCTTTGAACTATTTCATCAAACAATCAACAGCTTTATTAGAAGCACAGATGTGCTTTTCAACATGGACACATACATTGGACAAAGGGAGAGGAAAGAATAAAAACTTACAGTACTGAAGATGAATTTTGAATATAATGGACTACAAGCCAGATGCTACTAAAGTGCTTTAAAATTTATCAATGGCTAAGTTACAGTAATATCTCCAATAGAATTATGTAAAATCTCCTATGCTATAGCTTACAGACTTTTAGTAATTTTGTTTCTTCTTTAGCTTGCAAAAATGGAAGAATCGCCTGAAAACGCATGCATAATAACTTGCCAATGTGTTTTGGTTGACTTCATGTAATTCTATTTCAAATATTAAGCAATACTATGTATTGTTTTCATTGTCTGGCAGAATATACCTTTAAATGAAAACATTTTCAATCTAGGAGAAAGGGGCTTGGAGCTGAGAAGAATAAAATTCCATATGCACTAAATCCTTCCTATTCAGTCATTTCTGAGCTTTTCACAGTTTTGAATTTATTATGTGATCATTTAAGATGGTTTAAGTTATACTCAAAGAAGACATATTTCAGGACAGTCTATCACTTAAACATTGATTTCTAGGTACTTTGTGAATATTCCAACGTGGCTTCTAGGAAGTTAGTGTGACATACCGTCTCATAAATATAATTGTTACATTCAAAAAGATCTTTTATTCCAGGCATATAAAGAGAAGAGAGAAATCAGGAATGTAATAAGGTTAGTCAGGATTGAAGTGTAGTGAGTTCTATTACCAAAGGCTGGGAAGTAACATCAGCGCCCCCATGAGACTGAGGGCCATACACTCAGTGCCTGCCGCACACCCTGCTCCAGTTGTGTCCAGTGTACTGCTGTGGTCCTTTTGATGGATTTGCTTTACATCACTGAAGTTCATGTCATCTGGCATCCCTGCAGGGCAAATGAAAGAGTACAGAATGAGGCATGAGCACCTCACATGAGTCTAGATCAGCCTGTAAATCCAATGAACCCATGCATTGCTTTTCTTTTTCTTTTTTCTTTTTTTCTTTTGTAGCTTTCTCTGTGTTTGCCCATCTCCAAATGATTAATTTGGTGCAATAATCTTTCCCTACTTAAATTACAGGATTCAAGTCCTTGTGTGAAAATCCTTAGAAAGACTACTAAAACTAAAAAAAACCCAACTTACCGTACTGCAAAGGCTGGGATTTATTTTTATAATAGGATTGATAGATAAGGAAGTAAAGAAATTGAATTAATTTAACAGATATCTTGAGGTATAGCATTATTGCTACATCTGTGATAGTAATTGTGACAGCCTTTCATGAAAATAAAATCAGGTAAGGGAAGATAATTGAACAGGAATTTTTTTAGAAGTAGAGTTTCTTTCTTTTATTTTTCATTGTCTTTCATATTTCATTGTGAAATTTTCATACATGCATATAATATACTTCAATAAAATTTACCCCATTCTGTTTATTAGGCTTATTTACGAACCTACTTAATTCCCATTTTAAGCATTTTTTTCCATTTAAAAATTATCTTTAAGTAGTTGTATAAACGTGTCACCATTTAACAAAGCAATTTATGAATACAATACATCTTGAGCAGTCATTGCTTTCAATATTATCACCCACACCTTCCAACTCACTTTTCTTAATTTTGCAGGATATACATTGAATTATTGACTCCATTCTCCCTTCCTCCTCTTTCATTTGTTTTCGGGATTCATTATTCTATTTTTATATTTTAATGGGTTTCACTATTTTATTTTTCATTCATTCTACTCCTGTCATGCTCCCATTATAAGTAGAATTTCTATAGATCCTATTTCTTAGTAAAGTAAGTTCTTTCATATTTTCCTTACAATTTATAATTGGGTATATTTATGGATACAAAGCAATTCTAAAATGAATCAATTTGATGTGAAATAATTAAACTAAGTTGAATAATATATAGACCTTTTTCATGAGAACATTTGCAATTTGTTTTTAGTAATTTAAAAATATACAACATATTATCAATAGCTGCAGTGAACATTCTATGGAATTGATCTCAAAGTTTTATTTTTCCTGCTGGAAAGTAACTTTGTACCTTTGGACCAGCATCTTCCCCTTCTTCCATTCCAAACCCTGGCATTCACTCTTCTATACTCTTTCAAGTCTTACTGTTTTAGATTGCACATATAAAGGAGATCAAACACAGGATATTTGTTATAAAAATATCAAAGAAAATTAGTGGGCTGGGTATGATGGTATATGCTTTTTATCCAAATTACTGACAGGCATAGGTTGGAGGATCACAGTCTGAAAGGTATCTCAGCCAAAACATGAGATTTTCTCTGAAAAATCACGAAGGAATAAAAGGGCTGTTGGCATAGCTCATTTGGTACAGTGCCTGCTCATATGGTACACAACAAGTATGAGATCCTGAATTTAGAACTCTAATATTGCCACATAGAGAGAGAGAGGGAGAGAGAGAGGGAGAGGGAGAGGGAGAGAGAGAGACAGACAGAGACAGAGACAGAGAGACAGAAAGAGAGAGACACAGAGAGAGAGACAGAGAGGGAGACAGAGAGAGAAAGAGGGAGAGAGAGAGGCAGGCAGACAGACAGAGCAAGAATACTAAATCATATACTTTATATGTACACATATCTGGAAAAATGAGGGAAAAGACCTGTGAGTAGATCAAAGAATTTGTCTATAGAGTAGATTGCAGATTAAGTATAAGGACGAACTGTTTCTATTTTTTAAACAAAGAAAAAAGAAAACACAGGGAGCGTCATAGACCAAGATCTACTTTTGTTTGTGATGCAATCTGATAAGCTTAGGACTACCTAAATTATTTAGAAGAAATAATTGTTTTCCTAAGACGTCTATGTTAATACTCTATATCTAGGGAATTATTGACTTGTCGCTTATTATCTAGTGTCACCAGTGCTCTGAGGCCATGTGACTGAATTATCTCAAGGCATGGTGCAATCTGTCACAATTAACAGATTTAAATTCAATGTTACCACAGCCACAAATATTGACATCGTAATTACAGTGAGACCAAAAAAAAAGCTTTATATAAGGAAAAGTCAATATTTATGTAATTAGGTCAATACGTATATATAATTCAGAAAGTAAGCTCTCCGCATGCAGGGATGAGAGCATTAAAACGAAGCAAAGCTTGCTCATCTGACATATTGATTTTACAGCCTGAGCTCTTGCATTATTATTCATTGTTTGGGTACTTGTTTTGCCCTTCTGTGCCATTAGGCAAGATGAATAAACTAGTGATTCATTTTTTTTTATAGGGACTGGAATGGAGTGTGAATATTTTAGTCATGGTTTTATACTTCTTGTTAAGCTAGAGCTTAACAAGGCGCTATGAGGACTCTAGGCAATTAAAAAAAACTTTTTTTCCAAGATAACTACATAAATTTCAGCTTTAAGGGATTTAGTTTTATAAGCATTGTGAATTGGTGTCTGGATTAGATTCATGAATAACTTTTTCTCATGCTATTCTCAGCTGATATTCCATTCATTCATTCGGGAGGCAGACACTGATCTAAGTTCTGGAGTTCTATCATCAATAAATACAATGCAAAGCAGCTAGAAGACCTCAGGTCTGATGGACAAGTAGGAGTAGGCCAGAAGAGCTGCTTTGCTTTCAGTCACATGCCACTTTTAACACCTGAGATAGATTAATAATTAATATTAATGCAAATATTAATACTAAGAATTATGACTACAGTAAGAAGTAGCTGAGAAGAGACCAAACTATCATTAACATCCTGGCAGCTAATACCAAGCTCTGATCTGATCTTGACATTTGTTAAGAAATAAAGCATTTGTTGGATGCCAGGGGCTCATAAGTATAGTCTTAGTTACTCAGGTGCCTGAAATCTGAGGATTCTGGTTCAAAGCCAATCTGGGTGAATAAATTTGAAGACATTTTTTCTCCAATTAACTTCCAAAATGCCAGCAGTCATGCTGTGGCTCAGGTGGTAAGGCACTAACCTTGAAAATATTAGGTAAGCAAGAGCACACACCCTTAGTGCAAGCACCAGCAGCTCCTGTCTGACATCTTCCTTACTCAGGAGGGTGAGATCTGAAGAACTGAGGTTTGAAGTGAGCCTGGGCTGAAAAACCTGAAATTCCATTTGTACTTAACCAGCAAGAGGCTGGACTGAAGGCATGGCTCAAATAAAAGAGCAGCAGCAGTGAGTAAGAAGACTGAACAATAGTGTGAGTTTAAGCCATGATGATGACAGGCATATGCCTGCATACGTATGGATGAGCACACACACACACACACACACACACACACACACTCTCTCTCTCTCTCTCATACACACACACACACACACACACAATGTATCATTCTGAAACCTAGCTCCATTTGGGGATTGTGACTGGCTTCAAGAGATTGGACTAGTGTTTGGAGTGTGGTTGATACCATGGAAATTCCTGATTGTATGTTAGTTCATACTAAGTAAAGACACAAGATTATGAGCATCTGACCTTTTGCAGTAATCCTGCCTAAAGACAAAGGATGGGGGGAGGCCCTGTGTGTACTTACCTTAGTGATTCCTGGTATCTGGGGTGTGTTACAAAAAATGCTTATCTCGGTGCTTCCTGATTTGTTGTTATCTTCCTCCTGGAATATGCCCTCCATTTTTTCTGTAACTCCCTTAAGAAAGTTCTAGACCAATCTTAACTTATAAGAGTGCAAGTTGAGGGAAGATATCTTTCATTTAACAATGTCTGGTGGTATTGGAATATTAACTCATATTAAAATATTAAATATAAGATATCTCTGCCTAAGCATTTCTTCATCTACCACTCTGGAATCTGCTTGTCAGAACTGGGGCATGATTATCTGATTTGATAACTTTTTTCTTAAAGAAATTTAACTAGCTAATCTTGCAAATGATACCAAAGATAACAAAAAATCATTAAAAACATGTGTCTGGGAATTTTATTACATTGATATGTTAAACAAACATAAAGCAAAATTTGAATAGTATGTATGCATACTAACAAAACACAAAGGTGACTGTACATTTCTACTTCTGCCA
Source organism: Dipodomys ordii (assembly GCF_000151885.1). Classification (NCBI taxonomy): domain Eukaryota; kingdom Metazoa; phylum Chordata; class Mammalia; order Rodentia; family Heteromyidae; genus Dipodomys; species Dipodomys ordii. Next base: position 10,813,683 of record NW_012267281.1, read on the forward strand.
TTGGTGGCTTATATGTAGATCTGATTAGAGGAAGAAAGACAGTGGTTTTAGTTTAGAAATAAATTGATATTAAAGCTTTGGTACATTCCTGATGGGTGGTGCCATGAAATATGTAATGGAGATGTAGCTTGCTCCGGGAGGTATCTGCTCTCTGGAGTAGTGGGTGCCAATTCACAGAGTAGGATTTGCAGGCCACTGGCTATAGGGCCAGGAACATTTTAAGTGCATTACAGGTATGGGTTTAGATGCTGATTTAGGTTTTACAACTCAGTTTCATAGGTCTGGTTATTATGCTTGTGTTATATGAAGAAACAGAAGTGTTAGGGAGCTAAGTAACATGTGAGCAGTGAAGAGCAGTGTGGATGTCATGTACGCACTTATCTTCTGGGGAATCGCTAAATGAAAGTTTAAATTCTGAACAAAAAAGATCAATTATGTTACCTATAAAGAGTGTTGACAGTTGGGATGGCCGATTATGGAATATTTTTGTTCATCTATCAAGCAGCTGGAAGTGTTCAGAGGCAGAATTCATGTGGAAATATCCAAAGGTAAATGAAGACTCTGTGTGCAGAGAAATTAAACATCAGAGCTTCTCTTTCTCCTTACACACTGGTTTTTCCTTGGGGCTGTGAGCATGGGGGTATTCCCACTTTATCGCTATTTTATCAATCCACATACTATGAAACTTCTACTTATTTCACTAAATGAGATAGACTGTTTAAAATTAATTTATTTTCTCTGTGTTTAATAAAGAGAATTGCATGGCTGGCATGTATTTCTTGTTAATTTGCTCACCTAGTTACCAAGCCCATTCACCACTGTGTGAGGAATGCACAGCTACACACTTATTCTTTGATCATTGATGTATCTTAAAAACCCCAAACATGGAGCATCTCTTTTCACCATTCTAATAGTGGAAAATTAGAGCAAGTATAGATATTGAGAGCTGGCCTACAGAACATACTTTAATCATGAAGGGAAGATAATTTGTTTCTCGAGGTAATCAGTTTTCTAGAGACCTATAATCATAGTACTCCCAAAAGTGTCTATAAAATAGTGTGCTTTCAATGAATATTGCTGAATAGATAATTGTATAATGACTCTTATTCTTCCAACAATAGAATGGAAGTGGTACAATTATTTCTTCCCCTTCTGAACAATAAGAAGAGGTGATAAAGAGTTAATGTGACTGTTGTTGCACTTTGGTTCGTCCCATTCAAACGTGGATCTCAGAGATCCCAGCCTTATGCTCTCGTGTCCTACGCATTCTAAGCATTGAAAGTACAGTCGAAGTCTGGCTGACCTAGAGTCAGCCTTGAAGAAACCAGATATAAGTCATGAGCTTTAAGATGAAAGCATTAAAAAAAAACAACAACAAAAAATGAGAGCTGTTTCAGTAAAAGGAAAGTTAGTAAAAATATTTTGCTGGCTAGAAAGTTAAATTAATATTTGAAGAATAAGGTAAGTTTTTAGCCCATAGCTTCGCTAAACAAATATTTACAGGATCAAAGACTTACATATAACTACTTGAAAATTAAGCAAAATGAATGCATTGATATTTTTATTTATTCATAGGTCTGAGAAAACCCATAGGTTTTTAGGCAGAGCCTTCTAAGCTTACAACATCATTAAACAAAAAAAGAATATCAGCATGACACAAAACACCAACAAAAGAAAGGGGACACATCGTTAGGGCAGAGAAAAAAAATATGTGTATATTTCAGCAACACTGTCTTCAACACAGAAAGAGTTTTTGCAGTCCATGTAAAGCTACTCCTCTTCCTAGAAAAGAATGGTGAAAGAAAATAATGACCCAATTGACGAAAAATGTAATTTTAAAGAAAATTAATGTCATTGGGAAGTAACAAATACGATCTTAGACATAAAGAGGTGCCCATTATCTTTTTCCCAGTTCGTAGAACCAGGAGAGTGAAGAGAATATTACCGATACTGGCAAAGAAAATAGTCATCTTTATGGAATTTTTCCAAAATATATCAGAAGTGTTTAAAGTGTGTGGCTAGTAAGACACAATTATTCCACGTTTATGAAGCAAGTCTGTGAGAATAATTAAGAAAATGTACACACATTTGTTCACAAGATGTTAAACAGTGAATTAATACTGAAAAATTATGTAATTAGTGTTCATTAGTAGGGTTTTGGCTTACAAAAATTAGGTACATTTATTTACTTAAACATCTGTTGAAAATCTAGAAATTTATTGACACAAAAATGAATTTTGCTGCAATTTATACACATAATTTTGAGATTCTTTTAAATATTGTCATTCTTCTGTGTAAGTATTTCTTTGAGTACAGGAATTCCTTTATTAAATTTTGGTATTGACCAAGTAAACTTTTCATAATAATTATGAGAATGAATAAATTGTAAAATTATGAAAACACATTACCCCAACTCAGTTTCTTCCAACATAAATACCATAATAATATTGTATCAAGTCAGAATGCAGCATAAAAGATTAAAATTGGATATGAGTGTATGTTTTTACATTTAATAAGGTAGATAGAGTATGCAATAGAAAAAGGTCTATGGTGAGGAATTTGGTGTAATGTATGTTTTTGAATAAACTTGCTATGGATGTCTAATCAGATCTTGAATCCACTGAGGCCTAACCTAGTTCCTAGGAAACATGCCAGAAAGGTGTAAACAATCAGATGAGTCCTTTGAATAGAGATGTACTCTGAAAACCACTGAGTAACTTTAATATTTGCCATGTAGACTTTGACATAAGACTAGAACTACAGTAAGGGGACATATGGCTGAAGAGACAGGTCCCTGGAAAATGTGCAGCCTCATGAACTTGTCTACCTGAAAGTTCTATGCTTTCCTGTTCGACTCCTAGATTCTAAGCCTGAGATTATTCTTCTTATGACATCCTTCACTGAGAGATTAAGGTGTGAAGATGTAAGATTTAATTAGTTATTTGGGTTCCTCTTTAAGTGGTGTGTGTGTGTGTGTGTGTGTGTGTGTGTGTGCGCGCGTGCACGTGCATTGGTGTGTATTTGTTTGCTTGCTTGTTTATATTCATTATTACAGTTTTTTTTTTTTTAGCAAGAACTCACTGTGCATTACAGACTGCCCTTGAACTTAAATCTTCCCCCTCCGTCTTCCCAGTGCTGGAGTTAGAGGTATATATTACCATGTCTGGCTCTCTTTAAATCTTACAGTAATTAATAGCTTACTTTTTTGTCAAGATATGTAAGCATAATATAGTACTGTTGATTATTATTTAGATGAACTTGGAATGGAAAAGGAATGTGAGATTTTGACGAGAATTGAAGCTTACTTTCAAGTAGCATGATTTATTGTAATGCTGAACTTGGAGACATAGAAAATCATTATCATATATTTGTCACTGCCTCAAATACAGAATAGTAGACTTCTTGTAATTAATGATAAATACGTGTTTTTTGGTTTGGTTTTAGGATAGAACTTCTAAATGGAAAATACATTGCTTAGATTTTTTTTCTAGTTCCTGATATTTTATTTCACACTGGTTATCCAGTCCAAAATTTACTTTATTGATTTTCAAAGACCTTAGCAGAAAAAACACATGTTTGAAGTTGAAAAGTGTCAAATAATTTTAAGATATTTTATTATAAGGCTTAAAACAAACTGTTTTAAAAACTACTATGAAATGTATTCTAGAACATTTTTTAAAATGATAAAAGTTAGTTTTTTGCATAATTTGTAATAAATTCAGTTGAATACAGGTCCTATGCTGGTCTTAGGGTCAGTGTATTATGTACCCCCATAGAAATATGAGTGAAGCCCTTCATATAACAAAAGTATACTAATTAAAAATACAATAAAAATGGAATTTAATAAAATCTGCAATTTATTGATATTAACAGTTTGAGAATTTATTTGAGGAAGAAAAGGGCTGATATTGCTAGTTCTGTTAAAAAATTAGAAAAAATTATGGGTTGTTTACATTGAAGATGATGCAGACTTGCAACAAATGACAAAATCATAAAAAACAATCAATATACAGGCACATGGTGATGATATTCTGTGTGATCAAAGACAAGGTTTTTAAAGTGAAAAAAGGTCTGCCCTTATAAAAACAAAACCTTAGGTTAATTTAAACTAGCAATCTATATGCTAAACTAAGTAGTTTAAAAATCTAAACTTCCCAGAAGACAAATATCAAAACTGAATTCAGGGTAAAGTTGAATATGTAGGAAGAATAGTATTTTCAATTAAAAAAAAAAGTGCTGATCAGGTTGGGCACCAGTGGCTGATGCCTTTAATTCTAGCTACTCAGGAGATTGAGATCTGAGGATCACAGTTCAAAGCCAGCCTAGGCAGGAAAGTCTGTGAGACTCTTATCTCCAATAAACCACTCAGTAAACCAGAAATGGTGCTGTGGCTCAAGTGGTAGAGTTCTAGCCTTGAGCTGAAGAGCTGAGGAACAGCACCCAGGCCCAGAGTTCAAGCCCCACCACAGAAAAAAAAATGCTGATCACTTTTCAATCAATTCTAAAATAATTGCTAGAGTTAGGAATGCAAAAACCTGAACCTAAAATGATGAAGTATGCTGGAAGTTGTAATTAGTGATTCAAATAACTAACATCTGAATAACTGCAGATTACCTGAAAAAAATAGTACTAACAATGATTAGAAATTAAGGATAAGCTATAATTACATTAGAAAAAAATGTTAAAATACTTTAGCATATTTGTAGTATATTGGAAAGAATGAGAAATCCTAATTACTTTTTAAGTTTTCTTGTGACAGCTATGTATTCTAATAAATATTTTCTTATTCTAATAAATATTAAAAATTTAAGACTGAGCACTTTGGGAACTGATATGGAATATATACATCACTAATCCACACAGGGATTTAGACTCACTCAATCTAATGGAATTAAGACAGAAATAAATAAACCATAGAAATTTGTTATACTGAGATCATAACATCAGATATTAAAGCCATATGCAAATAATATATTAATTTCTAAATTTAATTAAATCTAGATAAGAAATGAATGCTTGACCTGGATATTTTTTAAACATTCCTTTCAACACACTAAAATATAATGATAGAGAGATATGAGGTTTGGATAATATACTCAGGCAAATAATATCCAAAGGATAGCTGGTGGAATTATATTACTAAAAGATGAATAGGATGGAAGATTTTAAAAGGTGATGAAATTCATCACCTAATAATAGAAAAATTGTTTAACACATAAAATAATCTTCAGATAGTCTCTGATGATCTTTAGATGTTCTCAAAATAAATCCATGATATGGGAGTTTAAACACCATTTTGTTAACAATTGGTTGCTTAAACTAATGATGATTAGTAAAGATATAGATGCCTTGGTAACGAGTCATTTCTCTTTGTTCTGACTCTAGTAGCAGTCCTGACATTCTCGTGCTGATCTTGTCCCTTTTTCACATGATAGGAGGATACATTGCTTTGGTAAGTTGGTTATAACAAATCCAGCATGATGAGAGTTTTGGAGTCCTCATCCCATGTTGGCTTTTTCTGTTCATGGGAAGATGAATCCTTTCCTCTTCAGGGGAGTGATCAGATGCTGATTTGTGCTTGGTGGTGCCATTTGTAACATGTTTTTATTTACTAGAGTCAGGCCTTGAGATAGATAATTCTTCGATGAACTATTAGACATCAAAAGCACATTCTGCAGTTCAGCTTTTAACAGAGAAATAGCTGACATTTTATTTTCATCTGCTGATACTTGTACTTGTATTTCAAATATCTCTACCTTCAGAGGAAAGGTATTTATTGCTCCCTCTCAAATACAACTTGTATAAAGTTTACCTAATGAAATGGATGAATAAATAAACAATAAATAAATGGGCATGAATAGGTAGATCCATCACTGCAATTAATATTAGGGAATATTGCTCATAAACACTCTCCTGAAGTGCATAAGGCTTTGTCGTGGAGTAACAAGTAAAGAAATACAGATTTTTAGGACCACAGGACAATAAAGTTAAAAGCTCAAACTATAGGAGAATCATACTACTGCCAATCTTATTTAAAGATATAGAAGACTTAAATCCATGTCTCCATGTCTCAAATTTGTGGATCTGAAGTTGCAAGCTCCTATAGTGTCTATTTCAGTGTGTTCCGAAATTTAATAACAGTGTCATTTACTGTGGAGTCTATGGATGTCTGTGCTGGGCATTTAGAAAAGCATTTTATCCATTTGAGAAACTCTTCTTGGATTCTTTATTGTGCTGAAATTCCATTATTTGAATGAGCCATTTCCTGAATATGTTGTGTGGAGTCCTCTACATTATTTTCTTGAGTTTTCTTGAGATTTCCTAAACCTAATTCTTCTGTCATTTTATTGAAACATTAATAGATTTCAAGTTACTACAATTTTCCCTCTAAATGGATATTTCTTTTTTTCCTTTTGCCTACATTATTCCATATCTTTATTTATTTTTATTTTTTATTGTGAAAATACCATACAGAGGGTTTTTTATTTCCAGTCCCTATAAAGACACTATAAAAAGTTTTTGCAAAAATTTCCCTCTCTCTGCAGAGTATCTGTTTAATACAAGTTATATTTCTAATTGTGATATGAGTTAAAATGTATTTTATTGTAAAGGTGAGGTATAGAGAATTTACAGTTATATAAATAAGGTAGTGAGTATATTTGTTGAACATTGTTACCCCCTCCCTCATTTTCTCCCACTTTCCCTCCCCCCATCTTGACTCCCCCCCGAGTTGTAATTTTCATTCCAACATGGTGTCTTACGAGTATCTCTGTTGCATTGGTTCACCCTTTGTCCTTTGTCTCACCTTTGTTATCCCCCTTCCCTTCCCTAAATCAGATAAAGGTATATGCAATACACAGGGTACCAAAATCAAAAACAGCGACAACAGAGGATAAAACAAAGAGAATAAAAGAAAGGAAAAAGAAATGACGTCACACCACACATTAAAAAACAAAAGCAAAGACAAAAAACCCTTTAAAAATATTTTATTGTAAGGGCTGGGAAGGCGGCTCAGTGGTAGAGCGCTTTCCTTGCATGCATGAGGCCCTAGGTTCTATTCCTCAGCACCAAATAAGCAGAAAAAGCTGCAAATGGTTCTGTAGCTCAAGTGGTAGGGAGATAGCCTTGAGCTGATGAGCTGAGGGACCCATGTCCTTTTATTCCCCTTAATATGTATTTTTTTTGTTACGAAGATACTGTATAGAGGGGTCACAGTTACATGAGTAAGGTAAGTGAGTACATTTCTTATAGAGCATTGTTATACACTCTTTTATTTTTCCCCTACCATCCTTCTTCCTCCTGCCCCCCCCCCCCCCCCCCCCCCCCGCCCCAAAGTTGTAAAGTTCGTTTTCAACATACTGTCCTGTACATCTCATTGTTACAATGGGTCATCCTGTATCCTTATTTCAGCATTTTGTTATTTCCCTTCTCCTCTGGGCCTGGGCGCTGTCCCCCAGCTCTGCAGCTCAAGGCTAGTGCTGGCTGGCTTTGAATCAAGGTCCTCGTATCTCAGCCTTCTGAGTAGCTAGGATTACAGGTGTAACCCACAATGCCCGCTCCCTTCCCCTTTCTTAAGGGCCAATTTCTTCAACCAACCCTCTTCTTCTGCCCCAGTGAACCAGGAGGCAAGTGTGGATGTGGAGAGTAGTGCAAATAGTTACTTGGACTGGTTGGTAGTTACATTGTAGTCATGCAAATAAGTTCCTATCTTTCTTCATACATTGTCTACACCTCTGTCTTGCTTTCTCCCATGGTTGAACTCTGATATCTGTAGACTTCTTATCACCCTCTGGTTGAATCTTTGAGTAATAATTCTATTCCATGTATTTTGGTTCCACTTCCTCCTTGTGTTTCAACTGACACGTACACTTGAACATAACTTTCCTCCTGGTCAAGGACGTTTTAATTTATAGCCTTTCTCAAGGGGTCTCTCCCTCTTAAATCGAATAGAAAGAAGAATAACAATAAATATCACACCAAAATATCTGCAGGCCTACCACAGGCACAAAGGGAGAAGGCATAAAACTATTGCAGATTAGAAGATATGTTTATCATGCTTTCTTTAACTGACACTATAGTTCTTAACATAGGCAGAACCTTAGAAAAAAGACTCCTCCAGTATCTTGCCTGAGGGTAACTTTCTGGCTGTAAGCATTTTGGGAGCCACATAGAAGATGCAAGCTCTGGCAGGATATATGCCTCAACATTGATGATAGCTAGGTAGAAAGATATAGATTTTTCTGCTGACCATTAACCTTCTTCTTTTCACAGTAAGATCTCAGCCCTCAATGGAGCATTTCACCCCCAGTCTAAAGACATATTAACGGAACATAACTCCTTTATAGCATTTGGAAGCAACAGACATATATTGATTTAGAATGGTGAAAAAGAAAATGATCACTGCTTGTTATAGCTTTTTTTTGTGTGCCAATCCTGGGTCTCGAACTCAGATCCTGGGCACTGTCCCTAAGTTTTGTTTTGTTTTCTTCAAGGCTAGTGCTCTTCCACTTGAGCCACACACAGCTCTAATTCCAGATTTTTGGTAGATAACTGGACATAAGACTCTCATGGACTTCCCTGTCCTGGCTCTGAACTACCAGGGTCCAGTCATGTTAGAGCTTATGATGAAATATATTGTGGATCTTCCCCTTCACCTCCTCTCTGTGGTGACTATTGATGCCTATTCATAAATCTTTAGAAGATTCCATGAAGCAATTTGGATTGTTCCTCTGCTTTTCTCAATGATGCAAATAAGTTGACTTTCTTCAGCATTCTATGTTAGGTACCAATCATCCATCTGCTTTCCAGATTCCAAATGTTGTTACTGCTATCACCTTTCCTGCTTCCCCTGCTTTCAGTAAATTTAGTTTCTTGAAAAAAATTCCTATACCATATTTTAGTGAATCGTAGGAAGGAAAAACACTAAATGCATCTGATCAATCTGTCATAGAGTGTGTGTGTGTGGGTATGTGTGTGTGTGTGTGTGCTTATGCACGTGCACACATTTGCTCATGTGCATATATTGCTAGAAATTGAACCCAGGGTTCTTTGTATGCCAGGCAAGTATTCCAGCATTGAGCTATGCCCTCAACCCCATCTGTCATCTTGATAGCAGCATTTCCAGAGTCTATTCATTGAAACTGTCTGACGCTCTGGGCAAATGTAAAGCAGGGTTGGCATTCATCTGGTTTACACTGCCACAGATCACTGGAGTGCCTATTCTGATTGGTCAGTGCACCCTGTATAGGTGCTACTTCTTTTTTCATGATTATTCTGGATAAAAATTCTGAATGATTAAACTTTTCAAGAAAATTTGCTAGTAAATTTCCTAAACCTTAATCTCTGCTGACTAATAATAAGTGTGGCAAGATACCATTTTAATAACATACAAGAATGGTTAAGTACACCTTAGAGGAGCAGGATGGCTATTTGTTTTTCCCCTATGTCTCCTTATTCAGAAAATGTTCATTGCACACTTTATTTTTATGTAGGTCATGAGGCTTGAACTCAGGACCTGGGTGCTGTTCCTGAGCTCTATTGCTCAAGGCTAGCACTCTACCTCTTTGAGGCACAGTATCACTTTTGGTTTTCTGGTGGTTAAATGGAGATAAGAGTCTCATGGACCCTTCAGCCTAGGCTGGCTTCAAACTGTAATCCTCACATCTCAGCCTCCTGAGTAACTAGGATTACAGGTATGAGCCACAGGTGCCCGGCTTGTTGCATAATCTTGTAAAGCTCATTAACTGCATGAGAAGAGGGTATAACGAGCTAGAAGGATAGTCAAAAATGGAGAATTATTATAATCAGAATCTTCTAAACATTTTCTTTTATGTAGACTTTTCTGTTGAAGTTGCAATGTATGTTTTTCAGATATTTCATTGATTTTTGGACCAACTGGATGCCATTTTCTCTAAGTATTTTCTAAGAACTAGTGGTATCAAGTAAAATGTGAACACTGATAATGGGCATCTTTTCTCCCAATGAAAGCTGAAAATTAACTTCAGATAAAAATTTGCCTCTGTTTTACATCAGCAAGTGAAGAATATTAAGTGGCTAATCCTTGGAGCCTAAAAATTGTCATAATATCTAAGAATGTTGTGCAAGACAGACTGTGAATTGCATTACATTTATTAAATGAAAATGAATTACCTTGGCTTTCATATTGTAGCCACCAAGTTCGTTATTAACTTATTTAGCTTGATATTTTAATCTCTAAATAGTTTATATAGGTTATTTTCAAGAAAAAATCCTCTGTCCTTGGAAATATCTAAACTAAATATGTGTAAATATCCTTTGGCATCATCCATGGTAAGAACAATACTATTCTTTCAAATATTTCCAAACCACACAAGTACTTTTTCTGTGAGTGATTGCTTCATTCTGGTTCTCATGTTCTTAATTACAGTTTCATATTCGGGTGGAATAATGCAATATTCTTTATTTTTTGGTACTGGTCTTGGGGCTTGAAGTCAGGCCCTGGGTGCTGTCTCTGAGATCTTTTGCTTAAGGCTAGCTCTCTACCACTTGAGGCACAACTTCACTACCAGCTCTTCAGTAATTAGAGATGAATCTCACAGACTTTTCTACCCTGATTGGCTTTGAGTCATGATCCTCAGATCTTGGCCCCCTAAATAGCTAGGATTATCATAAACATGAGCCACCAGTGTCCAGCATGGATTGTTCTTGAATAAATTATTTATTTTACTTTTGATGGGCAAGGCATTATGAACTTAACAGGAGCATGGATAAGGAGAGAACTTCCTTCTTCTGAAAGGAAAATTATGTGGATATTGAAAGTGACAAGATCTTGTCTGATATAATATGGCCATTTTTTCCTCATTTTTGTGTCTTATCTCCTGGAATAAACAGCATCCATATTAATTCTCTCCCAAGCCCACAAATTTGTCCTCCCCTAGTATCTAACTCAACAGGATACATTATATGTCAATGTATTGTTTTTTATTTAATGTTAAGTTTCCTTGTGTAGCTCTGCCTAACTTCAGTGATAGCAGTTCTTTGTTTTTCAACATATTCTAATGATAAACATTCCTGTTTGCTCCTAGTATATTTTCTTCCTCATCAGTTGCTTGACAAATATATATATATATGTTAACAAATATATGCATATATTTGTCAACAATGTTGTGTCATTTATTTGTATTCGGACCCCAAAACTGGTCTCATCTCCTTGATTTTTGATTTCCCCACAGTTGTAATCCTTGAGCTTGTAAGTACCTGTTCTCAGTAGCCTGTCATTAGTATATGATTTTTGAATGCATAACATACTATAAATAAACTTTTTTCTTGCAGTACTGAAATTGAGCCAGGGTCTCACACATGCTAGGCAAGTACTCATTTTCATCTACAGCTTTGGAAATAAATTTATTGTGTAAGTAAATACTAAACTCTTCCTTTTTAAAATTTAGCTAAATTGTAGCTACATAACTTTCTAGAATTCATGTTAGCAGATAATTGAGTGTAATAGAAAGAGGTTGGTTGGGGACGGTCAAGTCACAGAAGCCTTAGAAAAAATTAATTTAATTGAGATTCAGTTTTCTCATCTGTACAATTTGCAAGATGGCATTCTCCAAGGATAGATGTGAAAAATTAAAGAAAATTACCAATACAAAGAAGCACTGTTACATTTTCCCTAAGACTGATATGTTTTGTTTAAATATTGGAGATCAAAGCAGAGAAAGTGTGTTGGCAAACACAATTTTCTTGGTAGTAAAGACAGAATGAGAAATAGGATGCCACTTCCCAAACCAGTTGAAAAGCCAATCAAATATCCTACAATATAGATAGAAATCTGATAGGTTAGAGAGAAACAGAATTATCACTAAAAAATAATCCAACTGCTGATTTCTATACACATTAATATTTACAGTTCAACAAAGAGGATACTTTTTGTGTAAAGGCATCCTCTAATAGGTGGCTCTTGATGTACACTGAATAAAAATACATTTCTACAAGAACCAGACTCAATAAAGAATTGCTACAGATGGAGATAAGCAAAAAAGAAATACGGAATATTAAGCACCACAATTCCACGAGGAAGATCTCATGTTCCCAGAGATTTTGAATTATGCTGAATTTTTCTGCAAGATTCCTTTGAACTATGATTATTGTCTGTAGGAGAGGATTGGACCCTTTTGGAAATGCAAGTCTATTGGTTCAATTCTATTAAAGAAATGAAAACAGAGTTGTTCTGAGGCTGGCCAGTATAAGCACAGAATGAGGTAGGAAAGTTATTTCCATGTACACAATCAAGAGAACATGTCTGAAGGTGAGATTAGAAGATACTGCATGATGGAATACGGGTTTGTAAGGAACTAGGGAGCAATGTTTCTCCATAAGCATGTCAAGTAGTAGTCAACTTCGTCAGCACCTCTGCAGATGCAGGCAAATATGGACTGCATAGTTCCATTCTAATGAAGACATCACCAGTGGGATGAATATGGGAATATTCAAAAAGACTTTAGGTGAATATACTTTGTGTTAGAATAATAATCTCTAGCCTATATGCCTTCACAGGGCATTCATACAGGTCAGCTTCGTAATGTTTCCTTAGCTATGGTAAGCAAAAATCCAAGAAGCATGTGTAGATGAATCACTGTGACGTTATCAAAGGGTTAGTTCTCAGATTTACTGTATGGAGACTGCTACTTACATGATGGCACATACTGTGCACATGACAAAGGTCTCTCATATCATTCTCCCTTTGGCTCATTTAGGGAACGGTACTACTGTGACAAAAGCTGACAAGATCTGGGATGTTTCTTATTCCTATCCCGTTCTGTCATTCTATAGTACAGTTAGGCTGGTGATCCTCCTATTTTTGCTACCCACTTAGCTGGGATGACAGATACATATCACCAGGCCCAGTTTTTACTGATTGAGATGGGACCTGGATGACATGGGACAACGCTTCTCTCCATCTTCCAAGTAGCTTAAATCACAGGTATGAGCTATCATACCTCCAGCTCTTTTCCACTTTGTTTTTCTAAAGAATTTTTCATATTGATGGAAAGCTAACTCAATGTTTGTAGAAACCAGCAAGCAATGGAAGACTAATGAAGAATTTAAGGCACATTGTTCTTCAGGGATGTGAGGGGCATTTCAGATGTAAATGGTAGGCTCCTTTTTCATTGCCTTGTTCAGCAAGAAAGTACATATGACCATATAAGAGGATGCTAGGCAAAGTGAACCCCAAGACAGGTACACAAGAGGTTTTATCTCTCTTGCTGTTTATAATGTGCTTATAATGTACTGTGTGATTATTTTTTGTTTCTTTTGTATGTTCTTCCCTCATGGTATAACCCCTGTTTTCACTGTATTTGATTCTGGTGCCCTGCATCTTGTATATACATTTTTCTAATTTGGGGAGGGGAAGAGAAATAGCAAAATGCTGAAATAAGGATACAGGTTGACCCGTTGTAACAATGAGATGTATAAGACACTATGTTAAAAACGAACTTTACAGCTTGGGGTGGGGGAAGTTGGGGAGAAGGGGAGGAAAGGGATAATAGGAGAAAAAAGAAGAATAAGAAGTGTACTCATTACTTTACTCATGTAACTGTAACCCCTTTTACAGTATCCTACATATATATATATATATACAGTATCATATATATACAGTATCATATATGTATTTATATACATATAGATATATGTGCTGTTGTTGGTAATGAGAATGCTCAACAATTAGAAAATCAAGTCTAGTTCCAAAACTTTCATAGATGATGGCAAATAATAAAGAAGTATTTGATTTATTAATGCATTTCACACATATTAAAATATGGTTGGATTGTTTAGATGCTTTTCTCTCTTTTTATGCTTCTTGTTCTATGCAAAATAAAAATCTAATTTGACCACTATCCATGAATCAAATTTTATTTCAAATGTGTTTGTTTGGTTTTTAGAAAGCCAGAAAATTCTAGAGACAGTATGTTGATAGCCTTTAAATCTCATGCCTAAAATATTAAACATTATATTTAAGTTTTCAAGGTAAGTTACTGTTCTAAGTTATGAAAGGAAAGAAATCTTTCATCAGATTCTATGAGCATAAATGCTGTGATAATCCTTAAATAGAAACTACTGCTTAGGAGTTGAGGGCAATGGGCAATCTCATTAAATTTACCACTCGTATCACACTTACATCTCTACACACCTCTAAATGCTTATACTCCTTGCAAAGAAAATTAATGAGAATGGAGCTCAGAGAAACTCAACATAAGCATTTCTATCTTTTGCATTTATTATCTGATTATTCTTTTAAATACATTGTGTGCACAGATTTGGGATAGGAAGCTGCACATTGGACCAATTAACATTTAAAAATTTGGGACCCCAATCTATTAGTATAATGTGACCATATGGACATTGGAATCATTGAATACAATTAATTAAGTAGCTAGAACTCTGAGAAACTGTCATTTAGCGATAATTGGATTTAGCCAACAGTCTACTTCAAATGAAATTGAATATCTGACTTTATTGTTTTTTACTTCTAAGGATAATATGTAGTCTGAAGTTACAGACTGTCAGCTAGTAACTCTGACAGATAGGTAGTTTCTGCTTCACTTTTATGAGACTTGTAAATGAAACATGATTGTACTCTTTCAGGCTCTATGCATCAAATCAATGGAGTTCCAAACTAGACAAGGCCAAAAACATGAGGTTGTCATCCATTCTGTGGTATTTCAACTTAGCATCCTTTGGGGAAGTGGTTTTCACATCATACCTTAAGCATATGAAATTACATGTTCATTAATGACATATGTTCCAATTTTCATATTTGGAACACATAACAATATATATATTATGTTCATAATGTCCTCAACTTCTTCAGGATGAGAATAAAATATTACAAGCTGTACTACTTATATGATGATTATTCCAACATTTTCTCTCAACATTTGCTGTGTAGAAAGTGTGGTACACTGTGAAACACTCATTCCCCAGTGTTAGATGAGTTGGTGCCTACTATGTACCAAGAGCAAAATGAAGACTCAGATACAGCTTTCTTCACTTGTACTTTTTAACAGCACAGACCTGAATAGTATACATCTTGAAGGAATACTTTGTACTTTCTAGAGTATGTAATATAGGCTTCTTAGCTCTCTTGAAAAGATGATGGATATATACTGATATAAATGTTTCAATTTGGTAAGCATTTGTTGGTGTTTTGTATTATTCCAGAAACTGAAGTAGATATTTTTTGTATTGCCTGATTGTCATTTATTCATATTTTAAAAATAACTAACAACTAGGAGAATTTCCAAAATATTTTATATAGCTTATATAAAATATATTTATATAGTTTATATGTATGAGAAGTAAACAATTAACTAATCAATGGCCTGGCTTATGGTGTGAAATATCTATGTTCAGAGTCATTATGGGAGTTAAATAGAATATGAACATTTGTCTAATTGCAAAAAAAGCCAGGGTCTGGAACCATAAACCATCACAGACCTACACTTCCACACACATACAGACACAAGACATTGTCCATGTACAGAATGTAATAAAATGAAAAAAATATGAGAAATAATCTATTTTAGGTACATATTTGTGCAGGTGCAACGTCTGTCCAGCTTGCTTCTATCTCTTTTTCAGTCCTTGCACTTGTCCTTTCTTATTAAGACTGGTCATTTCAATGCTTGTTTTATGTGGTGAATGAGCTTCTATTGGAGCAATAAACAACATTAGATTATAGAAGGATCAGCTTTACAGCATTAGAAATATCACTGAGTCGATTTCCTTGCAATTGAGGTAAGGGACACCTGGTTCCTAAACAATATTTTTTTCTCACCATAAATGTCTTGCAAGAACCAGTCTGAACAAGAGTCTCTGTTAAAAACAAAGTTTACAACAAGATAACAGCAGGTACCAGCCATGTGCAGTATCAATCAACTTCCCTCTTCCAGGTTCCTTGAGATTCCTCAGTTTTCCTCACTTCTAAAATGAGGTCATTGGATTAGATGTCTCTGAAATGTCTTCCAAAAGATTTGCCATGCTATGTCGTGATCATTTGCATCACGTCAGTCGTGAATAGCCAGAGGTAAAGGCAACTATAAATTCCTAACCTTTAATGTCCTTTACCTGCCTTCTAAGATGTTACCTTCCACATAAATGATCATGTTGTTATTCTTTAAAGACAAATACTTTAATAGACTTAAACTATGTAGGTACAGCAGCTATGTACTTCTCTCACCTGTCATTTAGCAACGTTGATGACATAGTCATGCAAATTACAGTTGTATTCTCAAGGACAAAGATGATGTCACCCACAGGTAATATTTGAGAGCAATGAGTGATGAATGGTTAATGAACCAAGGAGTCTTTCACTAGACGTTATAAACGGCAGAACCAAATCCTGCTTTTGATCTATTTGCTCTTTGTGATCCAGCCCTTCAGGTGAGAGCTATTTTCATATGTCCTATCTATCTAAGATCCTTTAAAATTACCAAAAGAGTGGCAGGAACGTGTCTGTCTTTAGAAATGTCTTTGTCTCTCCTTAGCTTAGATTCACCTATAGAAATTTTATATTTGTAGTTCTTTTTGCTCTCATTGACCTTATTTTGCCATTGATCAAGCACAGATATACTTATATCTGCTTAAGCCAACTCGAGTAGACTCAATTGAATTCACTCTAATAAAGATTTGCAGAATTATGCTTGGTAAGAAATGTACGCATTATCCTGCCCATGCAATTGTAACCCCTCTGTACAGTATGTTCACAAATAAAATAAAATAAAATTTAAAAATAAATAAATAAATAAATAAAAATAAAAAGCCAATCCCAATCATAAAAAAAAAGATTTGCAGAACTCTGGGAGATGTATACTAGAAAAATTGAATTAAAGAAAGGAAGTATATAGTGTTTAGTGTGTGATAAAAGGGGATATACCAGTTTAGCAAGAGGAGTAAGTTCATACTTGAAACAAAATGTGATGAGTAAGAGATGGAGAGAAATATAAGCTGTGTGTGCTTATAATATGATATAAAATTATAGAAATTGGTCCATATTATATGTACACAATTAGTCCTAATTTCACTTAGAATGAACAGATATTACTATTTCCTGAAATAAAATCTAATTCAAATAGGAAGAAAAACACCTGACACATATTTAGAGCTTTACAATTTGTTGGTTAATGAATTAATGGACTGTGTCCTTCCTTTTGGTTTAATTTTCTTCTTTCATGTGATTCCCTACTCCCAATTCCAAGGACATATTTAAATAGTATAAAGGTAAAAATTCATACAGTGGTTGGCTAGCAAGCATGAGACCCTGAGTCCAGTGCTCAGTTACCAATTCTTTATTATTTTGGTACTAGAATTTCATTAGGTCTACCTTATGATTTATTAATTTTCTGTTTATCTGAATGTCATTTATATTATTTTCAGGATACTATTATTTGTTTTTTAAAGATTTAGTTTCTTGTTACATAGTTGTCCGTTTTGTGTGTCCTATTTACTTTTTATGTTGTTGCACCTTTGGTACAAAAGAATTTTAATGATTTTCATACAATTAGTTTGATTAATTGAATTTCTTGACATGTCTTCTCTCTCTTGTTTATTATGAATTTTTCCTTACATGTTTTATAATTTTCATATATATGTGTATATATACAAGGACTTGAATCCATGTAATCTTGTGGCATTTAATTAAGATAGTGGTTTCCTGGAATTACTTTATGTTGGTTTCTGTTAGAAGCAGAGACATATCATCTTGGGGGTTTCTGGGTTATATGAATAATGACATTTGAAATGGTAAGTTGTGTTTGATTGAGGCACATGATTAAAATTTCCATTCTTCCTACATTTAAGTTCTATGCAATGACAATAGCTCTTTGTGCTACAAAGTTGTTTTTTCCTTTCAGCTCACCATTTTAGCGATAATGTACTTGATGCTATGTATTGTGTCAGAGGACATAAATTTTAGATTTGGCACAGTTGTTTTCTGTGTGACCCAAATTCACATCAAGCCCCCATATCCTTATTGGAAATGTGAAGAAAACTATCTACCATGTCTCTGGTGGGGAGACTCACTCCTTGGGTCTGTAGCATTCCTACAGTCCTCTCTGGATGTGCCAAGACTTAAGCACCCACCATTGTACCGTGGGCCATTTCAGGGTGGTTTATATAACTTTTAAACTTGGAAGGTGAGATAATTATTCCTTTCCTAGAAAAAGAGCGTGTTTGCTTAAACTTGATGTAGCCTAAACTTAGGGTTACCCAGGTGTGACACCCATCTGCTGCTCACATAGCCCCTGGCTTGGCTTCTTCACATTACTGTTTGGGGACAAGAAGGAGACGAATGACGTTGGAACTATGATGATTTCTGTGCTACTTGCTGTGCCATGAGTAGTTCTTTCCTGTCTGGTCCAGAGACCTCTCATTTTCTGACAGATTTGTGAACAGCATCAGGTTGAATTACTAATTTGCCAGTTAGATAGATCAAAGCATGGACCTATTATCCACCTTGAATGGATATTATAAGAATATATGTATTTGTTTATGTGAGCATAAGTTTGTATTATTGTTAGGCTATTTAGAATAACAAAGGGTGGTCACTAGAGTATTCATTCTGAAAGAGTGAGTTGTTTAATTGGTATTGAGTTTCAAACTCAGAAATGAAAAATTGTGGACATTTGCTAAAAATAATGTAGACATACTTAATGCTATTAAGAGTTAAACTAAAAATGGTTTGGTGATAATATTTGTATTATGTACATTTTACCAGAAAAGTAGGTTTGAGGTATTTCTAATCAAATATTAATATTTCTAATGAGGCAATTTTATACAGGTGAAAATGTTTTGGTAAAATATTGAAAAATAAGATAATATTCAGGAATTTCTTTGCTACAATTTCTGTTTGCAAACTGTATGATGGGTTGACATAGTCTTGGGATATATTGTATGCCATATTGTACTTGTTAAATACAGAAAATGCAGAATTAGTAGAAGTAGGTATATATAATTTGTCAGTGATCAACTATTCAGGTGATTATGACTCCTAGGAATTCAAACACACTTAAAAAGGAAGAGATGATTAAGTTATAACATTCTGATTCCAAGGAGGTGGTAAGACAGGAACACAGCCAACTGTCTATAAAATGGAGCCAATATTTCTATTTGAAAGACATATGCAAGCTTCATTCTTTACTATTTCAGTAAACAAGCTCCATTTTTATGCAAATATTATCACAATGAATCAAATTTTATGCAGAAAAGGAAACAGTAAGTTTTCAAACTTCATGCAGCTTGGACCCATCCAATGGGATTTTGAGTAGAACTTTATAGGACTACATAGAAAGGAAAATTACAGATAAAATGTAGAAGAAAGCCAGGTATCAAGGTACAGAAATATACTCCCAGAACTCAAGAAGCAGAAATGGGAGTATGTCAATGTGGAAACAACCTGGATTATGACAAGATGTTGTCTTGTTGACAATTACAAAAGATATAGAAGGGCTTGTAGATAAAATGTCACACATTGGATACTCAGAACATATTTGTTGATTCACTAAAAAGATTTCTGGCTCAGAAATATATTTTAAATATAACATTCTTATATAAGCTAAATATTGAATGTAGATAAGACATTATTATATTATATAATTACTCTTAACATACTATGTATTCAATATTTTATATATGTAATATATTACTTATATAACATATATGTGTTGATATATTCTATATTTATATGTTATCTATAATACATTATATATGTTAATATGTTTTGGCCGTGCTGCGTGTTGCAATTAATATGAATATTTCTCAGGACTGGTCACTTGTAGTCATAATTACAAGCATTGGATCATGAGTGTCCAAGATCCATGATAGGCTTGACTCAGTTTTATAGCACTTGCAGAATGGTTTGAGTAACTCACTATTGATCTTCCACTCTGCACATATTTTGCATTCTGATGAACAGTTTGACTTACATTTAACATCAGTTGTGACAACCACAGTGTCAGTGTTGCTAGGAATAAGCATTGTGTTAAAATGCAAATGCTAGTTCTATGACAGCTTGAGGTCTCCTGATTCTTTAGTTATCATTTGAATTATTTTCGTATTGGATTTGTGAGTGTCTGAAGTCTTATTTTTAGATATTGTGTATTTTTAGTTCTGTAATTTAAATTTTATATATACTCAAATTCTTTGAGAAAGTTTCCCATCATTTCATTTGTTTCCTACTGCTTTTCTTTACATCCTTAAGCATATTAATTATAGTTATTTTAAAGTACTTGTCAGACAATTTGTATATGTACTTCTTGTCAGATAATTCATGTATCAGATCAACTTGTGCATATAAAGGTCCATTCTTCTTGCCTCTTAAAAACTCCTGAATTTTAGTCAGATCGCCCAGTCTTTCCATGTGTCTAATAATACTTGAATGAGTATGAAAGTTACAGAGAATCCTTTTGACTTTCTTTTTCGACACTGCAGTCTCTCCATCCATGTGCAACAGTGGTGGTAAATCACTGTCAAAAATGAAGATTGAGGTTGAATTGAGCCAGGATTGTGACCTTGTGCAGCAGTGTCAGATTATATTACTTCCGGTTGATTCAGGTACTTCTGAATTTTCACTGAGAGCTTGGTGTATTATCCATACTTCCTCCTTCTGACAGTTTCCCATTCTGATGTTCATCTCTGGAGTCCACCGAAGGGGATGCACTACTTTTCGGTAGCTTTCTTCTTAAGTTTTAAAAACTGTCTCGACCTTGCATAGCTTTATAACTCATTTAGTATCTTGGGAGAAAATTTGTAATTGGAGTTTCTCTTCTCTCAGGGATAAAACTCTGAGTACAAAACTCAAGAGTTATCAGTCAGCCTTTGGTAAACATCTCTGTGAGCAAAGGCAGGTGAAAGCCCGTAAATAAATCAACTCATCCTCTCAACATCTCCCCCACTCTCAAATCCAGTTACGCGTGTCTCAGCACCTTTCTTCTGTCTTCTAAAAAACTATTTGAGTTTGTTAATTTGATTTCTACTTCTTTTCCAGGGAGCGTGTGGTCTATTACTTACAGCTCCATTCCCCCAGGGAAGAAGATCTAGCTCTCAGAATTCTTCTACATATGTAATTTTGTTTGGTTAGATCTTACAGTACATTTCCTTGGTCTCAGTAATCTGCACATGCTATTCAAGCATCTTTGAACTTCCATTAAAGCAAACATAAATTTGACAGTAGGCTGATTATTTGTCTACCATCAGTAGTTTTATCTTTTCAATAGGATTTTCTTTTTATCTTAGATATCAAGGCCTTTGTAACTTTGTCTAAATATATGAATATTTTTCCTCATCAATTTTGTTCTTAGAATTTGATAAGCTCTAGGGAAATTTTCTTCTATATTTAATTCATTAGGTTTAATCACTAGGTGTTTCTGCACTTTGTATTATTTACATGATAGATTTTTTTGTATCTTATTCCAGATTGCTTATATATGATCATTTCTTCCTGTTTATATTGGCTTTGATCTATTTCTTCCATCTGAACATGTGTGAGGCCCTTATACAGATATCTACAAAGATTATCTGTTTTATATAAATATACCTAAATATTAAGTTGGAATACATATCATAGTAAAATGATTGTCTTTTTAATGTTCATTATTAAATTTATTTTATTTTATTTTTATAGTGGTACAGAGGAGTTTGAATTCAGCATGTCAGTTTGTGGGCACAATGTAAACTTGGTTGATGACACACCTTCCATCATTTTCCCTCACCTATTTCAACCCCATCCACCCTCTCAAATTACTTACTTCCATTTCCCATATGTAGTACAACCATATTCACCCTATAAATGTTTATTGTACTCTTGAACCTCTTTAAGTTATTACATTCAGAATACTTTCTGAAGGAAGAGGTGCCCAGACAGTATCGAGGGAGCAAATATCCCCAAATGGCCATCTGAACATACAGTAAACCTACTATAACCCAAAGTATATGGGCTTGTCATAAACACATAGATAAATGGTACAAAATAGATATACCAGAAATGCCCATATTTTACAATAACTTATTACGTATGCAACCTATTTTAGACTGGTTAGAATAAGATAGATATTTTAATGACTGGTTATAGAGCAATTGGCAATCCATCTGGATGAAAATAAATTTGGAGTCCAGACTTGCACACTATTTAGAAACAACTTCCAGATGGAATAAAAACTTACATAAAAAATAAGCAATAACAATCCTGAAAGAAAATCTTGGAGGGTACATGCAAAATCTAAAGATAAGGACAATATTGAATAAAACTAGGACTCAGTAGCTGTTAAAGAAAAGATATTCTATTTGAGAATAGAGAAATTAAAATCTCTTAGTTAACAAGTTACATCATGGAAAATTCACAGGCTGAAGGAATTTTGGAAAATATTTCAGTACTGAGAAAAGATTCAAAATAAAAATGACTCCTGTAAGTGACAAAAAACAGACAAGTGATCCAACAGAAAAAGTGATGAGCGAATATAGATAGTTGATGTGGGAACACATTCAGATGTATAACAAATGCTCAAATGCTTTCATATTTAGGGAAATAAAAATTATAATGAAGTATTACCAAAAAGATTTGTTTAAAATTTTTTAAAAAACAAACTTTCACACCATATATATATATATATATATATACACACATATATATGTATATGTATATATATACACACACACACACACACACACACACACACATATATATCTATTGGTATTGGGGATTTAGGCCAGAGAGATGTTACTTCGGTAATTTCTGGTTAAGGCACAAATTGGTAAGAGATTATGGTATAATTACATAAGAAAATATTAGTCTGCCACTATGATAAATAAGAGGCAACAAGTTTAGTTTGAAGAGATGTCTTCAGGTTGTTGACTGAGAAACATAAGATACATAAAAATGTGTTCATGTCTCTATTTCATAAAACACAATGATGGTCCTTAATGATATCTATATTTTAGTATTTGAGGTTAGAAAAGAATATGAAGTATTTTATCTCAATGGAGGAAAGAAATAATATAAGAAAGAAGTATTACCCAAGTGAAAAAGCAATAGTAAAATTACAATGTAACAACATTCACTATATATGGGTCAATATAAAATCTTAATATATGAATGTTCATTAAAATATGTAAAAGTAAGAATCTAGGTTTTGAAATAAGTTACTCATATGACACGATCTAAATTTAGTTCTAGGTACAATAATAAAGACAGGTTGTATATCATGAGCTACTTGTGATGTTACTATGATAAGCAGTTCCAGTGATTATTAAGATGCTTTTCTCAGTATTAGAAATTTGTCTCTGCAGGTAAGAAATAGATAAGTCAATTTCTTCCCTCATTCTCTTATCAGTGTATTTGAGTTAAAAATTTGAGCATGGAGGATGTACTCTGCATTTGTTCTGAATTGTGAGTTAATTGTATTTTTGGCCAGTTAATTGTTTTTAACCAGCTTTAGAATATGACCCATTGTTTGCAGTGTATATCTGCAGTGCAGTCTTGGTCACTTCCCAAAATGACAGCTATAAAATACACACGAATTTTCTTATTATACATTTCCTCTAAAATATGTCAGTTTTCTTTTTTTGTAATTTGCAATTTGGGATGTCTCAGCGCAATACTGTATGTGGGAGCACGGACAATAGATGTTCAGAAAAGCTGTTCTCTATTGATCTCTGCTACACTCTGTCACCATGTGTGGCAATCTATTAGGAATGGCATTGATTTTCTGAAACTTGTATTGAACTTTCCTTGGCCTTTGACTCTGTGGGATAGTAGTTGATTATAGACTCACTTTATGACTTCTATCTAGGTACATGTTACTGATGCTTGTGAATATCTTTTTTTCCTTAATATGGCTATGGCTTGTTTCTGCAGGGTCTGCAGAAACACTTTCAATGAATCACATCACAATACCCAGTGGGATGAAAGTCATGTAAATTGCCACTTGACAACATGTTTGGGTCAAAGTGTTTGAATTGTTTCCTCTCATTGAAATAGAGAATGAAAAAGAAACGAGTAAATGAGATAGTACATTTTCACGAACCAACAGTTGTCTTACTACACAAGTTGCCTTTTCACTGATTAATTGCCAGAAACTGAAACCTTCCTGTCCTATCTCTCCAATAAAATCAGTCTTGGCAATTTTTATTTGTCTCTTAACTATAATCCAGCTCTCCAATAATCCTACACCTGTTCCTCTCATCCAGACCTTTCTCTGTGCTTTCCTGACTTCTGAGTTGAGTGTACTAAAATGTAAATCAGATTATATTCGTGCTACTTATCATCTTTCAATGATGTCTAGTCATCTCTGCATGTTAAAACTCATTGTGTGCACTACTTCCTGCCCCTTTTATTATCTTTCAGTAGTTGCACAATGGAGTTGCCATTGAACAAAGCAGTTTATGGATACAATGTGTTTTTCTCAGTGTCACCCCTTTCAACATTCTCACTCCTCTTTTTCCTACTCACCCCTCCCTCCCTCTTCTTAAGGACATTCTCTCCACTTCCTGGAATGGATTCTCCTGCCTTCCTACAGGTGCACCATCAAGTCTATCATATGATATCTTTTGTATTTGGATTTCCTCATTATCTCTTTTCTTTACCTACCGGTGAGGCTGTCTCTGATCCCCCTCAGCTAGTTTAACATTTCTGCAAACATATCCCACACTATTAAGCACGCTGTAGTTTAAAACGTGAATAATGTCTGCAACAGTCTAAACACTTTGTGTTCAAGATACAGCAAGAAAAAGTGTGGTTTTTTTTGCATGGGTTATCCCATTGTATGTAGAATAAAGAACAATATTTTGCTTTCTAGGAACAAATGAATGAATGGCTGAGAGATGAAGACAAAGTATATTATATATTTATGTAGATTTTCTAAAGCCAAATGTAAAGCAGAACAGACTGAGCCACATGTGTGTGGCTCACAATGTTTTTTTTAAAATAACTTTTTTATTGTGAAAATACTGTACAGAGGGGTTACAGTTACATGAACAAGGTAATGAGTACATTTCTTACCCAGCATTGTTGCCTCCTCCTTTGTTTTCCCCCTACCATCCCGTCCCTCCCACCTTCTCAACTATATCCCCCCACCCAACCCCCCGCACCCCATCCTAAATTGTAAAGTTCGTTTTTCGACATAGTGCCTTGTACATCTCATTGTTGATCACAATGTTTTTGACTCTTAATAATTAATTGTTCTTGAAGTCCATTTAGTTTTAGTACTTCATTATTTCATTCCATTTCCAGAGAGGTTAAACTTGTTCTATTAAATCAGTCAGGAGCAGTTTTTGAGCAATTTGGTGTGGATTTGGTCACAGTTTCAGAAAAGTTATTCTGAATTAATTGGTTTGCTTTTCCTTATATAAGTGTGTGAATTAGTCACTAGTCAGTGGTCTAGTTCCATGTTTCTGTTGGCTTAAGATCAAATTTGAGTATCTATCTGCTATCCCTCAAAGATTACAGGTTTTAAGGAAATTTTCTGTATTAGGTTCAGGCTTCACTTTAATATTTTGTTTGCTTCTACCTCATTTTTTATTTTTAATAACATTTTTATTGTGAAAATACTGTACAGTGTGGTTACAATCACATGAGCAAGGTAATGAGTACATTTCTTATCAAGCATTGTAACCTCCTCCTTTGTTTTTCCCCTACCATCCCTTCCCTCCCATCTCCACAACTACATTCTTCCCCTAGGCCCGCTCCCTGTTTAAATTGTAAAGTTCATTTATCAACATAGCGTCTTGTACAACTCATTGTTGCAATGGGCCAACCTGTATCCCTATTTAAACAATTTGTTTTTCCCCTTCTGCTCCCCAAATTATACCAACATCAAATAGAGTGAAAACAAGGGTTATACTGTGGGGGGAGAGGCATACAAAGCAACAACAACAACAAAAAAGTTTTTTTTTTCTCTCTTGCTATTGTTTCTAATGTATTTATAAGGGGCCTCTACCTCTTTTTGAACTAGTGAGTCATATCATGCTGTGTTATTGGTGCTTTGGGAAGTCACCTTGAATCTTCCAACGTATTGAAAGTTTGGAATGAGATGGATGAATAGTAAAGGAGCAAGGAGCTAGCAAGAGAGGCAGGGAAAGGTGAAAATATATAAAATCTCTTAACTGTGGTAAGGGAATAAACTTTAAGGTAAAAAAAATAAACTGAAAGTTCAAATGGCTGGCTAAGATTGTAGTTAGATATGTCTGTGGATGTTTTTAATCATACGGAATCAATAAATTCCTTATTTTCCTAAGTGAGTTTTGTTGACTTTTATGTTATTTGTAATTCAAGGTTTCAGGCTCTGTTGATTTTCATCTCTATGGTTCTATGACTTCCATACAAAGACTGCTAATGAAGTTAATCATTTAATAAGCATCTAAAAATTTCCATCTTATCTTGAATGCAAAGATAAATAAGAAGAGGATTCTGAGCTCATAATGTTTACAGTTCAAAAATGAGAGCAACACAGCAGTAAAATATTATGGAACAACAAAGGCCAATTTGAATTAGATTTGTTGGAATAAATACTCCCAAAATGATACATTTTAAAAGCAAAAAAATCTAAAAAAAAAACCCAGACGATTTATGATAGTTAAAATATGTCGCTTTAAGTGCAAGAATTCTTTAGCATTATTAAAATCTACTGCACACCTATCACACAGGAACAAGCATTTGAGTTTTTATTATTTTACTGATTTAAGCCAAACCTAGCCATGAATACGACTTTGTATAATTTTCTCACTGCAATCATTTCCTGGTGTTATTTGCTAACATGAAATCTTTGTGAAAGTAAGCTTTCACTAACGGAATGAGGCTTACATCAAGTTCTGAACCAAAAGCAAACAACTCACTGTTCTCAGAACATTTTCTTTGGATTTGTAATCAAACAGATCTGCATGGAAACAGCCAACTACCAGAAACAGAAAACTCTTATTTAAAAATAAAAGGTAGTTTTTCTTCCTCCAAGTTAAATATGTTTTACTTTTCTTTTTGACAGAACTCTTTTTCAACTGACCCTAAAACACATGAACTGTATTTAAAAGTGATTTGCTTTTGATACTTGGGGAAATCAAGCATCTACTTATTCTATAGTTTCATGAATTAAGGAATATCTGTATATATAATTCTTTTCTTCATTTAAGAAGGTTCCCAAAACAACTAAAAAGAAATTATCTTTTTTTGTTTTTGTTTTCTGGCTGGTCGTGGGCTTGAACTCTGGGCCTGAGTGCTGTCCCTCAGTTCTTCAACTCAAGGTGAGCACTCTACCACTTGAGCTACAGTGCCACTTCCAGTTTTTTTTCTGCTTATGTGGTGCTGAGGAATTGAACCCAAGGCCTCATGTATACAAGGCAAGCACTCTACCACTGAGCCACCTTCCCAGCCCAAAAGAAATTCTCTTAAAGCACTGATGTAATTATCAGTAGATAAAACCCATTTGTGGGGATTTTAAAAAGTATTAAAATGCTTGAGGGGCTGGGAAGGTGGCTCAGTGGTAGAGTGCTTGCCTTGCATGCCTGAGGCCCTGGGTTTGATTCCTCAGCACCACATACACAGAAAAAGCCATAAGTGGTGCTGTGGAACAAGTGGTAGAGTGCTAGCCTTGAGCTGAAGAGCTGAAGGACAGCATCTAGGCCCAGAGTTCAGGCCCCATGACTTCAAGAATTTGGGCCCGGTAGAAGGGGCCGTGGCGGTACACCGGGGAAGATTGCTGCGGTGGCTGCATTAGCGGCGGGATTCGCAAGAAACTACTGAAGTTCCTGTGGAACCAAAGTAAAATTGTATAAGAACATAATGGATGGAGAGGAGAAAACCTATGGTGGCTGTGAAGGCCCTGATGCCATGTATGTCAAGTTAATATCTTCTGATGGTCACAAAGTTATTGTAAAAAGAGAGCATGTACTAACATCAGGAACAATAAAAGCCATATTGAGTGGCCCGGGTCACTTTGCTGAGAATGAAACCAATGAGGTCAATTTTAGAGAGATCCCTTCACATGTGCTATCAAAAAAGTATGCATGTATTTTACCTACACTGACAGCCCCACCGAGATTCCTGAATTCCCAATTGCACCTGAAATTGCACTGGCACTGCTGATGGCTGCGAACTTCCTAGATTGTTAAATAAAATATAACAAACTGTTAATTTTTCAGTATTTAATGCCTGTATTTCAGTTAGTAATTTTTCAGTTAGCATGTTTCCCGTATGCAATTGAATTATAAAGTTAATTGCAAAGCAGATTATGTTCTGTTCTTTTGCATAGCAATCAGAGCTGAAATTTGCTTGCTATATTGACAAGTTAAGGACATTTTCACAAACTAAGAAATAAACAAATAATGACAATTCATAGGTCGTTTTGTTTATCCTTTGGATGTGACTTTTAAAATAAAACAATCATATAAATACTGAAATGTAGGCATAAATGAACATGTCCTACCGATAAATAATGAGGCTAAGTATTTTTATGTTTTTAGTGTTTTTTAAAGTATTTTGATCTTATAGCTGCTTCTTCTAGCATTACTAGAGTTATACAAATAATTACATGAAAAGCTTGTTTATAACTTAGCCAAATCATTGATTTTTATAACTCAAAGGATAAGAGTTGAAATTTCTTATGTTTTTTTTGATAAACTGCAGTATTGTTTTAAATAAACAAAAAAAGCTTGATAACACTGAAGATAATATAACTTTAAAACATGGTGTTTTGAAATAAATTTAAGTGTACACTTGGATTTCAGAATGTATTTTATTCTATGAATATGTGGAAAAAATTATTTAAAACCAATACAGGACATCTTGTGTATTGTATGTTTTAAGATACTCTATTCACAAACTTCTCCAACCGCTGGATCACTAGTGGTCCAGAACATGATTTAATGTGGGAACTTCTGACTGATAATCATGTGAATCAAGCTCTAAAATCTATCAGGAAGAAAAGTATCTGGAAATAGGAATAGGTATCATGAAATGAATTTTATTGGATCCAAGGATATTTATCAAACACTTCCAGCACATCCTAA
This sequence comes from Dipodomys ordii, assembly GCF_000151885.1. NCBI lineage: Eukaryota > Metazoa > Chordata > Mammalia > Rodentia > Heteromyidae > Dipodomys > Dipodomys ordii. The sequence goes on from NW_012267281.1 coordinate 10,842,711, forward strand.
TTAAATCTTTCTTTTCTTTTTTTTCTTTTTCTTTCTTTCTTTCTTTCTTTACTTTCTCTCTGTCTGTCTCTCTCCTTCCTTTCTTCTTTCTCTTTCTTCTTTCTTTCATCTTTCTTTTTCTTTCTCTTTTTTCTCTCTCTATCTCCCCTTCCTTCCTTCCTCCCTCCCTCCCTCCCTCCCTTCCTTCCTTCTTTCTCTCTCTTTCCTCTTTCTCTTTCTTTCTTTCTTCCTTTCTTTCTTTCTTTCTTTTTTCCTTCCTTCCTTCCTTCTTTCTTTCTTTCTTTCTTTTGGCTTGTGAAGGCGAATCTTAACCTATAAACAAAAAATGGAAAAAAAGGATGTGGAAAATGATTAATGTGGTTTTAGACATAAAATAGGGATTATGGCCTGGCCAAGCACATCTAGCCAAGCATACTCCATTCATCCTGTATGGAGGAGTAGTTACACAGCCATTTACCAACAGTTGCTCTTCTGGCTCTCAGGTCATGACAGTGCCTGCATTTCCTTGTCTTGAGTTTGGTATTGGTCTTAATACCTTCGAACACTTGGACTACTTGCATCCTTGATATCTTGGATTGAGTCAACAATGTAACTCATATTAAAAGCAGGACTTCAAAATACCTTTATCATTTTGAAACTTTATTTTACAGCAATGTTTTCTACTACAAGTACTGAAATTTTCAAAAAGGAAAACAACCCTCCCATATTGCTTATGGGATCTCTTCTGTATGTCCTTTTAATAGTTTTCCTTCAATATTCTTCTTATCTAAAAATATAAGATGATATAAAATAAATATAGAAAGCAGAAATTTGGTCTCAACATGAGACATAGAAGGGATATTAGAACCCAAGGCTGCATAGTATTGTATGCAGAACTTTTTGTATCTCAATACATTTTTTTGTTTGAATCAATTCTTTAAAGATGTTTAGTCCTAGAGATACCAATGGACAAAATCATCATAACATTATGTTTTTTCCTACTGAAAATTATATTCTGTTTTGATTAATGGAAGATAAAACCTGAAGAGGTTGTCATACGCATTTATTTCTGCAGAACTATGCTCTGGTTGAAACAAAATACAGTAATGAACTTGAGATTTTTACCACGTCTAAATTCCACAAGAAGTATACAAATGCATATTTATTTCTATAGTTAATCATTTTATGAAAAAGCGTAAGTCTGATTCTGAAACAATACATTGTATTATCTGTGTGATTTTAATTCCATCAGTTGTCTTAGCACTGTGAACTCATTCTCCAAAATTACTCTTCATTTTCTATCCAGCATTGGCACAAAGAAACAAAAAACAACAACTCCTCAACCCCCCCCCCCAAAAAAAAATTGTCTCTGGCAATATAATGATTTTCTTTCAGTCTTTTGGACATAGGTTCTAGAGTACATCCGAACATTTACAGTCTCTTTTAGTTAGCAGTAAGCCCTTCACTTAGATATGGTTTGCATCTCCTTCTAAATTCAACTACATTGGGAGGTGGCCTTTCAGAGTACATCTGCCATGATGGATGCTTCTTACTGTTGTATTTTAATTTAAAGCTAGGCTTGTAAATTTCCGGTGGACTTTCAGCATGGAAGACAGTGCTCATTTATCCAAAGTGGCAGCCAGAGCTGGAGGACCCTTCTAGAATGTTTGAGTTGAGCTGTTTTCCTAGGCAAGTGGTCATACTCCACCAAAAAGAGTGACAAGCTGAAAGGCCCATAGGATCCCGAGTGGCATTTAAATGATTCACAGCTGTGCTGGATTCTCTCACGTGCTTCTGAGTGTTTGGTGGAGTTTATTTCACATCAAACATACAATGAGAAAGTGTAAAAAATTAGTCAGGCAGACAGATGTTTCGCACACAGTTTGGGCAAACATGTCAACATAGGGCGAAACATCTGGAGGTCGCAAGGATTGTAGAACTGACACCATGAAAGAAGACATTGGTATGAATGGCTAATTTAAAATCCCCAAATGAAAACAAAGATATGTTTAACACTAAGGGGGGGTCACAAGTTTCAAGTATCTCTGTATTTATGCAATACAGGGTGGAATGTTTCAATCCCATTGCCTTGCAGATGTAAATGAGACAGAAGCCATTTTGTTATTTTTGTCTGTTAGCTAACTAACCTCTCTTCTGAAGCTCCGGCCGCTGGTTTGGCAATAGAGAGAGATGGGTCAGAGGCTTCATATTTAACTTCAACAGCCTTGTTTGGGGGTGGTCAGTTTGTTTTGGGTAAGAATGTTTAGTCTTCGTGATGAGTGTACTCCTTGCTTTGGCCTTAAGATTTGAAGGTAACATTGGAGGTAACATTGTATATAGCTGATGAGCCCTGAGATAACAGGAGGATCAATGCCCTCAGATGTGGTATTCTGCATTTACTGCCAAGCCTTCTGTATGGGCATGGTTAGTGGAACTTGGATTTTCATGTCCCCCTTCCCTCTCTTTGTGTTTGGGTTGTGTTTTATCCCGTAGTTTACCTCCCTTTAACCTTGGGTCCAATTCTATTTCCCATGCACTCCAGTCCTGAAGGTCACTCTATAGCTTTTGTAAATACTATAGAGTTTATTGATAATTCCAGATAGGGATGCTAGCTGTTTTTACTTCTAATCTCCATTGTCAAGGAGCAAAGCAGAGTTAGGAAGGGGGAAAAGACTATGACTACTGCCTCAGCAGGAAGCCAGACAGGAACAGATGAACAACACAACCTCTTCCTAGAGTCTCAAGTTTCAAGTGGAGCCATACCTCTCAACTCATTAGTTTGTTACTTAACTGATGTGTCTCCTTCTCAGTCTTACAAGTCAAATTTCAAAACTTGAATACATGCCTGTCTTTATGTCTCCTCATTTACTATTTTTTGATGTTGGAAAGTTGTGAGCCTTTCTTCTAGATTATGGGCCACTTCTACCAATCGCCTGACTAGTGCTACTGATAATTTTGATACACTGGAAAGCATGTTGAATCTAAAGCATCCAGTGTTAGCCACTGAGATGTTAACCGTAGCTACTAAAATATATAGATATATATATATATACATATATATTATATAATTTTTAAACTTCTTTCAATGGTGATAGCTTGACAAACTACGGTCCAGAGATAAAAATCCCTCCCCAATGGTGGGAACTAAATGTCATAAGACTTCTCTTAAAGTCATCTGTATGACAGACCCCCCAGAGATTGTTTTCTATCCCAGTCAGACTCTCTTATATGTTCTGAGATACATGAGACCCGAGTTTCAATGGGTCCCAAAGACTTGGGTTCAAATGGAAAGCTCCATTTTCTAAATAACTTTTCAAACTTTGGAGGGAAATATGAAATAATTTTATGACATAACAACTAAAGATTTGCTCTAGCAAGTTAACTTAAACATATTAATAGAAAGCTAACAAGCAAAAGATATTTGAAATATATAAAACTAATGAGAATTGGGATCCTGATAAAATCTCTCATAAAACAAACAATAAAAACTGGGCAAACCTACTGTTAAAATGGCCAAGAACATGAAAAGTTAGTAGAAGAGAAAACTCAAGGACATAAAATAAGCAAATAAAATGTGCCTAAAGTCACTAGTCACATGAAAAACATAGCATATGGGTGAGATAGATGTTACCTTAGTTATGCTGGTAAAAGTTAAATTGTAGGTAGAAATGTTGGAATATAGAAACCTCATATTTGGACAGTCAAATTCATTGTACATGTATGCAATGACTCACAGATTCCATACTTTGTCCTTTGGCATATGTCATAAACAGATTCTCAGCATGTACAACAGTATTTATTATTGTTTTTGCAATAAAACAAATTGCTCTTCCTTTTATCACTGCAAGCAATGGAGTCTGATGGCTCTATTTTATTTTGCTCTGAAGTTAAGGTTTGTCTTAGTTGGATTATATAGTTAAGCTATAATTTAGATGTTGAATAGACCTGTGGTCTTATCCAAAACTCAGGGTGTTTTACTGAGCACATGGGGTTTATCAACCTGAAGTGAGGGTCATAGAGATGAACTCTAAAATATTTTATTTAGGAATAGGAAGGCATTTTCATGCAGCATACATGTGGTACTGTGGATATTGATGCATTTGAGGAGGCTGGGGCAAAAGGAAACCTTGCTCATTGGAAAGTGGTGATTATTCTCTTGTAATACCAAATATTTCTTGGGAGGTATGGTACAAAAATTAGCTAGAATTCTGAGGATCTTATTTTTTTCTTCGTATCTTTTCACCATTTTAATCAGTCATGGGGCTTGAACAATGGACCTGGGTGCTGTCCCTAAGCTCTTCAGCTCAATGCTAGCGGTCTACCACTTAACCCACAGAACCACCTCCCAATTCTGAAAGTTTTAATAAATTCTCAGCAGTCTACCACTTGACCCACAGCACCATCTCCTAGTTCTGAAGGTTTTAGTAAATTCTCATAATTAATGTTGTCAAACTACATATTCTAGAGAGCTATTCTTCCATGGTCTCCTAGTTCACTTGGTTTGGGTTTGATACAAGTGACTCCATTTTGGTACTGATGACTTTCCTAGGCTGATGGAAAAGTTCACCTCCTCATTGCAACAGTGCTCACGACAGGGTGATCTTTCTAAGCTAGGAGAGGACTTGATCTGTAGGAAAAGCATTCATCTTAGAGTCACTCATCTGAAACACCATCTTGAGTAACTCAAAACTCATTTACTATAGACCTTAATTCTAGAGCAGTTACTGTTGCATATTGTGTATGTAAACTCTTCCTATTTTGCTGAGTAATGTGACCAAATAAGATGAATGTACATCCATGTTGTTTATATATCTTGCTATATTTGAGTAAGAGAAATTGTAAACAGGTAGAGGTCATTGAGAATCACTTTGGGATTTTTCTCTGCACACAAATATGCTCACTGGAGTCTTGCTTACTATGGCAAAACATTTGGGTCCTTTCAACAGGGAACATGGGGGAATGAATGGATGAGAAACAATGACAAGAAAAGACATCCCAGAAAAATATACTGTTCTGGGAGTTGATGAGATTAATATACTCAAAACATCAGCCAAAGAATAAAAATATAGCAATTAATAAGAAAGGCATGGAATAGTAGGTGTCTGTAGAATAATAGACTACTTGCTTTAAGTAAAGTACATGTATAAATTAAGATGACATAGATTTTTACAAGCGGATCTGATGAACAATGAAAAAATACTAGAATAAAAGCAATATGCTTAAATAAGTTATATGGAAATGATTGGTAAAAGATTTTTACATTATTCAGCATGCATTTGACATATATATTATTGTGTTAAACTTACACATGATACTGTGAAAAACATAATTCTGTAACACATAGTAGTGATATACATCTAATTAAACTGTGGTTATGTTGTTACTTTAGTATTTTATGAAAATACCACCCAGAAGTAATGAAAATGGCTACAGGGAGGCCATCCTGTGTATTGTGTTAACAATATTAACATTCAAAAGTTTGTTATCCCATCCATTTTTCCTTTAATATTTATGTACTTTTTACATGTCAGCTACAGATATCTCCTATTATGATAGCGATATCTATAGATTATATTAAAGAATTTCATGGAATTGTTGGGAAGCAGTAAATACACAGAAGAAGCTGAGGTTCATATGTTGAATTTTGATCCTTTCATGGCCTAGTTTAATACACTGTGGTCATCACTCAGGATCCTAGCGGCTTTCATGGGCTACAGCTCTTGGTCAGCTCACAATTGAGAAGGAAAATACCTGTACTATGTACTGTACGGTAGTATATTTTCTAGGTTTGATGCATTCTATGTATTCACTCTTCTGGTGTTACTAAGGTTTAAAATCAGGATCTTATGCTTGTGAGTCAGGGACTCTACTATTTAAGCCATACCAAAAAGCCATTTTTTAAAGAGTTGTTGCTTTTAGTTAGTTAGTAGATAGGATCATACATTGCTTTAAACCAGAGTTGACCTGAACTTGACCTGAACTTTTGCATCATGCATATTTGGGATTACAGATGTCCACCACTACATAAAGCCATATTCAAAGTTCTGTGTGTGTGTGTGTGTGTGTGTGTGTGTGTGTGTGTGTGTTACTGATGATCAAATATCTAGGAGGTTGTAATTACACTTTGCCACTGAGCTACATACCAGCCTTTCAATGTATTTTTGACTTTCCCATGTATCTTTGTTGACTTTAGTATCTAGTACACACGACATTTTAGGTATCTTTAAATTTTTGGTGTCTAAAATTTCAGTGCAAATTTATATGCTGCACAAATTTTGGAATATCCTGCTTTCTAATTCTTTCACTCTTACTGCCTTGTGGGTTCAACAGGAGCCTCAGAAAGGAATGGAGTTCAGGTAGTGATACAGCTGAAGAACGGACTTCCCAGGAATAAGGCTTATGCATGTTTGGTCTAGGATGATAAAGATTAAAAGAACCTCAAATTCCCTCTCCAGGAGACATTTTAGCCCTCCAAGTGGAAGCTAAATTATGCAGTCTATCTGACTTGCATTAATAAAGTTACAAGACAAAAATTTTAAGATGTATACCTTTACCTTGGGCAGGAGCTGAGTGAAAAACTTCCCAACACTAAAAGTTTTGAAAAATGTCATTACTTTTTTCTGTGCCATGTCCTACAAAATGCATTGAAATATATGACATATTAATGAAAGATTTACTTTCCTTCCAGATGAATGTCATTACAGTTTGTTTCTGTCAACAGACCGTCTTCTTTGTTTCTGAAGTGTTTTACACAGTATAATGCTATAAGATTTTTAAAAATTTTTTATTGTGAAAATACTGTACAGAGGGGTTACAATTACATGAGCAAGATAATGAGTACATTTCTTATCAAGCGTTGTAGCCTCCTCCTTTGTTTCCCCTTCCCATCCCTTCCCATCCTCCTCCCCCCCACCCAATGTTGAGATAAGATTTCTATTGTTGTTGTTGTTGTTCTCAAAAGATGCTTGTTTAAACCAAGACATTGATTTAAACTTACAGTGTTCACTTTACTTTAAATACTAATATAAGTATTAGGGAGAAAAATTCTGTAATCTACTCTTTTTTCTTTCCTACTTTCTCCTCCCTTCGTTTTTGTCCATTTAACATAGTGTTTGAGCATCTGTATGTTTCTAAGCATTATGAATCAGTCTTACAATAAGAAGCTCCCATTCTCAAATGCCATGCCAGTGTACCTCAAGCCAAGTGAAAGCAAGCAAGGGAAGAACATTTCTTCAGGGAGCTAGGAAATGGAAGAGATGATTGAGGGCGAGAATTAATAGGCAATGTTGAGTTAATAGACCTCCTCAGAGCTGATGTTTGAAAGGAAGAAAGGACAAGTATAGCAAAATATCTGTCAGGTTTTATGGAAAGTAAGTCTTAGAGAAGGGTATGTTTGCATTACAGAGAGGAGGACCAACAGAAAGTGTGAAATGATCAGAAGAAGACAAGATGAAATCTGGGAGGAAAGTATAAGATCTGGGACTAAAGAATGAACTTTTATAATATGTAATTTAATCATTTTAATTTCAACCAGATTTAATGGAAATTAAAAAAAAAGTCATCTTCATGCTGGGTGCCAGGAACTTGCCTCTATAATTCTAACTATTCAGGGAGGAGGCTGAGTTCCAGAGGATTGTAGTTGGAAGCTAGCCTGGGCAAGAATGTCTGTGAGATTTCATCTTCAAAAATAACTAAAAGCCAAGATGGAAGTATGATACAAATGGTAGAGCATCATCAGCTCAGAGAGCAAGCCAGCCAAATCTTGGTGAGATCCTGAGTTCATGCCCTAGTATTTACTAAGAAACAAAACCAAACAAGCAAAAGGTCCAGCTGACTCTGATGAGAAGATAGGGTGAGAGCAACTTCAATGGTAAAGTAGGATGGCAAGGCCAGGTAAAAATACAAAGAGAAGAGCAAAGATAGGTAGGTCTAATGAGTTTGAAACTGAATTGGTATTAAAACCAATGGTGTTTCAACGTAAAGAAATATAAAAGAGAAATAAACTGCAGAACTTTACTAAAGTAGTGTCTTAATAGAATGACAATGTACAAAATTTAGAATTTTTTTCTCACATAGATTTATCTCTAATACATTGTGCTATTGCTGCCATTATAGTTTCAGCAGTATTATTTGTATATCTATTTTTGATTTGTTATTATTTGTATATTGTATTATTTATCATTTATTACTTTCAATTACAAGACTAGCTAAGCACAATTTATTATAATTTCAAAATTGACATTTTTGGCATGGCCCACCTACTTTAATATAATTTGGTATATTTACTTCTTGTTAGTTGATTACCAATGCTAAAAGGCGATAAATGAACACGGTAATCTATAATTTTAAATCCTTTAGGCAACATTTCTTTCTTTGTTCAGTAAAGCTTTAACAGAGATTTCTAGGCATTCTGTACTTATTAAACACAGTAATGGCTTAGTTGTTGAATGTAAGTAATTACACCAATATGTTGTATTTGTATGGTTCTTTATATTTTCTCATGTTGTTTCACTTACATTACATCATCTGAGAGAAAGTAGAAATTTATATGATTACTGACATTTAGAAAGACTGCCTTATTTATACAGCTGTGTGATAGGGAATGCTTCTTATTCCCCAGCTTTCAGAGGAATATTTCAATTCTTTTTTCTCAATTTAACAGGCAGAAACAGTTTTGAAATGACAGCTTAATTTGAAAAGGGCAAGACATGTAGTTGGTGGTCCTTTTTGTCCTTTTTGTATATATTATATTCTTCAACCTTTTAGTGACAAAACACTAAAAGGTCTGGCTAGTATCTTCTGTAATATTCTTATGACTTATATTTTATACTTTCTCTGATTAAATATATAAATAAAATCTAAAGACCTAGTTATTTAATAAGAACCTAGTTTCCTCTTATGCAATCATTTTTAATAGAACAATGCATCATCTGCATATTTATAGTTGACACTATGATGGGATCCTGGATATAATCCCAAAGACCTTTGTATTGCTTTTGAAATTTCTACTTCCATAAGATGCATCTGCTTCTTTTTAAGACATTTAAGGGCAATTGAGCTTTTAAGTATTAATCTACTCCTTCTTTAGCAGTAAAATTAAAGATATTTGATATAAATAAATGACATAATCACTGTGGGGAAAAGCAAAAGGCATCTTTGTAATCCCCATTTCACTCTGTTCTCTCTACTAAACAATTCTATGAGACACATCTGTAAAATTATTTTGCATTGTGCTTGCTTCAGTGTCGTTTAAGCTATTTATTATTCACCTTAAACTTCTTGGCCACAAACATCTTGGCCACTGACCAATGATAAGGATAAAATGTTTTCAAACTAGAAATATAGAAAATGAGAAGTTTCAAACTTTCTGGTTTGGTTGTGGACTTCTACTAGCTAATCCCTTCTTGACATTTTGATTTCTTCATCTGTCAAATGGGATGTGAGTATTCATCATTCATAACCTGTTGTGAATGAACATATGAAAATCTTTTAGTCCTAAGTTACATACACCCAACCCTAAAAAGTTTCACCTATGGGCATCATTTGGCTTAGCTTACAAATTTTAATTTGTCACAATGTGAAGTATAAAAGGTATGTTATAAACTAATATTTGTTCATGTGTTTTTCCCTGACATGCCTATTTATTTAATAATTTTTGAGTTGATACAGAGAAAAAGAATAATTGAATGGCTAAATAGCTTGTCCAGATTCAGTAGGTAGATACTAAGAATTGAGGGCTTTAGAAGCTTTGTTAGTAAGATTAGATTTGTCTTGATGTTACTAGGAGAAAAATGAAAAAGTGTAAGTGAAGTTGTGTTCTGGTGGTTCATGCCTCTCATTCTAGCTACTCAAGCTATGATCTCTGGATCATAGCTTGAAGTCAGCATGGATAAGAATGTTCAGGAGACCTCTCATCTCCAATTAACTGCCCAAAGATCTGGAAGTTAGAATGCTAGCCTTAGACAAAAAGCTCAGGAATATTATCCAGGCCCTGAGTTTAAGCTTCAGGAACTCACATGTGCACACACACACACACACACACACACACACACACACAATCCTTGATGACAGCTATATGATTTGTAATAGTATTTTGATAGAAACTTGTCTTCCAGGAGGTGAGAGAAAGGAGGAAAAAAAGGATTCAAAAAAGAAAAAAAAACACATCTGAACAAGATGCTATTGAAGAATAAGGGTTGTATAGATGTTGGGGTAACAGGAGATATGGGGAAAAGGAATCACAAATTTGAGAGACACGACTTTGCAGATAAAATTGTTTATGGGTTAGGTTGAATGTAGAGTTAAAGGGGAACATGGAGCCCTTGAGAAATGACAGAAACTAAACAGAAGTTGAAGCTCCTGAACAATAAGGCAGTAGAGGAAGAGCCTGATGGGGCCTGATGTGGGTGTCACACATGCTACACTTTGTGTCTCTGAAACAATTAAAATGTTGTGCATTGTGTAGTTAGATATGGCAGTCAATCTCTCTAGATTGAGATTGGACTGGCGATGCTGATGAGGGCTGAGATTGACGTGCCACTGTAGAAGCTATGAGCCTGGGAAGGAGATGAGAAGGAATGGTTAAGAAACAATCCAAATGCTAAAAGGATAGTGTCCAAAAAGGTACTCACCCTTCTCCATTTTGAAAGTGGCTCAGAGTTGGAGTAATGTAAGTGCTGAAACATAGCCAGTAGATTTAACCACAAGTAGTTCTGAAAGCTATAAGCTAAGAGATTCTTCTCCTACCTCCAACAAATAAAATAGCAAATATGACTGTACCTCAGGCTCTGAATTTTATTAACTCTGTTTTCTTGGCCAACAAATATCGTGGGGGGGGAGTGAATCTGGAATGATAATATGTATTCTCTCACTCCAACAGAAAACATATGACTCAAATGATGATTAAAAGAAAATGTTGCTCACGGAAAGTAGTTCAAATGCAGTTACGGGAAGTGAAAGATGCTTTGCAGTTCATCTAGCCAAACAGCTTCATTTTATTAATGAGGGAATTAAAGTTCAGCAAACTCATGTCCCTTTCAGATTTCATTATCAACTTCTTCATTCCTCTTAAAGGTCTGCTGGATTAAAAAAAATTCCTTCAGTGCTTGCAAAGTCCATAGAAAGAAACTCACTGCATAGAAGTAATTTGAGTCAATCCATGTTAAGCTCTATAGGTATTTCATTAAAAAATTACTCATCTACTTTTTATCATCAGTAAGTAGTTGTACAAAGGGGTTTTAATTCAACATGTCAGTGTATGATTGCAATGCATCTTGATAGAGTCATCCGTTCCATCATTCTTCCCTCATTCACACAACTTATCTCCCGAAATATTTTATTTATATATTATAAAGTGTTTTTACCTTATAAGTGAAAAATAAATATTTTAGCATTTTTGTCAATAAATAAGATTCATTGTTTGTTAATGTTCTGGTCAGTGTATTGAAGGAGTTATTTAAATCATTCTTAATAGTCTGAAACAAATAATGTAGATAATGTACAGCCCTTGCCTATATGAGAGTCATACTTTTTAAAAATAGTGGTCCTTTCTGTGTGAGCTTTCAGTTTGACCTCCTACGCTTTTCTTTATTGAGTTGAGAAGTAGGCAGCAAGTAGCAAACAACGGGGAAGGAGTCCAAATAAGCCCAAGGAAACCTCATTTAAGCTCCTTTTCCTTATGTGATCTGTCTATGGTGCTTTATAAGAACTGCATTTGCCAGTGGGTTAGAGCAACGTATTATTTTTGAATCAATCCTTCCTTTTTTTCCCCAAGATCCTAATACTTCTCATTCTGTTCTAGTCAGACACTTGAATGGTAGAAGTCCTCTATTATTCATCAAATACCTCAAGCTGTTCCCGTCAAGTTTCTCAGCGCATTTCCTACAGATATGCCACAAAATACAGCCAAAAACTTCTCTGCCAGGTTTGAGTCTGTGTGAATAAAGAAGGTCGGAGCCAGACGTTTTACGAAAGAGGAAATGGACTGGAAACCTACACTCCTTCAATACCTGCAGTTTGTTTACTTTGTACCAGCTGCTAGATCCTTCTTCCAACAAGCTGATTATTCATTTTCAGCTTTTCAGCTCTCCTTACTAATAAGGGATAGCTCCTTCCCCAGAGATGAAAAATACATCTTCTTTTACCTTAGGATAAAGGCATTTGGCATCAATTTTCAGCTAAAGGTTTGTTTGTAAACATATATATTTCAGAGCTCACATAAACTTTAAGACATGAAAAGTAATTTAAGTAAGATGTCCACTGAGTATTACATTTTATAGTAATGCTTCTAACTAAAATGATCAGCCTTATATGATGTTTTTCCTTTTGGACTTTTAAATAGAAGATATATAAAATTCCCCAAATATTCTTTTAAAACAGGTTCTGAGTATCTTAAGATCAAGATGATTTAGAAGATTCAAGAATAAAAGTGCCCACATGTTTTCTTTTTTCTAATATATATTTTTATATACAGTTACATGAGTAAAGTAATGAACACATTTCCTATTGAGCATTGTTATCCCCTCCTTTGTTTTTCCCCTACCATCCCTTCCCTCCCCACCTCCCCAACGTCCCCCCCTACCCACCCCCACCGAGCCTGAAGTGGTAAAGTTCGTTTTCAACATAGTGTCTTGTATATCTCATTGCTACAATGGGTCAACCTGTATCCCTATTTAAGCATTTGCCAAAAATGTTTTCTTTCCTCTCCTTCTCCCTCCCTTCTTCCTTCCTTCCCTTCCCTCCCTTCTTCCTTCCTTCCCTTTCTTCCCTTCCTCACTTCTTCCCTCCCTCCCTCCCTCCTTTCTCCCTTCCTCCCCTCTTCCCTTCCTCCCTCTCTCCCTCCCTCCCTTCTTTCCTTCTTTCTTTCCTTCCTGCCTGTCTGTCTGCCTGCCTGCCTACCTGCCTGCCTTCTTCTTTTCCTTTTAGGTGGGTAAGCTTTAATCCCATTTGCCAGAATTTTAGCAAAATGGTGTATGAGCATGACTTGAAAGGGGGCCAAAGAAGAATTATTGTTTTGACATAGAAAATAAAAATTTCACAACATCAAAGAAGAGATGTTTCTGAGAAAGGTAACTAGTATAGCAGCTATGTTTAAGTTTTAAAGAGCAAATATATTCAAGAAATGGTATCCAATGTTATACATTCAAGTCAAAGTAAATGGGAAAGTTGGATAATTACATTTAAACTAATTGTTCAAACTGTTATTATACACAATCTTAAATTTTAGAAGACTATGTAAGCAAAATGTTGCCCTTTACGAAGTCTTTTTTTAAAATTTATTTATTTATTTTTTATTTGTGAACATACTGTACAGAGGGGTTACAATTACATGGGCAGGATAATGCGTACATTTCTTACCAAGCATTGCAGCCTCCTCCTTTGGTTTACCCTTCACATCCCTTCCCAGCCTCCCCCCTCCCCCCCAATCCCAACCCTTCCCCCCCCCCCGTTCCCCCCCCCCCACCGATGTTGTAAAGCTCGTTTTGGACATGACAACTTATACTTCTCGTTGTTGCATCAGGTCCACCTGTATGCCCTTTACGAAGTCTTGATCATTAGTAAATGAATCTTACTTTGCACAAATAATTAATGAAGAATTTCCTGACAAAAGAACACATATTAAACTTGACAAGTAAGACTTTATCTAAAAATGCCATATGGACCATGTGATTCTCAAAGTATTAATTTTACAGTTGTCATTTCTATGATTCTAATAACTGCAACGATTTAATTAATTAATTTGTTTAATTTACAATACTAGGGGCTGCACCCAGGGCCTTGTAGTTGTTGGACAGGCTCTTAGGGCCTTTCAGTTTTGCTTTATTTGGGGGGTAAGGTCTTACGATTTCATCTGACACTTGCTGGCCTTGGACTGTGATCCTCATATCAGTCTATCATGTCAAGCTTATTTATTGAGATGGGTTGGCTAAATAGTTACCCTAATTGTCCTAGAATTGTGATGTTCCTGATTTCTACCTCCTGATTATCTTGTATTACAGGCATGAGTCACAACACAGGGTTAATTTTAGATAATTTCTAATATTTCTACATGTAAATATTTCTCTGCTGCCCTTGTATTGTGTTAGGTAACTGGAGACAGAAATATATCAATAATTTATTTCCTTGGAGAGTGATTAATGTCACAGGGAAGGATTTTTTTCAGAAGAACAGTTAAAAGCAATGAGTATTCAGAAAAAAGAATAATGTTGTTAGAGTCAAGAAAGCCAATGTGGAAGGTATGGCATTTGAATTTCAAGAAAGCCAATGTTAGCCAGGTACTGAGACTCATGTCTGTAATCATAGCTACTCAGTAGGCTGAGATGTTAGGATAGCAGTTTGAAGACAGCCTGGGCAGGAAAGTCTATGAGACTGCTATCTCCAGTTAACCACCAGAAAACCAGAAGTCAAGCTATGGCTCACAATGCTAGGAGATTAGATTTGAGCAAAAGAGTTCAGGAAGAAATGGCATGATGGTATAGACAGATGCTGTGATAGAAAGGTCTAAGAGAAAAGAAGCTGTTTGAGTGTTTGCCATCTTTATAGAAAGCTATGAAGAAACCAGTTTACTGCCCACATTAAATAAAACAGGAAGGGATATCTATGTGGTCAGTACATAATATTGACTTGAATATTAATACCTGCTGGCTAATTTGATTATAATTATTTAAAAGTTTGGGATAGTATGGAAATAGCTTTGTCAGGAATGTAATTAATAATCAACTCATATTGACTGAAGGATTGTCAATTCGAAAGACTCAATCTGTCAGGGTTGTAATAATCCCTTGTATGTCATGGAATCTCTGTTTTCTGCTGTACTTACCTAGGTAAAGGCTGTATTTTATCCAAGCTTTTGGCTTCTAGAAGACAATGTCAGTAAAGAATTTTTTTTCAAAATTTCAGCAATTGGATTATTCCTTACAAATCATAGATGATTTCCTTTAATCTTAAAATAGCTTGCAATTGTCTAGATTATATAAATTATAATTAACACTTGAGTCCAAATCCTTTGAGCATATACATTATATATACAGAAATATATACACAAAATGTTTGTATGTACTTATGTTTGTTTAATTGACTACATAGTGAATAATAAATGCTTTCGCTGACAAAAAACCCCACGTACTAAATGCTTACTTACTGTTTTGGGAAATTAAATAAACAAATATGGTCATAGCAATGTGGAGACTGAGTGTATCTTTCAAGCAAAGTTAAAAATACAGTCTTTGGACATTCCTGACATATTTCCTTAGTGGTTTTACTTTATGTAACATGTGGTATTAATAAAAGGTTTAAAAAATCTAAAAATTATTTACACAAACCAGAATACTTTGAGACACTGATGTTTTAGCAATCAAAAAAATAAGAATTATGCATTGATATAACTTATATTTCCTGCCAGGTAATCACAGCATTTGAACCTGTGATTGGGAGAAAAAGCGTGAGTCAGGGTAATTTTTTTCTTTTTTTTATTTATTTTTTATTTGCGAACATACTGTACAGAGGGGTTACAATTACATGGGCAGGATAATGCGTACATTTCTTACCAAGCATTGCAGCCTCCTCCTTTGGTTTACCCTTCACATCCCTTCCCAGCCTCCCCCCTTCCCCCCCAATCCCAACCCTTCTCCTCCCCCCTTCCCTCCCCCCGGACCGACGTTGTAAAGCAGTAGAGCCTTCTCTAGTTATTCACTCCTATTTTATGAGGTATCAACCTGATGTTCCCAATTTTAAGGGTTGAATTCTTTAAGTACATGCTAAACTGACTCCCACTTCCTTGATGACAGGACAGCTCAGTGGACAAAGGATGAACAACCTTTGAGAGAACCTTAGTGGGAACTCACTATAGTGACTAACAAAAGTGCTCTCTCTCTCTCTCTCTCTCTCTCTCTCTCTCTCTCTCTGTCCTTGTAAATAGAAAATTTGGACTTAGAGCTAGGGGAATGATTATTTTTACAATCTAGATTTGAAGCTCATGTTTCCCAGGGATTCATAGCACCTGCTTGGCAAAGACAGGGAGATCGTGTGTAATTGGAGAAGAGGAAAACACACAGAGAACAATACTTTTACATTTAGAGTCTGTTTCCTCTAAGGAGTTCTGCAAGCATTTTACGCCCTGGATCTTCTAACATGCTCTCTTTCCTACTCCGGCTAATTTCAGGGAACTTCTAGCTTTTGAACTAAATTATCCCAGACCAAGTTATATAACAATAAATTCATGTGACAGACAAACTAAGAATTAAAAAGCCAGTGCTATGCAAGAAGAGCTGGGAAAGATTCCAAGGTTATTAACGATGTCATAGGTCATCCTCAAAGTCTCTAAATCTTTACTAAAGATTTTTGAGATGGGTTGCTTTCTCGTCAGGAAACTAAGCTATCGCCAAAATTTAGTGTTAGTTTTGATTTTTCTCCCTTTTATTCTTCCTGCTCACCCAACAAGCTTTGCTTTTTTGTTTGTGTTTTTGGTTTCTTTTTTTTTAATTTATAGATGATGAAACTGAAGCCAGGGTGGGAAATCCTACATCTCAAGTCTAAAGATCCAGTTACCAACACATCTGTTTAAATATCTCATTCCTTTCCATAGACCTTCCTGTCATTCCTTAATTTTATGGCTACAATGCCATAAAATTCTACATGACAGATATCAAGAAGAGATGCTCCTCGTAAATTAAAGTTTCCTTCATATCTCTGGGGGAACTCACTCCAGAACCTTCTACAAATGCAAAAATGTATGAATACTCAAGTCACGCCTATAAAAGAGTATAGTGTTTGTACACAGTGTTCCATATACTTCAAATCATCTTTATGTAACATAATACTGTGGTAGCCAGTCATTGTGACAAAATATCTGAGGTAAACAACTTAAAAGGAAGACAGATTTATTTAAGAATCATGGTTGACTAAGTTTCACTTCATAGTTTGCTGGCTCCATTGTTTTTGGGGTTTTGTGGCCAAGTAAAGCACCAAAGTGTGGAACACATGGTAAAACAACTGCTGATCACTTCATGGCAGCTAGGAAGGAAAGAAAAGGGAAGGGAAGGGAAGGAAGGGCCACGGACAAACTCTACCCTTAGACAGTACACCTCCAGTAACACATGTACTACCATTGGAACCAGCCTCCTAAAATTCTCACCATGCTCCAAAAATCACTTGAAATAATTAGATCCATAAGTGGGTGAATTCATACATGAGGTCTGAATTCCTATAGCCTATGAACCCCCTAAAAGTTCCACCGTGACTGCGGAAATGCTGTGGAAATAATTATTATGCTGTGTTGCTTACAGAATCAGGGCAGTAAATAAAAGGTTTTGTGTGTCCAGTATGGATACAATTTATTACCAAATGTTTGCTATCTCCAGTTAATTGACCACATAGATCTGGAATCCTTAGATAGGAATGAAATTTGGATATAGTTCAGGATCTCTTGTTTGGCTTTCTCTATAAACATTCATTAACTACTAGAACTCATCACTCCTGTAGCTTTAAATACCCTCCATATGTTCATGCCTCCTAAATTACACTTCCAGCCCTCCTTTTCTCCCTAGATCTAATGTTATTTCTTCCATTCAACGTGTCCATCAGGATGTTTAGAAAGCCCGACACCTCTTCAACCTCTTGAATTCCGTCTCTCAAACCTGGTTGCTTCCATTTTAGGAAAAGATGCTTCCATTCATCACTCCGTCTCAGAATGTGGGATCATCCTTCGACTTTGCATTGCACATTCAACATTCTAGAATGCATATCAGCTCTGCTTTCAAAACACATCCTCCCCCTGACCACCTTTCCTGGTCTACTAGTGTCTTGGAATCCTGGCTACCATCTTTGTACAGTTCACTCTCAACACTGAATCCAGAGTGTTGAGATTTTTACTACACACACAGATCAGATTCATGTAAATATCCTGTTTATAATCCTCCAGTGGTTTCACAACACTTAGAGGAAACTCCTCTCAACTCTATGCCTTCATGATGCACAGTAATAGTCTGTCCCGATTTCCTTCACAAAATTTCTCCTCCAATAATTACTTCATACACACTAGTCCCTGGGTTTTTTCCTAACACAATTTTTATTTCCTTTGCCCCAGGATGGTGGAGCTGGGTATTTCTCTGCCTGGAATTCTCTCCTTTCTCTGGATCTACTTCACCCATGCTCTGTGCTTTTGTACCCTCTCTGTGAAACCTGTCTTGCATCTCATTTCCTAAAATATTACAGTTCCATTTCTTTCACCTTCATCTCTTTACACTGTCTTATTTCCAAACCCTTAGTGATATGTGGCATAGTTCATAGTTTTTGTAGAACTGTGTAGCACATATTTCTCTTTATTGTCAGCTCATCCTATTTAAACTCCCAAAGTGGGAAACATTATCTATTTAGTTCATTGATTCATCTTCAGAGCTAGAATCATAGATGAAACCAACTTGTATTGGGTGTGCTTATTCATTCTAGGGTATAAATTGTTTATTGTTCTTTATATAAAGCATTTTAATTTCTAAACTGCAACATAAGACAGATTGTGGGAGAGTTTTCTAAACATGTATATTTGACCTGTTTAAAGTACACAATTTGAGAATTTCATTAGTCAAATTATTTTTATCAAAGATGTTTCCATGTGCGAATGTTTAAAGGGTATGGCTTGATAATACATACTTCGAGATGTATATGGTCACAAAAAATCACCAAAACCAAGATATCAAAGAAGAATGTCAAGTGGTTTTTCTTTCTTGTTATTGTTTTGAACATATTTAAAATGTACTATGTGATTTTTTTTGTTAATTTGTATGTTCCTCCCCCACGATATAACCCCTGTTTTACCTGAATTTGATGTCGGTGCCCTGCCTCTTGTATATACACTTTTCTAATTTGGGGAGGGGAAGGGACATAACAAAATGCTGAAATAAGGATACAGGTTGACCCATTGTAACAATGAGATGTACAAGACACTATGGTGAAAACGAACTTTACAGCTCTGGAGGTGGGGGAGGGAGGAGTTGGGGAAGTGGGGAAGGAAGGGTTAGTAGGGGAAAAAACAAAGGATGACATAACAATGCTCAATAGGAAATGTATTCATTACCTTAATCATCATGTAACTGTAACCCTTCTGTACAGTATTTTTACAATAAAAACATATATATATATCTTAAAAAGAATAGTGTCACCATCCTGCTCTTTCAAAGAAAGAGTTCTTTATTTTGAATAAATCCATTATTTTTTCCCTATAGTTTTTATTTGTTGTCATGTTGAAAGTCTTTGCCTGATCCAAGGTTACAAAGATTGTGTCCTATGCATGTATGTTTTATAGATTTTGGTTTCATATTTAAATCTGAGATAGTTTGCACATAGTACATGTTATTTATTATATGTGCATACAGAAGTTTGAGGATCATTTATTGAAAATAATAATTTTTAATCTTTTGAATCACCTTTGTACTCTTGTCAAGAATGAATTCATTCAAATTCTGTATACCCAACTGTTTTTTCCCCTATTTATCCATCTTGATACAAATGATATACAGTGTTAATTACCGTTTTACTTTTAAGTATCTAAATCAGGGAATGCAAGCTTCCCAACTTAATCTTTTAAAAATTGTTTCATTTATTTCAACTTCCTTACATTTCTCTATTAATTTAAGAATCTGTCAATTTCAGATTTGGATTTAGATTCCATTGAATGTATCAGTTAATTTAGGAAGACCTGGCTTCTTCACAATATTAAATATTATAGAACAGGATCATGGCACTTCTCTTCATTTTATAAAATCTTTTCATTTTCTCTCAGCAAGTTTAAAGTTCCCTATGTGCCAGAGCTGCACATTTTAACAGTTTTTTAAAAAATATTTTGCTAAATAAGGCTATTGTTTATATTACACTGAAGAAAGTTTTGACTGAAAATATTTTGCCATCCTCGTATTTTCCCTGTCCCTAAACACACACCTGTCATGTTGCCAACTGAATTCACTAAATGCTTTCATGTTGAAGAATTCCTGTAAACAAACTGTTTACATAAAAGTTGTTTGGGATTGTGGGAATAGAGTATGGTGGGAGAAAGGAGATTAATGGAAGGAATGTTAAAGAAAAGATGACATTCTGGGGATATTTTATGCAGTACTGGGATTTTAGGTTGTTAGAGCTTTATGCAAGAAATATCTTTTTTTCCATTTTAAAATATGTTATTATTTGGAGTGTACCTAACTAATCAAACCTAAAAGATTACAAAATCATTTTGATCTATCTTCTGTCACCTTAGTAAAATGACCATTAGATTCCTTAGTGAATTTTAGTCTTTTTTCCAACTAAAAGGAGCAAGAAATTTTATTCTGACTGTTCTGATGTACAGGGATTCTGATCACCAAGTAATACAGAAAACAAGTGTAATAAACCAGGCCTGCAGCGTAGAGGTGATTGATATCAAAGCCATTCTATCTTACCTAACAGTTTTCAAAGGTCAGTATTTCAGAGAAACTTATTAAATTGTCTTTTTTACTATGTGATGGAAAACACCCCACTAGTCATAATAATTAGTATATTAAATTTCAGATTACTGTCTAGTTTTTAGAAAAATAATAAATAAATTGTAATCTTGATAACATTTAGCACTATTCAAAAATTGGAATAAAGCTAATCATTTCATCAAATTAATAATTTCTTCAATATATGTACTATATTTTCACATGCAAAAGTTCTTAGAATTTTCAACAAACTCACAGGTAAGATGTTAAAATCATAAGTACCAAAAAAGACAAATAGGAATTTCTCAAAATTAAAAAGTTTCTGGGTCAAAGTAAAGGACAACTCCAGGAATGGAAGAAAATATTGTGAATTTATTATCTAGCAAGTTTTCATATTTGAGTTGACCCTCTGGCCACAAGCATGCTAGCCAAGTGCTCAGGCACTGAGCCCCAATTTCAATCCCTCTAATTATTTTTATAAATTCAGAATACTTGAATTATGCCCTTAATTGAGCAATAGCAGAATGCTCCAATGAAAATTGACCAAAAAAGTGAATAGACACTTTTCTAAAAATATGTAAAGCACATAAGATAGGCTCAAAATAGGTTATCAAAAGTTCATAGGTTATCAAAAGTTTCTGCAGAGCTAAGGACAAAGTACTGAACTAGAAATAAAGCCAACAGACCAGGATAAGATCTTTATCCAATACATCAGGCAAAGGTTTAATATTCAATATACACAAGAAGCTCAAGAAACTAACCCCTTCCCAACCTAATAAACCAATCACTAAATGGGTAAGAGGACTAAGGAGAGACTTCTTAGAAGAACAGGTACGAATGGAAAAGAAATACATGATGAAATGTTAATCATTCCTGGCCAAAAAGGAAATACAAATCAAAACAATTCTGAGATTCCATCTCATCCCAGTTAGCTTGGCCAACATTGTGAACTCAAACAACAACAAATGCTTGCAGGGATGTTGGGGGAAAGGATAGCTACTGTACTGTTGGTGGGAATGGGAACTAGTACAACTACTCTAGACGCAGTCTGGAGGTTCTTCAAAAAACTAAACATAGACCTTACCTGACCCAGACATACTATTCTTGGGCATCTACCCAAAGCATCATGAGCCAGGATATGATAAAGACACCTGCACATCTCTGTTCATGGCTGCACTATTCACAATAGCCAACACAGGGAAGTAGCCCAGATGCCTCACAATAGACAGAAGTGGATCCAAAAAATGTGGTACCTATATACAATGGAACTTCACACAGCCATTAGAAAAAACAACAATATGTCATTTGCAGGGAAATGGATGGAACTAGAATAAAGCAGGTTTAGTGAGGTCAGCCACACTCAAAGAAATGACTGGCACATGCTCTCTCTGATAGGCAGAAATTAAATCTAATGATATTGGGATATGATAAATTATACAGGATTCTAGATACTCATACACAATGAGACAAAAGAGGATACTCTTAGGAGAGAAAGACAAAGGCCCAATGCCTACATGCCTTGTGCGTGTTTGTGTGTGTGTGTGTATGTGTGTGTGTTGTGTGGTGTGTGTGTGTGTGTGTGTGTGTGTGTGTGTCTCAAATCAACTCCAAGTTATGGAAACAAGATCTCTCTCTCTCTTTCTCTCTCTCAAAAATATTTTCTGATGATTCTGTCTTCTTGTCTTTATGAATGGTGTATTCACAAGTGTATCTTCTGAAGGGTATGGGAGAGTACAAAACGTGAGTGACAAGGGGTTAAAAAGCACAGCAGTGAAGCTCAGTGGACACTGATGGGGAGGGAGGGACTGGGAGAATGAGGGGAAAGGACACTGTAAAAAAGGAAATTTACTTATTACCTGATGCATGTAATTGTAATCCTGTAGTACATCATCTTTAGAATAACAATAAAGTAAAATAATAAAACAAGAATAAATTTTTAAAAGTTCATTGAGCACAATTTCACGTTAATTTTCTTAGGGAAAATTAAAAAAAAAAGAAAAGCAAGTCTTGGCAAGTATGTGGACAATTTGGAATTATTGCATATTGTTTTCGGGAACATAAACCATTGTAGTCAATGGAGAAAATAGCTTGGTAATTCCTTAAAGAGTTATACATGGAATTACTATATGTCACAACATTTCCATTCACAGACACATTCCCCCCAACAATGAAAAGAGATTCTTATATGCTAAGGTTATTCTATGGGAAAGAGAGATGAGTTCTTTTCCACTCTTAATAGAGTTTCTATTTGGGGCATAATAAATTGGGAAATAGAGTGATAAAAACGTGAACATAGTTAATATTAAGAATATATTCTGCATTGTTAAATTCCATAAAGTTAGAAATTTTTTAAATGGCATTAAGTTGTACATTGCGAATGGTTAAGTTCTTACTCTACAAACATTGCATTGAAATATCATTTTTCCTGGCATGCTTTTATTAAGTAAAGTAACCAAAATTAAACTTTATGAGATTCTTTTTATACTAAGCTGACTTATTTATATAGATTATCCTTGGCAAATTTTGCATCACCTAGAAATATATGGAACAATTTCTTTTGTAATATTTTACTTAGAAAGATGATCTTTATGATGAATATTAGTTGCTTAATAGGCGTGATTAATAATAGCACAGCTTGGTGATTATTCAGTAGGATCAGCATTAATACTGAAAGTATAAAGGGTTTTAACTAATGTATATAAAAATTTTTGTGGGATTTATTTTAAGGTAACAAGGGGACAGTTATGATATGATGCAAATATAAATGTCATCATTTTTTATACTAAGAGATAATTCCTTCATTATATAATTGTTATGGAAGATTTTCTCTAGTTGAATACTGTATTTAGGGAAGATTAATCCATTTGATTGAAGCTGAATTATATTACATAGCAACACATACATTAGCCATGGTTAACAGCTCTATGTAATCTTTTCAAATAAAAGGTTTTGTCACATGTTTTGTAAAAAATTATTCTTCATTATGGGGGTATTTCATGTATACAAAATGTGTAATTGCTTAAGACAATCAAAACAAATCTGAGGAATATTTTAAGATGAGTTGAAAGAAGCAATTACAAATTTAAAAGTCATAAGGCAGATATAAATCTGTATACATAGCCTATTAATTGGAAGCATAAATGTCATAAAAATGGTGTAATACAGAAAGATATCTACACTTTCAATACAGTCCTCAACAAAATGCCAATGTCATTCACTGAAACAGAAAAAAACAAAACGTTGTGGGTGGAGATAAGAGGAGAAAACTGAGAGTGTAAGGAAAAGGGTTACGTTGGCTCAAAACAAATATTATTCTTTACCCGACTTACATTACTGTAACCTCTTGGCACATTACCTTTTATAATAACTGTAAAATATTTACAAATAAATTTGTTAATTAATAAGCATATCGTGGCAAAAATAGAAAAAAGAAATAAATCTAGAAATGTGTTTTCATTAACAGAAAATTGGCTGTACTTGCTTGACAGCAGCTACACATGGATTTTGCCTTTCATAGATGTAATAGATCAGTAGTTAGCAATCTACTTTCCTGAACATTGGATATGGGAGGAAGCTGAATTAAGACTTGCATAATTTTTACAAGACAGATGATAAGAGTAACAAATCCTACAATGTACATGGTCTATCTCTTAGTTTTACCTTTTGGGGAATTAGCAATGTTCAATTACAGGTGAAGGAGAAGAATTCAAGAGAGAATATTGAGCATCTTTTGTAAAAAAAAATGCACTAGCTACAGGTAAAAATCTTACCTGTAGTTTGCTTTTATGACTCAAGGTAATTTTGGAATATCTGGGTAACAGTTTCAATGGTCAGATTGTGAGAAAATTCTATTCATCATAGTGCTAATAATCCCTTAAGCAGGAAAACAAAAGCTTAACAATATGCTAAAATATATGATATATACTCAAATATAAAACATACTATAAACTCTGTCAACATGTTGTAAATTATTTTAAAAATTGGGAATGCCAACAATTAATATCAAATAATGGGGGATTTTCATTTAGAATTGTAGTTTTCGTTATCTAATTTTATATATTTCATGGTAAACATTTCAAGTAAATCTATTATTATATCTATCTTG
This sequence comes from Dipodomys ordii, assembly GCF_000151885.1. NCBI lineage: Eukaryota > Metazoa > Chordata > Mammalia > Rodentia > Heteromyidae > Dipodomys > Dipodomys ordii. The sequence continues at coordinate 10,867,239 of NW_012267281.1, forward strand.
TTTATGCGATAAAAATCAAATTTGAGTTCTGTACATGCTGAATAACAGCTTGAGAACCTTTACAATAAAAGCTTTCTGTGTTTAAATTTGTATTGAAATTAATTCACTTGCTAGACACAACACCATAATTATCATATCTCTAACAAATAAAAGGAAAATATAATAAATATTTGCCTAGTCACATAACTCTTTTTGGTATATTGTATATTTTTGTCTATTTTTATTAAATATATATTTTTATTGTAAAGATACATGAGTAATATAATGAATGCATTTCCTATCCAGCATTGTTACCTCCTCCTTTGTTTTTCCCCTACCAGCCCTTCCTGTGACACCTCTCCAACTCTTCCCTCCCCCCGAAGTTGTAAAGTTCATTTTTAACATAGTGTCTTGCACATCACAATCTTAGACAAACATAAGTGAAATATATACTTTTGAGACAAAAATATATCAACAATTTATCAACTGCATAGACAGATAAGCAATTGTACCATTTAGTGTATGTGTGTTTAATTTTTCAAGGAACAAAAGTTAGGCTTTCTTAAAGCCTTAAAAAAATCAACAGAAGCAGCAAGTGGAGCTATGGATCAAGTGGTAGAATACTAGGTCTAAAAAAAAAACCTCAGAGACAATGCCCAGGCTTTGAGTTCAAGCCCCGGGACTGGCATGAAACACACAAACAAAAAGAAACCAAAAGCTAAAAACCTACAGAAGCCAATGAATTTATATGTAAAAACTGAAATGATCATTTTGAAATTCAGGAAGCATATATTTAGTAATATTTTAGTTTCTTTTTAATAATTATACATGTTTTGTTGGAATAGGATATGTACTATTGCAAACACCATGTTTGGTTCTTATTCATCATTCAATCAATACATACAATTTCTAAATAAAAACAAATTATCATTTTTTTTGGTTGATCATGGGGCCTGAGCTCTTTGCTCAAGGCTAGCACTCTACCACTTGGAGTCATAGCACCATTTCTGGTTTTTTGATGGTTAATTGGAGTTAAGAGTCTCATGGACTTTTCTGCTGAAGCTAGCTCTGAATTGGGATCTTCAGATCTCAATCTCCTGAATAGCTAGGATTTCAGGCATAAGCCACAGTGCCAAGATATCAATACTTTTGATAATTTGTTCTTGACATAGTATCTACTTATATCTTACAACTTCTTTCTCATTTCCAATCGATTACCCTCTTAAATTAAAATTAATACCTGGTATCTTCAACCAGGAAAAAAAAAGCCAAACCATCATCCAGTACTACATATTTCTCTTCCTAAACAATATGTCCTTTGTATAACCTTTATAAATAGGCAACTTTAAAAAATTGCTACTACAGTTTTAGTACAAAGGAAGTAATTTTTGCTGTTTGCAGCTTTCCTCCTGGTGTTCATTCGGATGAAAGCCGAGAGATCAAAACTGTTCACCTATGCCATTATTCTACTCACAACGCTCCTGGTCCCTCTCATGCACTTGTCTTTGCCAGAAGAAACAAATGCCGCTTGATTTCCAGCAGCCAACACTGCATTTTGACAAGGAGGCCAAATGATACAAAGCTAACAAATACCAGAAGAACAATGCAAGGAATCTTGCCTCAAACTGAGAGTACACAGTACAGCACTGGCAACTTGAAAGCTGATTCTAATCTTGATTTTTGATATTCTACCTCACGTTTCAAAGGACAACTAAAAAAGTTCATTCTTTTCCACAAACTAATATTAAGAGCAAGTTACACAGATGGCTATCAACCTTGTACATAATATTATTGTAATATTATTTAATCTTGAAGAATGCAGCTTCTCTTCTTGTTTTGCTTTATTCAAACAACTTCTGTGGTAATACAAATTCTTGGATTCTGAATTTATGAAGGGACCTATTGATAAACAAACTCCCTATAACAGCACAAAGTTACATAATTAGGGAATTAATTTTAAACATAACAATGTAGTAGCAAAATCTCTTCAGTGTGTTTGCTAAATTTCAGATGTTATATGAAGCATGTTAGAGATAATTCTTTTAATGTGGTAGGCAATCATCGTTGTGGTTATTAAACAGATAAGGAGACTGAGACAGAACAAAATGTATCAAACAATTGACTCACACCCACATCCTTAGACCCTTCTCTCTCCTCAAGTGATCAATGGCAATTGTTTACCTACAGATGCCAAGAGAACGTTTAGCACTGAATACTAGGCAGTGAGATCATTCTGTACACCCTAACTATTCTATTGGATGTCTCTCTTGAGAGATTTTCATTTTTCTGTTTACATATCACCAGCTGATTGTGGCAAAGATTCTTTTTGGGTGAAAGAGTTGGGCCCAACAATAGTTTATTTTTCAGATAGGAGAACATGTTTCCTTCCTTCCTTCCTTTCTCTCTCTCTCTCTCTCTCTCTCTCTCTCCCTCTCTCCCTCCCTCCCTTCCTTCCTTTTTTCCTTCCTTCCTTCCTTCCTTTCTCTCTTTCTTTTTTTCTTTTCTTCTTTTTTAGCAACACTGGGATTTGCATTCAGGGCCTTGTGCCTCAAGCCAAGCACCTTTCTGTGTGAAACATGCCTTCCCCCACCAGCCAATTTTGCTTGAGTCATTATTCAGCTAGAGTCTCATGCTTTTTGTCAGGACTGGCCTGGGACCCTACCTAATTCTCCTACCTATGCCTCCTGTGTACCTGGGATTACAGGTGTGTACCACTGAACTTTACTTGTTCTTTGACCCAGGGTATTGCTGTTTGTTTAGATGGCTCATGAGCAGCTATTTTATCTCTGCTTCCCCAATAACCAATAACATAGGTGTGAGACACCATACCCCTTCTGAATCCTCTTTAAAAAAACAAAAACAAACAGCTTCTCACACCATCATTTTCTTTCCTCTATAAAATCTAATCTTGACAATCTCATTCAGAAAAATCTTTGAGTTGCTGAGGACTGTTTTAGATGTTATTATTCTAGAAAAAGTAAATTACTGTATGCGTGGCAGGAATGTCAAGTAGGGTGCCTTAGTGATCATAAACTAATATTGTAAAGTGAGCAACAAATTGCTTTAACTTGGGCTGTGTAACACTCACTGCCCATATACAAGTGTGAGGCAGATAGGTAGGATGCATGTAGAATTTTAGAGTACACAGCTAAAGAATAAATGCACTCTTTTCAGATGAAAGTAAGTAGATCAAAAGGATGGAGGCAGAACTTTTGAGCACATAGTTAAAAGTGTGGAAACATGCAAAATTAGAGGAAAAAAAGCTGTTATTGTAAGACCTTAGCTGATAGATCATTACTTCAAGGAGAGCAGAGCAAAAGATTCATGTAGTAATACTACAAAAAGAAGAACAGATATTACACAAAAGCAAGAATATCTGAATTTGAAAAGGGAATTAGGCTCCGATGGGATTGAATGGGATTTCCGATATGGAGATCAGACACAAATGACAATGTCACCAAATCACCTGTGCTGAGCAGTGTGATCGCTTGAGGTGCTATCAGTTGGAGTTGGCTGAATTTAAGTCTTCAGATCTGATGCCGCCTAATTATGTAGAGGGCATGAGGTAGCAGAACATGATTAATCTACTGTTCACGTTAGTATTGTTCTATAAGACAGGCAAACTGATATATTTTATTTGCTTAACCACTTTTAACCTAGTGAGGAAAACAGAATAGCAATTATTTTCCAGTCATATTAAACTAACAAGTGATAGAACTTTTATTTTTCTGTGTTTTTTAAAAAGATACTTAACATTTTGAAGCTATGTGTAAAATTTAAACTATTCAAGTTCTTCTTTCCAGAAGCTTCTTTGGCAGGTGTAATCCAGTGCCTAGGTTCCAAATATCTTAGCAAAACCACTGTCCTCCACTTGTCACAGGTGGGAAAACATTCCAAGTCCTTCTTTTAGTCCAATTCCAAATACTTCAGTGGTCATTAGCAATACATAACCAAGGCAAGCGTGTTGGAAACCATTCACTTTAAAAGTCTTTTAAAAGACCTGTAGCTGTATTAAACATAATTTGATATAATATAGAAATATGGCTCTATAATTTGTTACTCAAATAATCGATTTTTAAAATTTTCTTTCTCATTTGTCACATCTGGAAGTGAAAAATGAGAGTTTCTATTATTTTTTTGGTAACATACTTTCTTGCTAATACCTTTGACATTTACAATATAGTGGCTGGAAAGCTATGATTAAACAGAATAAAATAGTTAAAAGGTGTAGTAAACATCATCTTTTTAGGGTTGGTGAATTGACAACCCACCTACCCTCTCCCCTCAAATAAAAACACCAAACCTAAGCAAAAACACTACAAGGTGGTATTATTATTGAGAACTAAAGACACCCAAACTAAATCTTTAATAGGCTCGTAACTAGTTACATATTGATGGAGAAGTTGTTCCATTTATTTGGGCTTTCCAAAGAGAAACAAATAACCTTGTTGGTAATCATGGGAACATCACAACTTAAGTCTGTATCATTCTTGTCTTTACTTTTTTTCCAGGCCTACCTGTTATCTTTCTCCATAAATTAGGAACAATAATCTTTGAATCTCGGTTATGCAGGGTTAATTAAGTAATAAAATGAAATGTTCAGGAAAAATTCAACATCCTTTTTCTTTGTTAGGTAGTAGTGGCCCTTTGGACAGAGCGTCCATGTCTTAGGAAGTGTGGTGACATCTCTGATCTCGCAATAAATGTTTTAATGCTGTGCAGTTGTGGTCCAGGTGATGAAGACATTCCTGGCAGAAAGGTTTGTGTTTGGGTCTTGGGAAATGACCTGTAGAACTATAGTAAGATAAGAGAATCAGGAGTATGGCATATAGGAGTTTTCTTGGGGAAGTTTATTAAAGCAAATCTCTCAGTGAAGAGTACGGATTGAAACAGCAGTTTGTCAACACAGTAACTGCTTTTGCAAGCAGGCTATTTTTGTCAAAAATGTGAGAGCTTTGTCCATGTTGTAAACAACACTTGGATCACAGTCAATGGTTCTGAGACTTTTATGTGGAAGGAAAGAAGTGAATTTATAATAGACTTTGGAAAGCTCAAATAGTATAATCTTTTAGACAGGTAAGGGCAAAGCCCAACAAAATCAACACCAGAAAATGGATACATGCAAGGAGGTGGGGCCAAGTGGATAGGAGAAGATGGAAAGGTGAGGTGGGCCAGAACACTGTCAAAAATTCACTGTCTGTACCACAAAGCTAACAAAAGTAAGGATTGAGAGGGATGAGAATGTTAAAGGGGTGACATATTAGATGCATTGTATGCATAAACTGCTCTGTTATATGGCACCTCCTTTGGCCAACTACTTGAAGACAATTTTATTTATTTATTTATTTATTTTTGGGTCGGGTCATGGGGCCTGAACTCTGGGCCTGGGCGCTGTCCCTCAGCTCTTTAGCTCAAGGCTAGTGTTCTACCATTGAGCCACAGCGCCACTTCCAGCTTTTTTCTTATGTGGTGCTGAGGAATTGAACCCAGGGCCTCAGGCATGCAAGGCAAGCGCTCTACCACTGAGCCACCTTCCCAGCCCTTGAAGATAATTTTAAAAATAAAGTAGAAAAAAGAAAAAGAAAGGAAATGAGTAGAAATTAATTTGGACTCGTCAAGGCTTAGAAGATCCTGGCCTGTTTTTGCAGGTCTTGATCCCAGCTTACAAGAAAGTAAGGACTAGCTACCATCATCACAAGAAAATGCTTGAATTCGAGCAACACAATATAACAAATTGTAACACTTGAGGCAGCGTTGATATCCCATGTGCATGTTTGTTCATCCTCTCTCCTCTCCTCGACTATAATATATTTTTACTTATAGTGACATGGCAAGGAAAAAAGATAAAGCGACTTAAACATTTGAAGACAACTGTGTGTAAAGGGAAGGGTAGGCTTATTCCTTTTATTGGCATAAATACACATCAGGATTAACACAAACAACCACATCCAATCACCTGTCAACAATAGATGGCATCTAGAATCTGTGTGTTTGTCTCTGTGTGTTTGCATGTGTATGTATATATGTATGTGTATGTGTGGGTGTGAGTAATGAAAACACAGTGAAAAACTCTGCAACTTGTGAGGTATTAGCTCATTTCACCTTCCTTTCTCACTAGACTATTAATTTTCTACGCCTTGTGCTTTTAAATTTATTTCCCAAGTATTTCCAGGGCCACCCTTCTATTGTGATGCAAAGTTGCAGGTTTTATGTACACTGGTCCTTGCTTGCTTTTAAAAATATGAAAATTAATTTTAATATGCATTCCATTGAGCATCTTAGCTTAATCTGAGATTTTTTTCTGTAGATGAGAGAGAATACTCTGGATAGCATGCATTGTGGGAGGATGTAAAATCAACCATGTTATAAGCCACCTTCTCTCTTACAAGTATGTCACATAGCCACATAGCCTGATATAGCTCACATAAAGAAAAGTAACTTGCAGTAAATGAATGGATCAAGAAAATGTGACACACACACACACACACACACACACACACTGGAATTCTATTTTCCATCAGAAAGAATATCGCCCCATTTATTAGGAAATGGAAAGACTTGGAAAAATTATATTAAGTGAAGTAAGCCAGGCCCAAAGAAACATAGGTCCCATGATTTTCCCTATTTGCAATAAGTAGTATAAGTTATGATGATATAAGATGACCATATGCCCATATACGATGATGTTAAACAATGGAGGAAGTAACAATGCTCAATAGAAAATGTCCTCATTACCTTGCTTATGTAACTGTAACTCCTCTGTACAGTATTCTTACAATAAAAACATACTAAAAACGAAAGACAATGTTAAGTGAAATTAACCCCAAAATAGGGACACAACTTGTTTTTTCTCTCTTGCTATTATTTTTAACATATCTAAAATGTACTATGTGATTATTTTTTTTCTCTTGTATGTTCTTCCCCCAAGACATAACCCTGTTTTCTCTGTATTTGACGTCGGTGCCCTGTATCCTGTATATACATTTTTCTAATTTGGGGAGGGGAAGGACAATAACAAAATGCTGAACTAAGGATATAGGTTGACCCATTGTAACAATGAGATGTACAAGACACTATGCCGAAAACGAACTTTACAACTTGGTTGGGGAGGGGGGAAATGGGAAGGTGGGGAAGGAAGGAATGGTAGGGGATAAACAAAGGAGGAGGTAACAATGCTGGATAAGATATTACCTTACTTATGTAATAGTAACCCCCCTGTACAACAATTTTACAATGAAAAACATAAAAAAGAATATTTGTGTGTGTGCGCACGCGCATACGTGAGTGTGTGACTAAACAGAAAAAAACAAGAAAACATCTAATCATAAGTCTTGCTAAGTACTCAGATTGTTAAGCAGATTAAAAACATTTTCTCAATATTTTTATACCACAATTTATTAGAAAATTGTATTTTATGCAGTCATTCTAAGAGATAAAGCAAAGGAAAGGGGAGGAATCTAGGATTTACATATTTTAAATCTTCAGTATTGTTCATTTAATATAGGCAATAGGTAGAAATCCTAATATCACAAGATTGTACTTAGGGCAATATGCGCTAGTAATTAACTTAATATTTCTTCAATTTTGAGTGTTTCTTGTGTTTATTGAATATAGAATCTGATTATAACAGAAATTTTTCAGTATCATAAAAAGGAAAATTTTGTCCTGCTTAATTTGAAAGGCAGTTTTAGTGTGTTGAGGGAAAAATCACAGCAAAAGAATTACTTTTCATGTCTAGTATGATTTTTAAAGATTAAATTAAACACAGATATGGAAATTCCACAAACAGCTGAGACAATATTCCTCTCTGAGTGCTTTGAAATTTTATATGCTGAGAAGTAACTTTGTTTGAATTACAATGTAGGTTATCATCACACATAGCCAAATGAATGATTTCCTCTTCTTGAGTACTCTCAAAATCCTCTATTTGGAGAATATTTAATTTTCCAGCAAGGCAGAAACATATAAATGATTCAATAGCTCGTTCAAACTGGGAACAAATAAGGAATTACATTATGCTTGCTAATAGAAATTTCATACAAATGATGGATAGAGAAGAAAAAATGATCATCTCATTTACTACTTTGTCTTGAAAATTAATGAATATGCATCATATGAGGACATATAATTGATAACTATAAACAACAAACAAAAAGATGGCTGATACTGGAATTTGACTGGACAACAGAAAGTCACGATCCCCAGTTTTTCAGTGTACATTCCTCCTCAACACTGCTATGCTGTGTGTTCGCAAGATGCCCAGGCTAACACAGGGAGAGGAATGTGATGATGTGGAATGAGGTGAAAGTGCATGTGAAAAAATTTACTACTGAATGTCACCAATGGCCATTGTATGAGGTGAGGAGTGCAGAGGTATGGGATATGCTTTTAATGTTCTCAGCTGTTCTATTAGCTATTCCTCTGTGCATCTGTGTGTGTATGTATGCATGCATGCACACATGAGTGTATGAATGCATGTATGTATGTACCCATTCAGCTATCTATAGCTATCATCTGTCAATCTATCATCTATCTATGCCTACCATCTCAGTGTATTTTTCTTTATTGTATTTAATTTCTAGCACTTACTAGGTGTTTTCTGTGTTTTAAAAATATTAGGCTTTCAAAGTATTTTTTATGGCATTAAAAGTTTTAATTTTCTTTTCTTTTCAAAGAGGAAAGAGATGAGCTTAGAAAAAATAAAGGGCCTATGTGAAAATATTTAGTCAGTGAGTAGCAGCACATAATTTAAGGTCAGGTTTATGTGATTCCCTATATCTACCTTCTTTAGTATCCTCTAACAGATATAATCCTCTAACATATTATTTTGAAAAAGAGAAAATACAGATTAAAAAATCATTGTAAAATCATTGAGATAGAAGAGCTCTTTATTTGAAAGTGAATCTTTGAGGTTTGAAACAATCTATTATGTTGAAGTGAATTATGTAACAAATTCATAAAAATCAAATCAAAAGTACTATTTACAGTGATCAAAAGTTCTATGGGAGATGCTAATTTTTTGAACATATGATTTTTCTTTGAAAACAGGTTTTATATTTAATGGGTAAATTAATATTCATTATCATTACTAGCTTTGACATTTTGATCCTCTATTCAAAAACTAATATAGTAATGATTTACAAAAGCTCTCTGTAGTAGCCACTTAATTTTAAAACATAATGGATGGAGATCTTTCTATCTAATAATATCCCAATAAAAATTAAACCCAAGGTTGAACTCTGGTGTGGTTGTATGAAAGATTGTTCATACTTGTGATGTTAGAGTCCCAAAAGTTTTCCTAGTAAGGTGATAATAAGTTGATCAACAAAACAGAAGTGTGTAAAATAGCAGAGTAAGAAACATATGCAGCTTAAAAATACCAAAAGGTTTTGAAAACATTTCAGGTTTAGATTTAGGGGTTATATTTTCATTATGAGAATGTTTTAAGAAAATCCTGCACAGGTAAAATGTGCTGACTCATATGATGTTGGATAGCCATTGTAAAACAATTATTACAAAGGAGAAAAACAGGAAATTTTATTAAAAGAACAAAAACATTGTCCTTTCTCCTGGTTTGAATGAGTTATATTAGAGTGCTTCTAATTAAAATTAGTGGATATTTGGTTATTCTATAAACACTAGGGAATTTTGCTACTCTAGTGTAGGTAATATTTTAGCTTTCTGAGATTTCTCATTAAGAAATGAAGAGGAAAAGAAGAGGAGAACACAGTTAGGAATTCAATGTATATCTTACAAAGTTAAGAAGTGTTATAGAACAATGAATAGGAGAGGAATGTGTCAGGATGTTGAAGGGAGTGACATTAATCAAGATGCATTTTATTCATAAACTACTTTGCTAAATTACAGCTACTTCATACAACTACTTAAAGATAATAAAAAATAAAAAAGAATAATGCCAAAAAATGCTAACGGACAATGCAGCTACTCAGAAAGCTGAGATCTGAACATCTTGGTTCAAAGCCAACCTGAGCAGAAAAGTTCATGAAACTCCCTCTCCAATTAATTAGCAAAATGCCAGCCTGAAGGCATGGTTCAGATAGTTTAGCTCCAGTTGAACAAGACAGCCAATCAAGGGAAGGGTCTCTGTGTTCAAACCATACTACAGTAAAATATCAGAGAAGGTTATATTTATTTTCCTACCTACTCCTGAAGGGAGAATTTGAGGATTGCAATTAGAAGCAGCTCAAGAGAATAAGATCATAAAATTGCATCTTCACCAATAGCTAATTGTGGTGATAGATGTCTGTCATTCCAGATTTATGGTAGTATGAAATAGAGAGCATCTTGGTCCATGTCCACTCTGGCAAAAAGCAAGAAGCTATCTCAAAACAAAACAAAACAAAATAACAACAACAACAAAAATAGTAAATGAGATGGAGACCTGACTTAAGCAGAGGAGTCAAGCATAAAGCCCTAACTGCAAACGTCCATCTGCCACCAAGCCAGAGGGGCCAGGTCTACATAAATGATTTAAGGTGCTGCAATTTGGTCTCCTGGAGGAGCCCAAGTAAGTTAGCTCTTGTACACTTTCCATGTATTGGCATTTCTTAAAATTCCATGTACACTTTATAAAATGTACATACTACATGGATGTATATGAATTCAGGTTTGTTTATTTGTATTTGATCGTGTGTGTGTGTGTGTGTGTGTGTGTGTGTGTGAACAGTAGGGTTTAAGATCAGTGTATTGTATGCCACACAGGATAGATGATCTATCATGGCAACCACACTGGAGCCCTTATTTTTTTTCCAAATTCTATCCATGTTGATTTTTTAAATATAATTTATTATCATCTGACATATTCTTCTCCTTTAAATCCTCATTTAAAAATAGTTATTGGATTTGTTTGTTTATTTGTTTTTGTTTTGTGGTGCTTAAACTCAGGGTCTGAGTGTTGTCCTCTTTTTGCTCTAGGATAGAGCTCTATCTCTGAGAACCCCAGCACCACTTTAGGTTTTGAGGTGGTTTATTGGAAATAAGAGTCTCATGGCCCTTCCTGCCCAGGCTGGCTTTGAAACATGATCCTCAGAACTCAGCCTTCTGAATATCTAGGATTACAGGCATGAGCCACCAGTGCCCGGCAATACTTTTATCCTATCATACATCTTCATGGAGAAATAATATCTTTTCAGTTATCTCTTCCTCCATCTTCTTAGATAATGGCTGGTCTTTTCTTTTCTCACATTTTACATTTAGCATTTTAAATTTAACATTAGGTATAGATATATTTTTCATAATGCAAAGCATTAAAAAGACACTTTTAATCTATGACTCAGTATTTAAGAGGACTAAAAAAAGTCTTAGCTATTCTTATTTACACCATTGTTTTCTACTAGTCTTTCAAGTTTACTTCTCTGAAATCCCTGCTAAACATATTATAGGGATTCTAATTTGTTTCCTATTTGGGTTTTATTTATTTTTATTTGAAAAAATTCTTCTAAATTACTGTTTTTCCTTTGATACAAAGTCCAGCATCTGATTAAAATTTAGTCAGATGAATAACTTTGTCTCTTCTTTAATGACCACTTTTACAATTTTTCTTATATTCTAAGAGATCTTTTTATTCTTGTTGCCTCTTGATTCTTCCTGGTTTTGTCTCATAATTTATTATCTTTTTTATTATGTATTACTTATGTAACACTTTTAAGGTCACAATTGTCTGATTTTGAGGATTTTTCTAATTATTATTTAACACTTGGCAGTAATTGTTTGTTAGATTATTTGAAATCAAGACTTCACAGTTTGTTAGCTGCTTGTCATAACTCCAGACCAGCTTTTGAAAGGCTATTTTTTAAAGGGAATCTCTTGACTTTATTCATTCATTCATTCATTCATTTGTCAGTTGTGGACCTTGAACTCTGGGCCTGTGCACTGTTCCTGAGCTCTTCAGCTCAAGGATAGCACTCTACCACTTGAGCCACAGGGCCACTTCCGGTTTTCTGGTGGTTAATTGGAGATAAAAGTCTCACAGACTTTCCTGCTCCAGCTGTCTTTGAACCTCAATCCTCAGATCTCAGCCTCCTGAGTAGGTAGGATAAGCCAATGGCCTCTGGCAAGACTTTATTATTTATTTATTTACTTATTTATTTTGCCCAGGCTGGCTTCAAATTCTGATCATCTGGATCTCAGCCTCCAATTGACCCACTCATAGAGACTGGCCCTTGGCTGAATTCATTGTTGAAAAAAGTACTTTTATTATTTTTAACTAGTTCTACAAATGAGGATCCAGTTGACAAAGCCGTTTTTGAATATAGTGCTTCTTGATTAATGTCATCTCTTTCAACATTCTCACCTACCCCTTTCAATCTACCCCTTTCCTTATTTTTCTTATTTTTTAGTGTATGTTTTGAATTTTTTTGGCTTTTTTTGCCATTTAACAAAGCAGTTTATGTATACAATGCATCTTGATCGGTGTCATCTCTTCAACATTTTTACCCCACCCCCACCCATTTGACCCACCCCTTCCCTTATTTTTCTTAATTTTGTGGTATATACAATGAATTGTTGACTGTTGATGGCTTCTGACCACCCCCACTTCACTCATCCACCCCTCTCTCCTTACCCATCCCCCACAATTCTCATTTCCTGGTACTTATTTTGTTTGTCATTGACTTAGTCTTTCTAAAGAATTATACTATTTGAGCTCTCCACAGAGACTATTATACTTCAGTTAATTCATTTGTAACCACTTTCATACCACCCAGTGTGTTTACTTATAGATTTATAAGAACATTCTAACTACCACAAATGAGGGAAAACATGGGTAACCCTTGTTTCTCTGGGTCTGGCTTCCTTCACTTACTATAATTCTTTTCCAAGCCTTTCTATTTCCTTATGAATGTTAAAATATTCTTTCAGATAAATTAAAAAACAAGCAATAACAAATGCAGTTGCAGATGTGGCCAAAGGGAACTCTATTCAACTATTGATGAGAATGTAAGCATGTTCCACCACTCTGGAAAGCAGTATTGAGGTTCCTCAAAAAATGAAACATAGAACTACCCTATTAGTAATTCCACTCCTTGGCATTTATCCAAAAGACCAGAAGCAAGGTTATAGGAAAGTCACCTGAACAACCTTGTTCATTGAAGCATTATTTACCAAGATGTGGAATCAATCTAGATGCCCTTCCCCTCAATGGACAAATGTATCAAGAAAATGTAGTCTATATACACAGTGGAATTCTACTCATCCATCAGAAAGAATGAATTCACTTTTAACCTATTGACTTAGTTGGTTAAATTCTTTTGGTTTTTTTAGTGCTGTTGGGAGCACTCTTCTGTGGATTTATTTAAATTTAATGTTTCTCCTATTTCAAGTCCAGTAATATGTTTTATCTTGTTCACTGAGGGCTGTTTCCCTAGCTTAAAATTGGTAAAACCTAATTTGAAACAAGTTCAATTTAAATTGTTGCTTTAGTTTCTTCAGGTGTATTTAGGAGTGTCTATGCCAAAGTTCCCATGGATGAGCAGTTTTTTCCTGATTTTTTTTTCTTTGTGGGGACTACAGGTCATTCAGCTGCTCAGTTAATGGGGCAGATCTGCCTCCAAAGTTCTCCTCAGACTCATGGTTCTTTATTCATCATCCACTATTGCTCTTCTTGCTTTGATGTCAAAGTACCAGCAGGCTTGGGGTTTAATGCCACCTTTTCCATCCCTCTGGGATTTTGTTCCATTTCTCATCCATAAAGTATTACTTTGAGAGTGGCTACATCTGGTATTTTATTATTTATTCATTTATTTTATCTGATATTGTTGAGTTCATACTGTGTTTGGAGTAGAAGTGGAAGTTCAAAGCTGGAACTCAACATTCTTTTTCACCTGAATAATTTACCACAAGTTTCTAGTATATTCTTTCTGCCCTTGCCAGTGTTATTGTTTTAACAATCAAACTCAATTTTATTTCTGCCCTTGGTTAAAGTCTTTCACTGGCTCTATTGTCTTAAGATGTGCTCTGGTCTCCTCAATGGGACATTTGAGGTCTCAACAGTTCTCATTTATTTATCAAATCTTCTCCCTAATTACTCAGCCACAAAACCACACCATCCGTCTGTGTCTACCTGCAAAAATCTCGTATAGCTTTCTGCCTCTAGTTTCAGAATAAAACTACTGTAAGCTCACTAGAATTTAACTTTCCCCTGCCTTTACTTTCTCTTCCTACATATTGAATTTTGTTTAAATCCATTATGATTTCCTTCACGGACAGAACCATGGCTTGTTTGAATATGCATTTTGTGTTATCAGTTTACATTAATCAGCAAAATTAACTGATAGTAGTATGAGCATTACAGTTTCTAATGTGTACCTCCAATTCAACACTATAACATCAATCATTAGGGAAATTTTATTTATTCATATTTGAAACAGGTAGAGTTTTGAGGGGTCAGGCCTCATGAAATACAAACAATAATATTAAAGCTCACACCCAGAACCAATGTGGTAGATGGGTACAAGCATGTAAGACAATTAACTCATTGAATCCATGTAGTAGTCCTATAATGCACGTCAGGAGGAACTCTTATTTTATAGATGAAGAAACAGAGGCACAGACAATTGTAGAACAGACAGAGGTGCTGTCTGAGGTTGCTCAGTAAAGTCTAGGCTTGATTTTCAGCGGCAGTCTGTTTCTGCAGTCAAATCTCTTCAGGTATCATATTTTACCTCCTATCAATGCACATATGGTGCTTTTGATACTAGTTACCTCTTAATAGCTTAAACAAATGAAGGGTACAAGAATCATTTCATGTGGCTTTCCACAAACAATCCATACCGCTGCATGAGGAATTGTTCTATTGACTGTAATCCATGGAGAATTGTTGATCTTCTCTCCTGCCTATCATGACACTTTCAACTACATGAACATGAACTCTGTGATTTCTTTTAAGTACATGAGTGGTTCAGCAGTTGTGGTGATTCTTGCCTGTAATACTAGTACTGTGGAAGCTAAGGCGGACAGATTGCCAGCTTTGGCTATGTGTTTGGACGTTGTCTCAAAACAAACAAAGCAAAACAGCAGAAGAGATAGAAAAGAGAGCAAGAAAATATGGTGGCAAAACAAAGAAAAAGTTTTCAAAGCTGTCTTTACAATGGAAATAGAATGCTTTGAACGCTAGCGCTGCTTTAACTTCTGGATAATATGAAAAATTAGTGAATGTTTCTTAACCCCTACAGAGTTCATTGTTCGACTTTTGCAAATGATGAGAAAGACTATTTTATGGAGGTTTATCATACATAGGCTCAGGCTGTGGGGGAGAAGAGAATCAGTTCTAAATTCCTAAATGATTTAATAAGTGCATATTATTGATTTCTGTGACACATTTACTATTCAGAAAATAATTGTTTTAGACTAGTTGCCTGTAAGAATATGAACTCTAGCAATTGATCAACTCTTTCAAATTCAGATAATCTAATATATCTTTGGAGCCCTGGGCGACCCTTTTATTTTTAGCTTGACTTTTATAGAGCATTATTATCTTCTTATCCATTAATCGAAGGTTAGGAATAGTCCTCAGGTTCCTCCTATATTGAGTGGTTAGAAAATTACTGATTTACTTAGTTGTTTTTAAAAGTAGATCACACGGAAGTTTGACATTTATTCTTGTTATTTCTATTGATAGAAAGATTACCAAGGGAATTTCATAGACAAAATGACCTTTTAGGTAGACTTTTAGATAGACCAATATGTTAATATTTTGAAAAGAGACAGTGTTAATGGGTGCACCATTTAACAATGTTTGGCAGCTTAATAATTAGTCATATTCCCTTTGGTGAGTTTTGTGATAATTAAGTTTACCACTATAGTGCTGGAAAATGTTCTTCACAAACTTAAACCAGTATATAATAGATAATGGTTAATAATCTTGAAGCAGTACTTCACTATTTGTTATTGCCAAACTGATTCATTTACTGAAATTTTGGTAAACTTACTATTGTCAACTAACCTACTGTTTTCTTCTCATTGAAGAACACTCATTGTTATTGAATTTGCCAAATATTGGAAACCAGATTATCTACCAATATTTTGTTGATTATTGAAATGAGTATTTTATTTTCTGTTTTTGTTCCATTGCTTTACAGCTTTACAATTTAAGTTTGGGAAGTTTAAATGTGTTTTTGTCTATTTCTTTGTGGCATGTGTTTGTGTGTGTATATGTCACATGTGCACACATGTACATGCTCATGTGTGTGTGCGTGCACACACACATGCTGGTTTTGGGCTTGAACTCATCACTCAGCTTCTTTGCTCAAGGCTGGTGATCTTAACACTGTAGCTATATCTCCATTTTCTCTTTGTTCGTTGAAAGACAAGTCCTCTGTCACTACAGATATATTTTAAAACTCTGGCTTTGATTATTAAAGGGAATGATTATTTCTTCATTATATTTAGGTACAAGTAAAATGCATTCTTACATTTCTATTCTTTAAACATTTTCAAAATATGATACATGCTTTCTAAAGTGGCTTCTGCATTTCTTTCCCAACTTTCTGTCACTCCTCATGCTCTTCCAAGAACCAAGATTTATTTAGTTTTCTATTACTTTCTTTTAAGGTGTTGCATGGCACCACCTTAAGTCACAATAAGAACATACACACAGGGCAGAAGAAACTCAGAATAGGATAGTTCAAAGTTGAAGAACAATCTTGCCAAGTTCTCATAGGATTTGTCCTATAGCTTTTAATCTCCTTGCTAACCTATACATTCTTGTAAATTCTAGCCTTTTTATTGTTAAGGCATTAGCCCCTTGTCCTTGGTACCTGTCTACATAGTGGTTTCACTTCAACAATCAAACATATGGCAATCAAGTATCTCTTCATATGAACAGTTAACAAAATACAGAATTTCTATAATTTCCATATGAGTCAATCCATTTCAAATGAACATGCTGGATTTTTTTTCTTTTGTTGTGGGGATTGAATTCTTGGCCTGGGCTCTTCTGGGGCTTGAACTTCTGGCCTGTCCCTCAGCTACTCATCTCAAGGAAAGTGCTCTACCACTTGAGCCACAGAACCACTTCTGGTTTTCTGGTGGCTTATTGGAGATAAGAATCTCACGGACTTTCCTGCCTGGGCTGGCTTTGAATCATGATCCTCAGATCTCAGCCTCCTGAATAGCTAGGGTTACAGGCATGAGCCTCTAGCGCCTGGTTTGCAGGCTAGATTTTTTTGTTTATGAGAAGCATAATTTTTTTCACAAAGTCATTACACCATTTTTATTAAACAACCAAACAGACAGAAAGCAGATGTAAACTCCTGTGTGCTCTTCAAATTCTCAGTGGTCTAGCTTAGATACTGGATATGCCTGAAATCATTTGATAATAGTATCTTATACAACTATTTGAAAAAGTGAAAGAAGAGTGTGAATAATTTTTTTCCTGGAGCAGGTGATATCTGAAGGATAAGTTGATTTACAGCTAGAAGTGGGAAGGACAATCAATGCAGAAGAAAATTAAGGGTGGCAAAGAACACCCCAAACTCTTAGAGATCTCAATCAGCCAACAGTAGAAAGGTAAGCAATATTTCCAATAGTGATATATGAAGTCATAGGAAATTAGTATCGAGGCTCACAGATAACTTGGTTCAGAAACAATATTCTTGAGGATTGAATTACTTCTACTCAAATAGCAAGATTAGTTATATCTTCTATGTTGCTAAGAAAATTCAGTAATACCACAGCTCTATGAGGTCTCTGATTTCATTTCTAAAATAGTGTTCTATGAATCACAGCAAAAAGATAATTCATATTCTAGATGAAGCCAGAACCTCAGGCATGCTGGTTATATAGTCCTTAGTGACCTAGGCTATGCAAGTGTCTGAAACAGAGAAGTGCTTCATATTTGCGTTGTTGTGTCCAGAAAGAAACCAGATATCAGCATACATGGATATCATTTATTTCCATGAGACAAAATGGGAAAAAATAATCTAAGAATTCAGCATCTTCCTATAGTAAATATATTTGACTACATCAGGTCCTGAGTTTGTTGCTTCCTCTCATCACAATGATATTCTGTACTAAGACTATCTACTTATATGTTTTAAAAATAATTTCTTCCAAATATTGCCTCTTTAGAGAGGTTCTTCCCCATTTGTATGCCAGTACTTCTACCTCTCATCTGTATTATTACATCCCTATATTTTCTTCTAGAATTTGTTACCACCTCCAATGATCTTGTCTGCTTATGTCTGACTTTTTCCTGGAAAAGAAGCCTTGTAGGGCTATGGAGTACCCTTCTGTATACATTAATTTTTCCCAGAACAAGAAAACAATTCAATAAGAATTTGGGTGAGTATAAAAGAAAAAGAGAAAGAGAGGGGGAGGGAGGGGAGGAAGGAAGATGGAGAGAGGCAGGTAGAGGAAGATAAAAAAGGGAGGAGAGGGCAAGAGAAGGACAGGAGAAGAAAAGGAAAAGGGAAGGAGAGAGACAGAGACTTAGACAAAGAAGAAAAGAAAGGAAGGGAGGGAGTAAGGAAGAAAAGAAAAAGGGAAGAAGACAGAAGAAGGGAGGAAAAAAGAGAGAGGCTAAGGAGGGAAGGAGAGACAGACAGAGACAGAGAGAGAAAGAAGAAAAAGATAAATATTTCCATTCCTAATGGTAGTGGTACCATTGTGACTTCCTTTCTTCCTTGTTTTCTTTCTTTCTTTCCTTCCTTCCTTCCTCCCTCCCTCCCTCCCTCTCCCTCCCTCCCTCTCTCTCTCTCTCTTTTTCTTTTCTTTTCTTTTTGATATATACTTTTTATTGTAACAATACTATAGAGGGGTTGCAGTTACATGAGTAAGGTAATTAGTACATTTCCTATGGAGCACTGTTACCCATTCCTTTGTTTCTCCCCTACCATCTCTTCCTTCCCCACTTCCCTCCCCTCCCTGAAGTTGTAAAGCTTGTTTTCAATATAGTGTCTTGTACATCTCATTGTTACAAGGAGTCAACCTGTATAATTATTTAAGCATTTTGTTATTTCTCTTCCCCTCTCCAAATTAGAAACACGTATACACAAGATGCAGGATACCAGAATCAAATACAGTGTAAACAGGTGTTATACCATGGGGGAAGAACATACAAAAGCAAGAAAAAAAAATCACACAGTACATTAAAAACAACAGCAGCAAAGATAAAACCTCTTGTGTCCCTATCTTAGGGTGCATTTTGCTTAGCATGATTTTATACAAAAGAATGACACCACTCCATTTGTTAGGAAATGAAAAGACTTGGAAAAAAATTATATTAAGTGAAGTAAGCCAGGTCCAAAGAAATATAGGTCCCATGGTTTCCCTTATTTGTAAAAACTAGTATATGTCTAGCACAAGCAGAAAAGGTCAAAAGCCTTGTACTTCTTTCTTTCTTTCTCTCCTTTTCCCCCTATTTTGGCCAGATATCAGAATGCCTTTTAGACTGTATTAATATAGATGAATACCCTGAAAGTATTGAAATTGAGTTTTCACACATTTTTTATTATTATTTTGGCAATTAGCTTCCTATGTAGCATCGCAGATGCTACATCTCAATGTTTGGTTGATCCTTGGCTGTCAGCAGCTACTAATACCGCACTCTTTTGTGCTTGCTTCTCGGTCACAGTTAACTGTCTGTTTGTAAATATTTTTAAATGCTCAGGGAAAATTTTCTTTTTAAACAAACATTTGTGTAAAGTTTTAAATAATGCAAGTGTTATCTGATACATTATTATTTGAATTTACAATGACAGCCTATTGCCTGAGAAATAGCAAATCTTCAAAATGTTGATTTTATGAAGAGTTCAGTCAGCCACTCTGTGGCATATTTCACTGTATTGATGTTGATATAATTTGTGGAGGAGAAGGGAAAAAACAAATTGTTTAAATAGGGATACAGGTGGACCCATTGCAACAATGAGATGTACAAATCATTATGTCGAAAAACGAACTTTACAACTTTGGCGGAGGGGGGTGAGGGAGGATGGGAAGGGAGGGGAAGGGATGTGAAGGGAGGGGAAGGGATGTGAAGGGATGGGAAGGAAAACAAAGGAGGAGGCAACAATGCTTGATAAGAAATGTACTCATTATCTTTCCCATGTAATTGTAACCCCTCTGTACAGTATTTTCACAATAAAAAATTTAAAAAAATAAAAAAAGAAGAAAAAACAGTTACTTGGCAGTAACTGTTCTCTATCTTTTAGAGTTCAGGTAAGCCAACTGGTACATCAACATAAATAAAAACTATATCCTTCTCTATTCCAGTGATATTTGTGCAAACAAATTCAGACTTATGGATGAGATTGATGCCAAAACATATGCACACTGACTTTAGGAAGAAAAACTGCAGTGTTTAGAAAACATATCATGTCCCAGGAAGCGATTAATTAAAAAATTTGCCACACCACTATTTATGTGATATCATTCTAAATGAAAAATAAACAGAAATAATTTACAGAAATGGAATGCATATTCTGGATATAGTGCAGTATTGATACAGAATATTTGGTTACTACAGCTACTAGAAAGTAAATTTCCAGATACTTATTATGATTATGGGTTTCTAGAATGCCAGCTATTCAATTTGAAATGAGCAGGTCTTTTATTCCTTCCAGTCTTTCACCCATCTCTGTGGCTACAGCACTGCACGTGATCCTCATGGGATGGAAAAAGGTCCTATTCCAGCTCCCTGCTCCAAAAATACATAGAATGTATTGCTGCAGATAGAGAATATATCCCACATTATATCCATTATTCACTCGATCTTAGCCAAAAAGTTGAGAAATGAGGAGAGCAGATGTTTTTCTGAATTATTACATTTAATGTCTTGGTTCAATAGCTGTGCTATATGCAATGTTAAAAAAAGTTAAGGAATTCTCCATATTTTTTCACAAATGTTTACACACACACATACAGTCTCACACACATTTTTTTAAATTGGGCATAGATTTTGTAATGTCAAATATGAATTTTCTTTATATAATTTTCAAACAATGAAGTGTTGCTTCATATAATGTGGGCATATGATGTAAAATGTTAATAAGTAAACATTTATTTTTTTTCATTTTAAAGTCACAGTGGCAATTACAAGAAAAAATAATTTCATTTTTACTGTAAACCAATATCTGATTCTCAGCTGTTTCCTCTTTCTGTCAAGGTGATGGTGTTCTATTGCTATCACCAGGCACAATAATAACTACTATTCTACCAAAGTGTTCTCTGCATGGAGAGATGACAGTGCTAGTTGGAGGTCTAAGTTTGGAAGTTACAGCATGAACTCAGATTACGGTAGTATTTTGATAATACATTTTCTCTGTACTTGAAGCTACTAAGCTTTGTTATTGATGCTTGCTTTTATGAACATGCTGTAGGCAAAGTTGATAAACTGGAGGAGATGCATACTTGGAGAGTGCTTTGATGAGATTTAGATAAGATAATAATGATAATAAATGTGTTAGAATGATCATAATCTAAGTCAATGTAGCTGTGATCAGTAAATATGATACTGATAGGAAATTTGAATTTGAGCAGAAAGAACTTTACACTACAGGTGTGGGGTGGGGAGTGTAGTTGAGGGGCTGGGAGGGAAGGGACGGTAGGGGAAAAACAAAGGAGGAGGAAACAATGCTTGATAAGAAATGGACTCATGACCTTGCTCATGTAAACTGTAACCCCTCTGTACAGTATTTTCACAATAAAAAACTTATTTATAAAACTGTTCTCTCAGATTAACACAATGTGTGAGAGAGGAAAAAAGGGAGGAACTCATCATTTTTGAAAGATTAATTTGATGTTTGTAAATTAAAAAATTATGATTTCAGGCACTAGCAGAGATAGGACAGAATGAACTTTGAGTTGTCTATTTGACATCCAAATAGAGATGCCAGGCACACACTTTATGTGTGATTTTTGCACCTTAGAAGAGAAAACTGCAGATATAAATGCAGGAATTTTAAGACACAGAGAAAGTGTTTATAGGCCTGGGACTTGCTGAGGGCTCCCAGGGGCAGTTTGCAGGAGGACCTGGAAACTGTTGACTCAGCACTGGGGAAGTGAATACTTAACCTCCAGACAAACTAGACATGCAGAGAAGAAGCCTTGGAAAATAAAATCGACCAAACCATAGGGTCTTACATTTGGAGGTGACAGTGTTACGAGGGCCACCAGATCAAGACGGTGGTGCTAGATTTCCACCATTCCACCCAGAAGTTCCACCAGAGGGCGTCAAACAAGGGAAGTAGAGATGCCTGGCCAGGCTGAAAGGAGGTCGCTCTTACTTGGAGTACGTAGAGGAATCTGGGCTTGCACTTTACCTCAGTGTGGGTGTTGAGAGAATTCTCATCTCAACAGAAGTAATGAGGTGGAATGTCCACCTTGAATATTAAAGAGCCTCCAAGGAGAATCCTGGACTTTTTGCCACACCTATTTCTCAGGAGTAGATGCTTTTGCGTATCCAACAGGAGTGCTACTAATATACACCAACCAAAACAAATAGCTGAAATAGCATCAGGGTGCCCTTCATACAGCATTCAGAATGTCCAGGTTCTAACGGAAAGCTAGTCATCAAACCAAAAGCCAGGAAGATGTTAAACTTGATAGAAAAAAAAAATCCAAAACCAAAAACCAAGGGCAGTCAAGATGGCAAGACCAGGATCAAAATCATGCTACAATTATTTGGAAAACGGTTTGCAGCTGCTTTTGTTAAGTTAATTAAAATGCTTCAACTAGCAATTATAAATATACATAGGTCAGTTAAAAAAAGAATGAAACCCCATCTAAAAATAGAAGACACACTGGGCTAGGAAGGTTGCTTGACCTGCATGTATGAGGCTCTCCGTTCGATTCCTCAGCACCATATTAGCAGAAGAAAAAAAAAGATGGAAGTGGCGCTGTGGCTCAAGTGGTAGACAGCACCCAGGCCCAGTCCCAGAATTCAGCTATAAAGTATGAGATCCAGTAAGTAGAGTAGTCATCCAAGATTTTTTTTTGGGGGGGTCCGCTTGTGGGGTCTGAATTCTGGGCCTGGGCACTGTCCCTCAGCTCTTCAGCTCACGGCTAGCGCTCTACCACTTGAGCCACATCACCACTTCCGGCTTTTTTCTTTTTGCTTATATGGTGCTGAGGAATTGAACCCAGGGCCTCATGCATGCAAGGCAAGCGCTCTACCACTGAGCTACCTTCCCAGCCCCCCAAGAATTATTTTCTAAGAAATAATATCATGATCAAAATTTGGATGTGAGGAGCTTTGAAAAGGCCAGAAAAAGAGTGCTTCAGTAGGAAGGCAATCTGACTTCATGAGCAGAGAGGGGGAAAGGAAGAGGAAAGAAAAGATGAAAGGTGTTCATTAACTTGAAAAATTGATCCAAGGTGTAGTGGGGGAGGAGGGAGAATGCAGTCAAGAATTCATTGTTGATAACACAAAATTAAGTAAGGAAGGGAGGAGGTAAGTGTTAGGGGGATGGGAATGTTGATAGCGGTGACATTGATTGAAACGCATTGAATGGCACCACCTGTGTATAACCACTTAAAGATAATAAAACATTTTTTAAAATGAATTGATGCAACCTCGAGTTAGGATAGATGAGTCAAAGACTTAAGCTAAAGTAAGGAAGTTCTTTTCTTTGCTTTGAAGAATTAAAATGTTGTCACCCATTCTCACATCCACATAAAGGAAACTCAGTCCACCTCATTATCTGGATATGTGTGGATACGCTGAACAGTATCATTTATGTCAGTGAGTTGAGGCTGAGGTTCTGTGATATATTTTCAAGAACTACACAGTTTGGGGTTTTCATTTAAATAGTGGTATATCCAATAATATCAACATATCATCTTCAATATCTGAATTTTATTCCCTGGCCTGCATAATGCAAGAATATTTCATTTTTTGTTGTATATAATGTTCATTGCTTGACAATATGGTGACTGTCTTAATTTTAGTGAACTACAGAGAGAAACAAATTTTAAAAATCCAAATAGACTTAAGAGGTAAATGACTCCTCGCATTTGAAACCAGAAAACTGGCAGTGCAGCAAACGGTGGCATATGTAGTGTGAATATTTCTAATGAAGATAATGCTTTGCAAAGTCTTCATCTGCCAAGATGGCACAGTGCATCATTTCCTCTCTTCCCATAATACTCTTCTACAAGATGATGATACAAACATCCCAACATTTTTCTTAAGCTTACCATGTCCAAAATGTAGCTTTGATGTAGCTCAGTAGTAAGCCATTTGTCTATAAAGTGCAATACACTAGGTTCAATCTCATGTACCAAGAGAAAAAAAATGAAAAGACCTAAAGAAAATACAGTTCCAAAGTAGTACTGAGTAAAGAATTCACATTATGGTTAAGCTTTATGTCCATTCAGCTTGCTCATTTGAATTATATCATTCTTTTTTTTTAATTTAATTTAATTTTATTTGTGAACATACTGTACAGAGGGGTTACAATTGCATGGGCAGGATAATGCGTACATTTCTTACC
>NW_012267281.1:10892669-10931532 GCF_000151885.1 Dipodomys ordii
TTTATTGGGCAGTTGTTTCTTTGAGGATTTGTTGTTGGGGGGTTTTGAATTATATCATTCTTATAATTCTGTTAGTATTGATTATAATTTATTTGAATTTGAATTTATAGTCATGTAAATATCCCTAACAAGGATTATGTATTTGTATATGTATATGCATATATGCTTTTGCTTATACTTATTACCACATCGTAATAAAATTAATTTGAGTCACCCTTGGTGATTGATGGGTTACTTTGTCTTTTGGAATGGAACAGTGTGGAAATACTGATTTAGTTTCCTTGGCTGATGCCTTGCTAGGTGGCAGGCTAGGTTTGGGGAGTTTGGAGCTGGGGAGAGGGCCCAGGCAGGCATGTGAGATCATCAGTACAGTCTGGGCCATGGTCATGAGGATGTATGAGCTGACTGACAAGACTGTAGAAATTTAAGGGGATCTCTTCCCCGCTCCAGCTCCAGGAACCAGCAGAATGAATGATCTGCAAATAACAAGAATGAAGAGGCCGGCACCTCCAATGATTGAGAGAGAGAGAGACATTCCTCATTTTATTTATTTATTTTTGTTTGTTTGTTTTTACTAACAGATAAAGCAAGGAAGAGGAGCCATAAAATATCATCTGTAAACCTGAAGAAAATAAATGAAGTTCATATTGTGTAGAGGGAATGGTTTGAAACTGGGTGAAATGAGTTAAATAAGAACCAAGGGATTCAAAGGAGCTCAGCACAGACGCGAGGACAAAAATGACATGAATG
The DNA here is from genome assembly GCF_000151885.1 of Dipodomys ordii. Classification (NCBI taxonomy): domain Eukaryota; kingdom Metazoa; phylum Chordata; class Mammalia; order Rodentia; family Heteromyidae; genus Dipodomys; species Dipodomys ordii. The sequence goes on from NW_012267281.1 coordinate 10,893,420, forward strand.
GAAATCCAAACAATATATAACAGCCACCGGAGGAAAGTGAATTAATGAACCTTGAGAAATTAGACTCATAAAGTATGGAGTAAGTAGATGAAAATTACAAATTTGCTTAAAGTAGAGCAATTCATCATTGTGTGTTCCTACCTAGGCTTTTTTACAAGCTACCAGATATCAATAATCACTAAAAACAAGCAAAGACTTCTGATTCATTTTTTAATTTGTATTCCAGATGAAAAGTTATACCTGTACTTGTAATTCTGCACAGGAGAAATTGCAATTATGTTAGATAACTAAAAATGAATAGTTCTTCATTATTTATGTTTGACTAACTCATTTTATTAACTTTCCTACCTCTGAACTGAATGTTTTCAAACATTCTCCAAGGTGGTGGGTGACTTGACTTCTGTTTTATGACCCAACATGTGGCTGTTTCCTTTTATGTATCACTTAAGAACAAATCTGGAAGAACAATTGTGAGCAAAGAGTTCCAAATATAAAGTGATAGATGATTCCATAAAATTTTGAGCTAGGTAATTCAAATCTGTTCTGAAAGATGGGGGACTAATGTTTATGTATGGGGTGTTGATCGCTTAGTGGGTGAATGCTCTCTCCTGCATCCTGGGTGTGTAGTTACACACAGGCATGGAACAAAACCTTATTCATTGAATAATATATTAATGTTGCGTTCACTTCAAGCATTTCTATCATGTGTATATCATACTTCATTAGAAAATCTTAAAAGAAAAGAAACTATGGTGAGGAAATTTATCCTCATGTCAGTGAAAGGCAACAGAGATGGCAAGAATAGGAAACTTTTCCCACAGAAGAAATTCCAGTGATGGAGATGTGAGCAGAAAGTGTTGCTACCATATGTAAATGTGAATACCAAAAGAAAGGTCATGGAGCCATTTTTAGACCCATACAAGAAAGGAGATTTAAGGGGTGGCTTGGATAGTAAACCAAAAACCAATGTGAACCTCTTCTCTTGCCACGTAGCCAATTCTTTAGAGATGTCAAGGTTGTTCCTGTCCATGGAATCTGCAATAGATCTCTTTCAGACTGGAGAGGTGTGGCTTAATTACATTATGTGTACATTTCCAGGAAATACCACACTCCTCTTCTGTGTACCACAGATCATGGCAACTAGAGGCAATGCAGCAAGGAACTCTAAGTCACGGAGCTTAGACAGAATACAACCCCAGTGATATTTAAAGCTGAATGATCATATTCATACTCCCATCAATGTCCTAATGAATCTACAAAGAAATTAAGCTAGTCAATTGAATAAATTGCAGGAGGCAAGCTTCCGGCAAAAGCAAATGAATTGATTCAACTAATTTGGCCTCTCTCTCTTTTTACTTTAGATGGAAACTTTGATTAAAAAGATATCTGTTTCTAGTATTCCCACCTGGATGAACAAAGTGAGACAGAATAATATGTCCAAGTCTGATAAGAGCTAATTGCTTGGGATAATAAATTCTTCCTTATACCTTCTTTTAAACACACACACACACACACACACACACACACACACACACACTCATGACTTTGATATGGTATCAGCTAATCTCTGGAATACTTGTTGACTTTTTAAAATTCTTCTCACCTGCGAACAGAATGAAATTCATGAAGAATATTGCTGCTATATACTGCATGCATGATATTCACAGTCTACCTATAAAAGCATCATTAGTATTAGAGTTTCACGCTGGAAGATACTGGCTTGGGGAACAAAAAACTTGTTTTATACTTCCTATTTTGTTCACTAATTATCTATTCAGTTTTTGTAAAATATCTACATGTAATGATGTGGGCAGAGGCTAGCGTGGGTTGAAGATGAAATGTGTAGATTTGTAATCTGACTTCTTAATTTTATTTAATAAAATAGCTAAGAAATGTTGGCGTTGATTCACGTAGACTTAGGATAAGGCAGACATAAGAAGGACTTAATAGACTATGGAAGGCATGCCAAACTATAGCCTGCAGGCTAACTCTTACTAGATACCTAATTGGTATAGCCTATAAGATACAAATGACTTTTATATAGGACAGAGCAATTAATTTGATACAGAATACTCATTCTTAGCCCCTACTCAACAAAACATTGCTAAAAAGGTTTTCATTCTCATTGGTAGATGTATATGGCAAAGCAATGGTTTTGTACTCACAAGTACAAAAGTACAAGTTCTTGGGTTTGAACTCTGAACTTCTTTCAATTTGAGCCATGTTTCTAGCCCCTTTCAGTATTTCTCTCATTTATACTCAAGCAAGGCTGGACCATGATCCTTCACTTATGTTTACTGAATTACTGGGCTAACAGTCACAAGTCATTGCAACCAATTTTGAAGTCAGGGTCTTAAGGAACTTATCTAGATTAGCCTTGACATGAGCAGAGCCTGATATCTGCCTCCTGAGTAGCTAAGATTAAAACATGAGCCACCATACCCCAAAACACTAATTCATAATTGTTATTGTTATTATATGTGAAATTATGTCAGCAAAATTCTGGTTTTTCTTTATAGATGAATTCTTACAGGATATCCTTACCACACTTCTGGATTTCCAAGAACCTAAAATATTACTGACTGGCCCTTTAGAGAAAATGTTTACTGACTTCTACATTAGATCAGTGAACTTCTAGCTTAATCATAGATTAGAATAAATTGGAGGACTTGTCTCTTTCAATCACCAGTAACCAAATCTAACTCAGGATGCTTTGGTCTGGACCTAAGGGAAAAAAAATCTGTATTTATAACAAGGGGATCTGGTAAAGCTGATGCTCAGCAGATATTGTGATCATATACTCCAGATAGATTCCTGCATGGAGAATTGTGAGCCCCAATAAATTGATACTTATTCCAAGTCACGCCAAAATATTACAAGACTGTATTTCAAATGTGAATTCTGGTTTGGCGTTTAAGGTTATTTTTTAGTTGAATAAAACTTCTATTGGCTCAATGAATTCCATACACACTTGCAATGAATTAAGAAAGAAAATTCAACCTGAAATCTGTGTGTCTGCAGAATGATGTCTCAGGGGTGCAAACCCTATCATTTTGCAGGCTTAATGACTTTTGAAAGCTGTTTTCAAGGATACATTAAGCAGCCATTAGACTTGCTCTTAAATTCATCAGCCTCTATGTAACATTCGTCTGGCCTCGAATCAATAATGAGACCATGGGGAAAATACCTATGTACTGAGTTCTAAATGGCAGGTTATTAATCTAATCAGGCTGTTCCTAGGTGACGTCAACAAAATCACCAACTTGCCCATCATTTCAAAGTTATTGGGCTCTGTCTCATCCACTACATAAATTCTACAAAACCACTGAGACTGAAAGAAACCCCTGCCTGGATCGCAAAGCTAGTGTTTCAAATTAAAATTCACAAAGCCTCTAACTTTAGTTTTGACCTGTAAAATTCAGATTTCCTATTATTTTTACTTAAAAATGGAAGAGAAATTCCCACATCTATTGTAATGATACAGATTTAATCTTTTCAATGTAACGTAAAACAATTTATTCCCATTACAATTTCTGGTTTATTTAGTTCTTACAAGTAAAGTGGGGGTTGAATCATTATTTAATATTATTGGAATGAGAAAACTGGGATTCATATAATGGATGTAATGATCCTGAAAATATAAGCACAGATGGTATCGACTCATCTCATGACCATACGTGTGTATGTGTGTGTGTGTGTGTGTGTGAAAGAATGGAAACTCTATGTGTAAAGTAATAGTCACTGATAACTTCAGCTGATGAGAAAATGCTCATGACTTTACTGCTATGTGCTGGATAGGAATCGAGTGTTGTTTTTTTTTTAATTTTTTTATTCTAAGCCAGGTGCCAATGGCTCATGCCTGTAATACTAGCTACCCAGGAAGTCTGAGATCTGAAGATGATGGTTGAAGCTAGTTCAGACAGGAAAGGCCGCAAAATGTGATCTCAAATTAACCAGAAAATGGCCTAAAGTGGAGGTGTGGGTTAAGTGGTAGAGTGCCAGCCTTGAGAGGAAAAAAGAAAGTGAGCAGGAGACCCTAAGTCCTAGTATCAGCACCAAAGAAACAGAAATTCTTCACAATAACTTCATCAAGTAAGTGCAATCAATATTTGCTTTGACTCAACTAGGTATGAAAAATAATGAGAAATGATGCTTCATCCTTTCCAAAAGCAATGGTTCTGCTAATGGGAGCCAGGGTCACCCAGATCAGTTTTCAATGACTAGGAGTACTTTAGTTCATAACAACTTCAAGGGGGCCAGGGTGGCTAGAATCTCATTGCAAGTGCCAAGTACATGGCTAAACTTTGTACTCTGCATAAAACATCCCTTTTCACAAAAAGTAGTTGTTGATTTCAAGATTTCAAAAGTCTTAAGTTTGAGAAATTCTGCTCTGGAGCTTTAATTTCAACTGGAGGAAGATTCTTCTGATGTATTACATTTCTCAATACATAAATATACAGCTACAAATGAATGCTTTGTCTTTTTAAGCTTGAGGATTCTTTCCATTCCTTTTTTTCTCTACCTTTAATACTAGATTCCATATTTGGAGAAATTTAGAACACCAACAATAACTGTGTGAGATTAAAAAGGAAACATCTATTTTTTGTTAGTGTGTTTGTTTCATTCTATTAAAAAAAAAAGCAAGGAGTTTCTGGATGATCACGGGTTTTCTCCTACTGTTGTTACTTAAGTACCTTTTCAAATGCTTCCATGTACAATCACAGGACTGCTTGATTTCTTTAGCTTAGTTTTTGGAAACGATTAGCTAGCAGTGGGAGCAAAATGTCTGTATCTTTGGTTGTACTTCTAATGAAGGACGAGTTATGTTTGTTTTAGCGAGAGGGTTTATGTGAATAAATTTTTCATGAGCAGTACACTTTTGCATCATTATACTTTAGCAGAGCTGTTTCCTTATATAAATATATCTATTTTGAAAAACTGGTGAAAATAAAAATCCTAGAACAATATAAGTGATAACTATTTTCTTTATTTTTTTTTGTTTCTATAGAAAGGCTTTTCATTGTGGGAGTGTCAGAGGCTTGGAACTGGGGAAGATCAGAAAACACAGATGGTACTTGACCACAAATAAGGGAGCGCATGGCTTTGTTAGTGACTTTCAATGCTGAGAGGAGAGTCATAATAACAAGACATTTTGTGCAGATCGACCTACAGTCTCTTTGTAATTTTGAAGTTTATAAGTAATTCAGAATTAATAAAAGTTTACAAATAGCTCTCATTGAGACGAGTGATCAAATTATGAGCCAGAATTATTAAACTACATATAAAAAATCATGGAAATACTAGGGTAGAACATTGGCCATAGGAGTTAAGAACGTAAGATATACCAACAGTAGAAAATGCCTGACACAATCTCTTAAGTACATACTATGAAAGCCGTGGCTGTATTCTATTTTCTTTCTTCTCATTCCTTCTTCAGACTCATTATCCCCCCATTTTCTGCATTCTCTGCTCCACATGAATCTTTTTCTTGTAATTTTTTTCTACATGTAATTCTTTTCTTTCCTTCCCAGGATAGAATGACAGAATTCACTAATATATAATCAGCTTTTCATAAACTACTAAGAAAGATAAAGTCAAACAGAACACATTTGTCTGCAGAACATTATCACAGGTCGCACACCTAGTCCGTTTTGGCACACAGACCTGTAGTCTTTCTATTGTTTTGAAGTTTGTGCTTAGTTCAAACTAATGATGAGGACACTTTTTTACCCCTCCACTCTTGGGACTTAGCATGAATGGAACTTTTCCTTTCACCACTCCGCAGGCAGGCTAAGGAAAATGATCCTTAAAATGTTCTCAATATTATTTGAAAGTTATTATCATTATCAGAGAAGCTCACTGAAATGCTCCCATAAGATTGTTCTGCCTCAATCTGCCTTTGTGTCCGTGGATAGAACTAGAAAAATATTCAACCTAACCTCAATGCTTGTGGCAATTACAACGCCGCATAGCTCTGTGAACCACAGTCTGGCTGGAGAAAGATATTCTGGCTCAGATTTTTCTTTTGCAAAGCTTTCATTGATTTCAGAGTGTAGAAAATCTAGCCTTCCCATTTTTATTTTCAATAGTTCTCTCTCATCTCAAATTTGACTCACCTTCAAAATGTGCATTTCACTGTCATGGAGATGAGTCAGAATTTCTACATGTGTCTTGTCCTTTATTGACTTTCACTAACTCATTTACAAATTACAGATGACCTTCAGCATAATATCACATGTTTCTATCAATGTACCTTGTGTATTTCATGAACTAAAATATTAGTAACCATGTCAATTGAATGATGCTGATTCACACCAATATGTATCATTGTATACTTTTTAAATGTCAAAAAGTGTGGTCAAAATCAACCAAGCCTTTTGTATCTGGGGTGTTGTGGTTAGTAGTTATATAGAATGACATGTTTAATTCCATTAAAAAATCAAATATGTTATCAACATAACACAATTTTATAGCTATTGTGATACACTGTACAATATACACTGATTTTTCCCAGGTGGATTTATTTTACAAAAAATTATAGCTGAAAGAAGTTTTCTATCTGTAATGACATGTAGGCAATTATTAATCTATCATAATTTTCCTAGCTTCTACCTTTATTAGCAATGGTATAAAGCTCAAGAATAAGCAACACAATAACTATTATTCAAAGTATATTATGCATGACATACTCAAAGAATAGACCAATGGTTCACTAATTTCTAAAATGTGCTTTTTGGAGCAATAAGCAAACTCATTTTGTTTATATTTTGTCTATTTACTGTAAAGCAGCTATGTCATTGATTTTGGTTTCCTGGTGACACTTAAAAACCAAGTCACTTTGAAACTTCTGAGAATATAAGAGCAGTACCAGAGTGTATTGTTGCCTTCTTGCTTGAACAAGAATTTTGAAATTTGTCTTGATTGGTACCATCAATGAATCTGAGTTGATTGATCAAGTGATCTAGAGCAGTTTATATATTTATTTCTGAAAGATCAATATAGAACTGAAAAAGTTAAAAATGATGTTCTGATTATAGTTTTATATTTAATTTTATTAGAACCGAAAAGATATGTTTCATTCTTATAAAATTCATTCTTTCATTGTTTCTTTCATCTATTCACTAAGTCATCCAGTTAAATATTTTAAATGCCTATAACAAATAAGGAGAGACAGAATATGATAGGTATTTAAAACTAGCATCACATTTGTAAATATGTTGGAATAAAGACAGGATATTTTGGTAAAAAAATATAGACAAATATATTTTCAATTGAAACTATGCTCTGAAATCAGTTCTTTATGTTCTAATAAAATAGTGCTATTTGTATATTTTAAAATGTTCTGTGTTCAGAAAAAGCAATCGGAATAAAATGACATGTCAATTTCATCAGTGTTTTCTACTTCATAGAAATGTGTTCCACTTCAGCTAAACTTTGGTCCTTCCTTTTCCTTTTGACTTTCAGTTATTTTTCAGAAAAGGCTTAATATTTTTACCCAACTGGTTTTGGACCATGATCCTTTGTCCTATGTCTCCCATGTAGCTGACATTACAAACATGAACCGCTACACTCTTCCTCTTCAACTTTACATATCAAAATAATCCATACCTTTTATTGTTATTATTCAATAAAAATGGTGAGGCAGCACTATATTTGAGAGCACTATATTTAAGATTGCAAAAAAATGCCATTTTCTTTTTACAATGTTTAGGCCTGCTTTATGGGGTCATCAGTAAAAATAGTTCAGTAAATATCATATTAAATCTTCCTTTTCACAAGAATTACTTTTTACACATTCATACAATTTATAAACTAGACCATATATGTGTTTTTCTGCTATTCATAGAAAATTACATGTATTATTGTGAAAAATAACTTATAGTCAAAAATGACAAGACATATTATGTGTCAGATCACGGGCATATATTTTTGCTTAAGCTAAGCTTCTACATAGGCTTTACTCTGGAATATCTACAATCTCTTAATCATGGCATTGTGAACAGAATAATAATAATATATTGCATCAGTAAGGATCCAATCAATAGCAGCTCATTAAAATCAGAAGCATCGTTTTAATCAAGGAGACTCTCCATGTCTTCCATGGTCAGTGGAAGGTCTTGTCCATCAATGTCTAGTTCAATACTTAGGTTGCTTCTGATAAGTTACAGTGGGTTTTGTTAAGAGACTCATGTGGCAAGCTAATGTAGAGACCATTTGTCATTTTAATATGTGATCAATAAAATCTATAACTGGTGTTCAGACTCATTTACAAAAGCAGAAAGGAGGAGGTCAGTATGGAATCCCAGTCAGTTGCTAATAATTTTTTACAGTTCTCACTCATATTTTCTCTCTTTAAAACTTAAAATGACTGCTCCTATTCCAATATAAAACAAGAAGAAAACAACACCTCCTTGGCTGAAGTGACCTCCTTTGTCATATACTCCATTAATTTATTGCTTCTAAAACTTATTATCTTTAACTAGTTATGCAGAGGGGTTTCAATGCAACATGTCTATTTATGAATACACTGCATCTTGATTACTGCCACTTCTTTCTCCCCCATCTCACCCAACTTTCTTTTTTCCTTCTTGATTCCTTTGATGGGCTTAATGAAAGCAATTCCTTTACGTTCTTTACCATTACTTCTTCTACTATAAAATGGAGACACATTACCTATTTTGCCTATGGAGCACAAAGACCAGAAATACCAGTGTACCAAAGGACTAAAAATAGCTGTGTGAATTGTCATATTCATATGCATCCTAATGACTCAATTTGAAAAGCTCCTATTTATGTTTTTGAGATTTCATACTAAAAATTAAGAAATAAATATCTTTATTTACATGGAATATTATCATCACCAGGGCATGTGGTATTGGTCTTAATATCTAACTTAAGGCTCCTCCATTGTGTGATATTAGGCAATATTGTGGATAACTTTAAGTTCAGAATAAGACTGGCAGGTTTTTATAGACAACGGGATGGAACAGAATCTTATGTACACAGAAGGAAGATGGAAAAAGCTGTGTGAATTCGTTCGCCTTCTGACAAACCCACAGAAAGGACTGCTGAGGAGACGCACCCTGCTCATGATTATTTATTGTGAAAACCATTTAGAACAAAATGGAACTAAAAATAAAATAAATGTAGGTGGTTCTGAAGCAAATATTGTTAGTTCTCTAAGTTTACATTCCCCGTGTTGTCACAGTACTTGATTTTGGTACCCTGCATCTTGTATATATATTTGTCTAATTTGGGGAGGGGAAGGGGAATAACAAAACACTGAAACAAGGACACAGGATGACCATTGCAACACAAAGCACTACATTGGAAATGAACTTTACAACATGGGGGGGGGGCAGGGAGGAGTGAAGAAGGTGGGGTAGGGAAGGGATCTTGGGAGAACAACAAAGGAGAGGGTAACAATGCTGGACAAGAAATGTACTCATTACCTTACTCATGTAGCTGTAACCCCTTTGTACAGCATTTGACAATAAAATAAAATTAAAATAATCTTTTTGATTACTTCAAAAAATTTAGTTAACTTGTTAGTGAGAAAGTTGTTTATTTTGAAGTTAGTTGGTGTGGTGAAAAAATTGAATCAACTATTTTTATAGCAAATTTTATTGTGATTAAGTGATAACATAAATTTCACAAATTTCACAGGATTGTGGGATAGTGATACTTAGTTAAAGTCGCAAACACATTCTAACCTTCATGGGGAAAATTGTCTTTCTTGTGGTCAATAAAGTTTATGAGTTCTATGAGCTTTGACAATAGAGTTGGTTCTTCCACATTGGGTGATATGTGCATTTCTTTCCTTTTGCTTAGTGTCAGCTGTTCCCCCTTCCTGCTCATTCCCTCCCTTCCCATAGCTGCCATTGAGTTGCTTAGTTTGTTTTGATCAATGACCAGTGCAGCTGATGGGTCCTGCTATTGTGTGTTTTCCCCTGTTTCCCTCTGTTTCTGCGTCCTCCTCCTACTTTCCCTCCTATGTGGACATATATACCATATATGAGGTCAGCAGCATGGGGTCATTAATGATTTGGCCAGCTGAGTGAAAGTCTTTTGTTTCTCCAGTCTTGTTTACTTTGTTGTATCTCCTTACATTTTGGATTTAACATCCACTTATCAGGACGACCATGTGCCCTTTATCTCTTGGCTCTTGGCTTACCTCACTCAACATGATTTTTTCTAGTTCCATCCATTTCCTGCAAATGCCATTATTTTGTCATTTCTAATGGCTGCATAATATTCCATTGTATATAGGTACCACAATTTCTGGATCCATTCATCTGTAGTGGGACATCTGGGTTGTTTCCATATCCTGGCTATTGTGAACAGTGCTGCAATAAACATGGAGGTGCATGTGTCCTTGTATCCTGGCTCCAGTTGTTAAGGATAGTTGCCTAGGAGTGGTATGGCTGGGTCATAAGGGAGGTCAATATTTAGCTTTCTGAGGACCCTCCAGACTGCTTTCCAAAGTGGTTGTATAAGTGTACATTCCCACCAGCAGTGTTATAGGGTTCCTCTTTCTCCACATCCCCTCCAGCATTTGTCGTTGGCTGACTTCTGGATGTGGGCCATTCTGACTGGGGGAAGGTACCATCTCAGGGTTGTCTTTATTTGCATTTCCTTTACAACCAGGGGTAGTGAGCATTTCCTCATGTGTTTCTTTGCCATTTTTAATAAGTTTTTTATTGTGAAAATACTGTACAGAGGGGTTACAGTTACATGAACAAGGTAATGAGTACATTTCTTATCAAGCATTGTTGCCTCCTCCTTTTTTCCCTACCATCCCTTCCCTTCCACCTCCAACACTACACTCCCCTCCAACTACCCCCCCCCCCACCTCACCTAAACTGTAAAGTTCGTTTTTCAACATAGTGTCTTGTACATCTCATTGTTTCAATGGGTCAACCTGTATCCCTATTTAAACATTTTGTTTTTTTATTCCTCTCCCCAAATTATATCCACATCAAATACCGTGGGAAAGGAACATACAAAGCAACAAAAAAAAATCACATGGTCCCTTATAAATATGTTAGAATCTATAGCAAGAAAGAAAAAACCATTTGTGTACCTATCTCAGGGTTCATTTCACTTAACTTCTTTTCTGGTCATATGTGCATAGCTTTTGACCTTTTCTACTTGTCCCAGACATATACTAGTTACTGCAAATAAGGGAAACCATGGGACCTATGTTTCTTTGAGCCTGGCTTACTTCACTTAATATAATTTTTCCAAGTCTTTCCATTTCCTAACAAATGGGGTGATGTCATTCTTATATATATATATATATATATATATATATATATATATATATATATATCACACCACATTTTCTTGATCCATTCATCTCTTCTGAGAAGTCCCTCTTTAGTTCCCTTTCCCATTTAGTAATTGGTTTGTTAGGCTTGGGAGGAATTAGTTTCTTAAGTTCCCTGTATATACTGAATATTAGCCCTTTGTCTGATATATTGCTGGTAAATATTTTCCCGCTTAGTTGGCTGTCTTTCTAGTTTGGTTGCTATGACTTTGGCAGTGCAGAAACTTTTTATTTTAAGGTAGTCCCATTTGTCCAGTCTCTCTCCAATTTGTTGTGACCTTGGGACTCTATTCAGAAGTTCCTACCTGTGCCTATAAGTTCAATTGTCTCTCCCACTCTGTCCTGCAGTAGTGTCAGAGTTTCAGGTTTGATGTTACGGTCTTTAATTCATTTTGAGTTGATGTTGGTGCATGGTGACAGGCTGGGGTCCACTTTTAGTTTTCTGCATGTGGCTGACCAGTTTTCCCAGAACCAGTAGTCGAAGATGCTGTGCTTCTTCCACTGTATGTCTTTGGCTCCTTTGTCAAATATCAGCTGACTGTGTGTGGTTTTATTTCCAGATCTTCTGTTCAACTCCATTGGTCTTCCAGTCTGTTTTTGTGGCAGTATCAACCTGTCTTTGTTATTATGGCTCTATAGTAGAATTTGCAGTCTGGCATCAAGATCCCACCCATGTTGTCTTTTTTGCCTAGAATAGTTTAGGCTATACTAGGCTTTTTGTTATTCCATATAAATTTTTGGACTGTTTTCTGTATTTCAGTGATGAACATCATTGGGATTTTAATAGGAACTGCATTGAATTTGTATATCAATTTTGGCAGTACGGCCATTTTCACTATATTGTCTGCCTATCCAAGAGTATGGAAGGTCTTTCCATTTCCTGGTGTCTTCTATAATTTCTTTCTTTGTTTTTATGGTTAGGTTAATTCTTAAATGTTTAATTTGGGGGGGTATTGAGAATGGAGTTGTTTCCTTGATTTCCCTTTCTGCTTGTACATTGTTGGTACATGATTTTTGTGGATTAATTTTGTATCCTGCTACTTGGTTGAAGTGGTTTATAAGTTCTAAGAGTTTGGGGGTTGGAGTTTTGGGGATCATGGAGGTATAGTATCATGTCATCTTCCTTGCCTATGCAGATCTTTTTAATTTCTTTTTCTTGACTTACTGCTCTGGCTAAGGATTCCAGAACTATATTGAAGCGGAGTGATGAGAGTGGGAATCCTTGCCTTGTTCCTGATTTTAGGAGAATTGATTCTCCATTAAGTATAATATTGGCTGTTGGTCTGTTGAATATGGCTTTTATTATTTTAAGGGATGTTACTTCTATTCCTATTTTCTCCAGAGCTTTTAATATGAATGGATATTGAATTTTATCAAAGGCTTTTTCCATATTAATGGAAATAATCATGTGGTCCTTGACCTTGGATCTGTTGATGCGATGGATTGCATTTATTGTGAATCAAATATTTTTAAGTAATTAAAATTTTAAATATAAATTGAAGTAGCTCTCTGAAGTACTTATAATACCTACTGTACTAATTCAGTGCAACTTTTCACTAGATTCACTAGATGTGTAATACTGAAAACTTTGAAGAAGCAATTAGATGATCATTTTTGAGTTTTTGGTGGATTAGTGAGGGATAGAATGAATGTTTTAAAACTTATAATTTATAAATACTACTGATTAAATATACCCAATTACATGTGCTTTTAAGTCTTAATTGTATTCATCACTATTTAAATTCTGAGCTTAAATTTGTAACAGAAAGTTCAATGAAAAAGAAAAAAGGATCAATTTTATCTAAGAGAATACAGAGGAAACTTAGAATGCTAGGTTTAAATAAAAATAAATATTTTGGGCTGGGAAATTGGCTCAGTGGTAAAGTGCTTGCCTCTCATGCATGAGGTCCTGGGTTTCATTCCTCTGTACCACATAAGCAGAAAAAAAAAAAAAAACAGAAGTGGCACTGTGGCTCAAGTGGGTGTTGCCTTGAGCTGAAGAACTGAGGGATAGTGCCCAGGCCCAGGTTTAGCCCCAATGCAGACAAAAAAAAGTTTCACTTGACATTTATGGAAACCATATGAAAAAAATAGACTATTAGTTTTCATTTATCAAAATTCTCAACCTTGAGAATTAAAATAATGGCCATCACCATTCAGGAATATCAAGAGTTAAGAACTGTATACTCAAAAAATCAATAAAGTGAATAATAATGGTAAGCAAGACTAGCCAAGAACTTATAAATGAATGCTATTTTACCTTCATGACCAGAGGATTCAGCTTGTTCAGAAAGGCAGTGCCATCTGGACTGGCAAGCTGGCTAAAGGGAAGGATTGGAGACCATGCCAAATCTCTATAAACCATATGAGTCCAAATTATGGGGAAAAGAATCACACAATTATTTCAGACCTAAGCTTCACCAAGAGACCTTCTGCACCAGTGATTCCAGAGGGATGGAATTAAAAAAATCGTTCAGCTATGACTTAACATTTCCACAGTGCTGGGTGTGCTACAGAGATGCAACCAGTACCTTGAGGTGTCAGTACTTGTAAGGTGTGAAGAGGCTGTGGATCTTGCATCTAGCATGAAGAACATTTTTTAAGCAGTATATATCAAAACAACACAGCATTATGTATATGCTGGGCTAAGATAGTTCTTGTTTTTTTGTATAAGGTCTCCCCCTCTCCCCTTTGAAAAGTAACATCTAGTGAGAAGTTTTTTACATGATTGCTGGTTTGTGCTTGTGGGGGATTTTGGAGTCCCAGATCATTCAACTTCTGCTCTTTCTGTTCTGTTCTGTCTGTCTATCTGTCTTTCTCTCTCTCCTTCTTGCTCTCTCTCTCTCTCTCTTCCTGGCTCCCATGTGGTTAACAGTTTCACTCTACCTCATGTTTCCTACCTGCCTTGCCACAGGATAGAAGCAATGGGGTCAATACTCATGGATTGAAACTTCCAAAAACGTAAAGTTGATTATTACAGATATTCTGTAACAGTACCAGAAAGCTACGATGCATCCCAAAAGAACAGAATAAATTCAGTTTTCTATGAAGAAAGAATCTTTAATATCTCAACATTTCATAAAACTGTATTTTTTTAGCAATACACAGTTATGAATTCTGATAGCATGCAATGAAGGCTCTAACAAAGAATAGACAAAGCAACGTTCTTCAGCCAACTTGCAGGGCAAAAGGAAAAACTGATAGACACAGTTACAAACTCACTAACACATGTTAGCAACATATTGTGGGATGGATTTATACATCCACTCATCTATCCTTTTACCATCATCTGTAATTATCTATATATGTATAGAACTGTATTTCTATTTTTGCTAGCTCTGAGATTTTCATTGGTTAGAAGCAAATATATTCTCTTCCTTAGATAATTCCTTATCACCATCACTTGCTTCTGTAGATTTCCTCCCATGATTTTCAACTTTATGATATGTCATTACTTTAAATGATACTTTAAAGATTCTACAGTAAGTTAGGTGTCAGTGGTCATGCCTTCAATCCTAGCTACTCAGGAGGCTGAGATGTGAGGACTGCAGTTCAAAGCCAGCCTGGGCAGGAAAATCCGTGAGATTCTTATCTCCAACAAACCACTAGAAAACCAGAAGTGGAGATGTGGCTCAAATGGTAGAGCACTAGCCTTGAGCTAAAGAGCTCAGGGACAGCGTCTAGGCCCAGAGTTCAATCCCCACAACTGATCAAAAAAAATTAACCCTCCCAAACCCTACAGTATCATTAGGACACAGATTCTTTCATTAAGCCAATTCCTAGTACAAGTTGTCATGTCGAAAACGAACTTTACAACTTTGGTGTGTGGGGGGGGAGGATTGGGTGGTGGGGCCGGGGGAGGCTGGGAAGGGATGTGAAGAGTAAACAAAGGAGGAGGCTGCAATGCTTGATAAGAAATGTACTCATTATCCTGCCCATGTAATTGCAACCCCTCTATTCAGTATGATCACAATAAAAAATAAAAATTTTAAAAAACACCTCTCTTTCTGGATATCATCTCATGAATTCTAACCTTGGCAATCTATTTCTAGACAATTTTGTATTCTATTGCAATAGTTGTATTGTTAAGGTTTTATACAATCTTCTGTTTTTGAAAGTTCCTTTGACATGTTTCCAATGTCAGTCTTATTCCTATAAGCCTTCAATTACTACATTTATTAATGTAATACCACAGTCCTTAGCCTCCAGCTCTCTCTTAGGTTCCAAAGCTTTTCAAAAATAGTCTGGTGAGCAACTTGCTGTGCACGTCATAAACTTTGCCCTAAGGTATATGCCTGGCATCCTAAAGAACCTTGTGACTTTTTCCTATTACACACAGGTCTACTCTTGATTTCTTCCCCCTGTAATGTCATCTTTATCTAGCTAGGTTTTCAAACTCAGTGGGTATTATTGGTTTCTCTCTCTTTCTCACATTTCAACAGTTCATAAAGCCTGTCCACTTTTGAAATCTGCCTACTTTACAATCTCACTGTCTGTAACCTAGACTAGGTGACTTTCATCTTTTCTTAGGATCTCTGGTTTATTGCAACCGCCCTCCCAACTCTTCTTTTGACCTTTTCTTGACCTTTTGACCTTTTGCTATCCCCAACCCACACCATTTCCTCACTATATTGAGGCCAGACATATTTCTGAATGGCAAATTGGGAGATGTTTCATCCTCTACAAACCTGTCCTTATAGGAGAGTTCTCCAGCACATCAGGCTAGACAAGGACTTTAATTATAAGCTTACTGATCTCTGGTCCAGCTCCATCTCGTGCTATATTTGCACAATATACTGGAGTGTCTACCGATATCATACTGTAGTTTGTGTGGGTTTTTGTTAAAGTGATGACGTGTCCAAAGAACTCTTTCTCGTACTTTCATTCCCTCATTTTCTTACACCTCTGGAGGGAGAGGAAGAGAAGACACAGATTCTTTTATGAAGACAACTTATTCAACACCTTCTTTGTGAATTTTCACATTAGCCTCCAGGTGTGGAACCCGCCTCGGGCTTGCTCAGTGGTGTCCACAGCAGAATCTATAGGCATTTCCCTACCAGAACAAACAAGACAGGCCTCGGTATTTTCCTCCTTATTTGTCTTTTTTAATTACTATGAGACTAAAGAAAAGCAGTCATCCAACTTTTTACTCCAAGTGCTTGGAACAAAATAAGACACAGTGAATATTGGCCGCGTGATGAACAATTGATGAGACCATATACCAAATGAATACTGTAAGTTATTTTTGGAGTGGTCCTACCAAAGTCTACCTACATACTATGTTCTGCTTAGTCCCCAGGTGGAGATGATTTATCTTTATTATTGAGTTGCACTTCTTATGCACAGTTTATTCCACATCTCTACTAATTCTTCACTCATAGATTCTGTTGATTCACTGCTCTTTCTGTTTGCACTTACATTCTTGTTATGGATTTTCATTATGGATTCATTAGTGCATCACACTTGAAGTAATTCAAAAACTATTTTCTTCAACAATGCATT
Source organism: Dipodomys ordii (assembly GCF_000151885.1). Classification (NCBI taxonomy): domain Eukaryota; kingdom Metazoa; phylum Chordata; class Mammalia; order Rodentia; family Heteromyidae; genus Dipodomys; species Dipodomys ordii. Next base: position 10,910,251 of record NW_012267281.1, read on the forward strand.
ATCCCTTACCTTACCTTAAAAAACAAATAGTCACAGCTTTAAAAACCAATTCTTTGAAAATACATCCAAAATCTATACCTTTTTCCACCCTTAAATGCAAACATATTTTAGCCCTCAACTTGTAAGCATTTCTGCCTGATGGCCAAAGTGTTCCAAGCTCAGGTGACTTGACATGAATATTTTATAAGAATCATTTTTAACAAAAGACCATATTCCTCTCTCTCAAACTAAAACAATATAATGGTCCCTAAGCAGATAAAACCCTTTCAGCCCATACCTAGGCAATTGCCTTCCTTTTTTGCCTGTTTTCCATATTCATTTGTTCCACTTCACTTCAGATACTCATTACCTCTTAACTAGTTGGAAATACTTATTGAATTTATCTACCACACTGCCTCCCTGTTCTGAAATGTCCCTGCTGTAATAAAAATCCATGATGCTAGATTAATCGCTCTATAATACATGTTGGATTGTGACTTTCACGTTCAACATTTTTGCTTAGGTTTTCATTTTCTAGCTATGAACTCAAGTCACTCAGTTTTAAAGAACACCCACAGAAGTTCTTCAATGAATGTTTTTAATATAGCTTAACAGTTTTTTTCCCTAAAGGTGTCTGCCTATACTAATGCAACAAACTTTTATTGAATGACTACCAAGTAGAAAGAATGGTTTTAGAGGTAAAAATGTAATAAGTAAGATGATCTTTACTTCTAAAGACTGTAATCTTGAACAAAGATTCTAATATAAACATTCATACATTCACATATACACATATATCTATACTTATCTCAGCACATGTAGAAAATGCAATAGGTGCTATAATCAATAAAATTAATAACTTCATTAGAACAGATCTATTTAATTAAGACAGAAAATGTAGCTCAATTAAAATAAAGAAATAATGAATTTGTTAACTTGTAAGAGGAAGGGAAAGGCTAGTCTGATGTTTGGGCTTTTTCATCCAATGTATTCTACTTGCTTCTTTTCATCTGCAATCACAACATTCTTTGCTTTACTTAAAATTGGATACCAATAATGCCCAAGCACTTCCCATCCTTGATTTTTCTGTTGTATATTTGAAATTCCTTAAATCTCTCCACATGTAGATAACCTGTAGATAAACCTGTTATTCCAACATCATCCATGAAAGAGTTCTTAGCATTCTTAGCTAGTGCAGACTGATTATCAAGATCAATAAACCTATACCTTACTCATACTTTAACTCTTTAATGTCTAATCTAATGTTTTATGCATATAATACAATTCATCTTTCTGTTATTCAACAAAAACACTAAGAGGATGCCAGGCACTGCCACATAACTAGGGATGCAACTGATATACAACAAATTATTTGCTATGTCGTTCTCACAGTACAGTGTGAAGTGGGTGAGATAAACAAAGTAAACAAGTAAATGTTCAATATTTATTCCTCAGTGCTGATGACAACAATGAAATAGCGCACAGAATACTGGGAGGGACTCAAATGTAGAATGATTAATTTATTTTTATATGTTTTTTATTGTAGAAATACTGTAAAGAACGGTTACAGTTACATGAGTAAGGTAATTAGTACATTTCCTATGGAGCATTGTTACTTCCTCCTTTGTTTTTCCCTACCATCTCTTTCCTCCCCATCTCCCCAACTCCTCTCCCCCACAAGTTGTAAAGTTCGTTTTACACATAATGTCTTGTACATCTCATTATTACAATGGGTCAACCTGTATCCTTATTTCAGCATTTTGTTATTTCCCTTCCCCTCCCCAAATTAGAAAAATGTATATATAAGATGCAATAACTAGTATATGTCTGAGACAAACATAAAGTGTTAGACAAGTTCATATTAAGCGAAATGAACCCCAAGATAAGGATTCAAATGTTTTTTTTTTCTTTCTTGTGATTGTTTCCAACATATTTATAAGATGATTTTTTTGTTGCTTTATATGTACCTGCCCCAGCATATAAGCCCTGCTTTCACTGTATTTTATGCTGATATAATTTGTGGAGGGGAAGGGAAAAAACAAACTGTTTAAATAGGGATACAGGTGGACCCATTATAACAATGAGATGTACAAGACATTATGTCAAAAAACGAACTTTACAACTTTGGCAGGATAGGGGGCAGAGGTGGTGGTGGTGGTTATGGTAGGGGGTTGTAGGGGTGGGAGAGTGGAGAGGGGAAGGGATGGTGTGGGGAAACAAAGGAGGAAGCAACAATGCTTGATAAAAAATGTACTCACTATCTTGCTCATGTAATTGTAACCCCTCTGTATGGAATTTTCACAGCAATAAAAAAAAAAAGATGCAGGGCACGGACATCAAATACAGTGGAAACAGGGGTTATACCATGGAGGAAAACATACAAAAAAACCCAAAAAATCACATAGTACATTTTAAATAGTACATTTTAAATACATTAAAAACACTAGCAAGAAAGAAAAATCCAGTTGTGTCCCTATCTTGGGATTCATTTTACTTAACATCACCTTATATGGTCATATGTGCAAAGCTTTTGACCTTTTCTGCTTGTCCTAGACTTATACTAGTTATTGCAAATAAGGGAAACCATGGAGCCTATGTTTTTTGGGCCTGGCTTACTTCACTTAGTATACTTTTGTCCAAGTCTAAAGGATTAATTTATGTTTGTGACCAAGGGAAGTCTCTGTAGAAAAATGACTTGTAGTCCAAAAAATTAAGAATAGTTAACTCTGACTATGTGAGGAAAGAGAAGTTTGAACAAGCTGATGTCTAAACAAGCTGAGGAGGGTGCACGCACAGCCAATGTGAGCAATGGCAAAGCACAAGAGTTGGTGTGTGTGTCGGGGAAGGAGGTGTGAGATTTGAAGATTTAATAATAACAGTCTCACAGAGCTCCAAGAGAGAGGGGTTGGACAAGATAAGAGGAAATGAAATTTAAAATGGCTGTGACCATGTTCTGTTGGTGCCAAAGCACTGAACACAAAGCAGAACACATAGGTTCAGAGGCAGAAAAGCTAAAAGATGACATTCAAGCTCATCCAATTTTTCAGCTTCTCCAAATGGCCACAAAGATGAATGATCACAAACAAAACCATACTGAAGCTACCAGCACAACTATGTTTATTGCAGCATTGTTTACCATAGCTAAGATATGGAACCAACCCAGATGCCCCTCAGTAGATGAATGGATCAAGAAAATGTGATATATATACACAATGGAATTTTATGCCTCCATCAGACAGAATGACATTGCCCCATTTGTTAGGAAATGGAAAGGCTTGGAAACAATTATATTAAGTGAAGTAAGCCAGGCCCAAAGAAACATAGGTCCCATGGTTTCCCTTATTTGCAATAACTAGTATATGACTGAGACAAGCAGAAACAGTCAGATAAGTGGATGTTAGACAAAATGAACTCCAAGATAAGGACTCAAATGGTTTTTCTTTCTTGCTATTGTTTCTAACATATTTATAAGATGATTTCTTTGTTGCTTTGTATGTCCCTCCCCTATGGTATAACCCCTGTTTTCACTGTATTTGATATTTGGTATAATTTGGGGAGTGGAAGGTAAAAGACAAATTGTGTAAATAAGGATACAGGTGGAACCATGGCAACCATTGAGATGAGCTTTACAACTTTGGTGAGAAGGGTGGAATGGGAGGGCAGGGATAAGAAGAGGTAACAAAGGAGGAGGCAACAATGCTTGATAAGAAATGTACTCATTACCTTGCTCATCTAATGGTAACACCTCTGGATGGTATTTTCACAATAAAAAACTTATTAATAGAAAAAATTCTCTTTTTAAAATAAACAAAACCCAAACCTATGAGTGACAATGAACAGCTTACTTCTTTAAGTGTTACATTTGTCTCTCTATAGATTTCAGTCAACAATTGCTTATCATTCTCTAAATAAACTGTTTTCTCATTTAAAATTTGAGCCTTCTTCAGACATAGTAAATTGCCAAATACAGCTGGCAACTTTACATTTAGAATAGAGGGTGAATTATATGGAGTATCCTGAATTTATTTTCTGCATAAGAATTTGCTAAAACATGTAAAAACACGTTAATAAACTAAGACATTATGTGTGCATTTAGAAGTCTATAATTACCTGCCATGTTAATATACATTTCACGAAGTAGCATTAAGTTGATTTATTAGAATAAATATGGTGAAAAATTGATTACAGCTAGCAAAATCTTAATTGATTTAATTTTCATAGCTATTAAGACAAGGCAATGACCACAAAAATCTGGGCCTATCACTTTTAATAGACAACACTATCAAGAGGGTATTTTGGCCAAATGGCTTTGAAAATTTCTAGGTTAAGTTACAAACCTCACTTGTGGACTTCTGGGATCCTTTAGTTTAGTTTACAGATTCAGAGTCTCTGGAGGGAGGTAAGCTATGCCTGGCTTCCCACCTCTGATGAACCATGTAACTCCTTTTTCATGGAAAACCCTACAGGGTACTGGTCTACAGAAATTTTAGAAAATTTGATGTTTTGTCGGAGAAGCAGAATAATATGAGAAAAAATAAAAATGCTAAAATTATAGATACAAGGAAACTTTTCATCTTTTTTTAGTTAGCTTACTTTTATTTATCATTTTTATACTTATCGTATCATTCAACTTTAACTACAATGTAATCATTGCCTAAAAGAGCTACCCCTACATATTTGTGTACATTTTGTTGTCTTTGATGAGTTACAAAAGTTAAGGAAAAGATTAAATTTTATATATATGCAGAACATACACAGTAATAGTGAATGTTTACTTAGAATAGCCATGGGGAAGCACCAAAATCTGTTATTTAGGAAGAAATCTTTCCCTTTGAACAGGAAAGGGATTTAGCAATTTGACTCATAGTTATTAAAGAGACTTACTATTATATTTTGTAGTTCCTAAAATCTTTGTCAAAGTTGGTAAAAAAGTTATTATTTCATTCATTGAAATATTTACTTTTCTTCTGGTATGGGCGATAGAACACAGGCCTGTCAAGTGCTCTATCACTGATCTATATGCTATCCTCTTCTTAATATTCTTCATGCAAAAAAGCATAAGTGAAAAAATATTTAGACCTTTCCCATCAAACTGAAAAGAATACATGAAACAAGTTTTAAGTTAGATCTATTTGATATTGCACTTCTAAATAGGAATGAAACTTCCATTCAACTTTTCTAAATTGGTAGTTTTCTTATTTTTCAGAATGAATCTCATATCTTATTTCAGGCACAACTGACAGGGTAGAATCCATAAACTTCCAGGTGTTTACTTGTCTCCAGTATTCCCTTGGTTTGAATCCCCCATGGGTCTGGCGCTGTGGCTGCTTGGTAAGCAACATAAAGTAGTAGCTATTCAACTGACCATATTTTCCTTCCTCATTTTGTTCTGAATGTTGACTATATTATCATATTAATCATGGAATGAGTTCAGTTTCAGTCAGCATATTTTTTGCTAGAAAGAAACAGGTTCTGGGTACAAAAGGAAAGAAAAAATTAAATTATTAGATATCTGGTTAGATGGAGAGATGTTCTATAAAATTAACATGTCCATTAATGGTGTATTACAGAATGTGTATAATGTCAATCACTTTGAAAGTGAGGGAAGAAGTGAAGGATTTCACCTTAGTCAGTGAAAACTTTATGATGATCACATTGCATTAGGTACTTAAAATATTTGGCCTAGCTAAAATCCAGTGTCTTAGGATGTGATTATACGTAACAGAGAAAAATATAATTTGAATATTTTCAAATTTATTTAATGAACCCATTAATTCTGTTCATTAATAATTAAACATGCACTTAATAAGGAATGCCTATGAGTCATATCTTTTTTGAAGGCTATTCATAGTTCTGAACAAGGGAGGTAAACACTCTATTGTCCTGTAAATTAGATTCTCAGCATAAAATAGACATAGAAATAGCAGAAAAAACAGATAAGAAGCAGGAATAGATATTAATAAAAGGATAATGGTAGTATGAGATTAATCAGTGAGCATCTAAACAGATGATAAACATGGAATATTTCAACAGTGAATAGGAAGCTGCTCTCATGGAAGAGTTCAGAGGCTGTTCAATGACAAGACCTTTGTGGGGGCGACATAATAACTAGGAAAAGACTATTTAGGTAAAAGGGAGGATAAAGGGATTTGGGGAAAATACTGGCAAAGGGAACACTGAATTTGATTTTTCTCTGGTGCACTAATATTTCAAGTACTTAATGAAGAAGTAAGGTGGTGAGATAAGTTGACCTCAGCCATATGCAGAGATTTTAGAAGAGGAGGCAACTTTGGATGATGGCAGGATGTAGGTTCTGAGAGTGTGGTACAGATATGAGAATGCTTACTGCATTTGTCTTTGACAAAAGTAACTGACTGCTCAGAGGAGAACTCATCTGGATGTAGAGGTAAGAAGACAAGCAGCAAAACTATTTTAGTAACCATTAGAACATTTAAAAAGTGCCTATGGGGCTGGGTGGCTCAGTGGTAGAGTGCTTGCCTTGCATGCATAAGGCCCTGGGTTCGATTCCTCAGCACCACATAAACACACAAAGCCAGAAGTGGTGCTGTGGCTCAGGTGGTAGAGTGATATCATTGAGCTGAAGAGCTGAGGGACAGCACCCAAGCCCAGAGTTCAAGACCCACGACGGACCAAAATAAAAATAAAAATAAAAAGTGCCTATGGAAAGCTTTGGGGATGTGAAGAGGAGGGGACAAAAGAAAGAGAATGGTAGAGGACAGATGATATTTAAGTCCAGCGTGTCTAGGTATTTAGGTGATGTGAAAATGTCACTGAAAGCTGAAAAGTAGGGGTAGAAAGGCTAGGAAAGTAAAAAGTAGGGATTAAAATGAATAAATTATAAAATTAGAAAAAAAAACATGATGAAACCCCTTTGTACAGTTAGTATACACTAAAAAAGTGTAAAATGTGAATGAGAGGAAAGCAGAACCGGCTATGTTGGGAGACAGAAGGAGCAGAAAGCTAGAGGAGGAAGGGAGGGTGTTGCAGGACAGAGTGAATGAAGGTATTTTAGTATGACCCTAGAGGAATGACACATGTTGAAATTAATTTGAGAAGAGGATAAGGGATGAGGGAGTGTGATGTTGAGGAGTTTGATCATGGCACACTGTAAACATGTATGAACATGTCACAATGAAAGACCCACCCCTTGGACCACTAAAATACATTAATAAAAAATCTTTTTAAAAAAAGAGTGACGATAGCTTCTTATAGGGTGGGGTCATAGACATAAATAAAGATATAAGAACTAAATATATGACTGCTTGGTATTTAAAACGACTATCCTGATAGATAGAAGAGGAGAGAGTTAAAGAGAAGACTAACAAATCCTATTCGGTAGGTTGTTTCTCTGAGCATCTGGTAAACTTGGTGCCATTCCCGGAAATGGGGAAGACCGGAAGTAGTAGTCATGGCTTTTGGGACCTCACATCCTGTTCTTCCTGTCTACTGCTATGGCAGAATTGATTACATGATTATGGCCTGAGGATGGAGGCCCCACAATCTCATCAATACACCTCTTAATGTTCATAGGCAATAACATCAACAGATAACGTCCTGAGGTCTAGTACAGAGACGGATAGTAAACTCACATTTTCTCACTGAAATCTTACAACAAACCCCTCACGATGTCGATATTTTAACCGCTCATCCATACCTGCTATCTAGAGAAGCCCTCTAACTTGCTTATCTCAATTCGAAGCATGAGTATGAAGAATTAGATTCGAACCCAGGTCTGTTCTAGCTCTTAGAGCAGGTCTGAGCATGTTTTGAAAATATAACATGGACAATATGAGTCTTTCAATTTTCTTGTTAAAAGAAATAATTCTGTATAGAACTTTGTTGTTTGAAAGTATTTCAGGATATTTTTTTCTCATTCAATGCTGTTCCCATAAGCTTTAGGGTAGATCTTCAATTTTAAAGCAAAGGAAACGAATATCACAGGACTTAATGTAATTTACTAAGGTCACATAATCAATAAGAAGAGTCAGTATGTAAACAAAGTCCACCTACGGCTATAGTCCTGAACTCAGTTCTCAGCTTGGGTTAAGATGTGGGCCAAGGCATTACTTCAGTGAGAAAGTGCCCACCCAGGAGAAAGCAAGTCAACTATGCATTATTTGTCTAAAGAAATGGAGATAGCACAGTGGTAGAAACAAAGGAATTTATTGGATAAGGTAATTTGATTTTAGCAAACGGAGTACATTTTAAAATATATTTGTACTCCTTAGATAACATAGAAAGCAAACCTCTGGGAGTTTTAAAGACAGCAGATGACAAATGTTATATTGTATGTGGGTTTTGTTTGCTCTTTCAGCAAATATTTTTTCTATGCATTTGTCAATAAAATGTAGTTAGAAGAGGATTTGTTAGAAGAGCTAATTTGTTCATTCTAAAGCACAGAAACAAAGTAAGATAAAGTACAGTGATGCTTGAACTTGCCCTTTGCATTCCAAAAGCATGTTTTACTGATAATCAAATTGCTTATCTTTTTAGAATATTTCCATGGTCATTGGTATCTGTGAGTGCCTCTGTGTTTATTTTATGAGGAGAAAAATATTTTAAAAAATGAAGGTCTCCAGGAAGACATAAACGTGCTTGAGTTTGAGTCTTTATGGTGATTATTTTGGAACATTCTAGCAAAAGAGAAACCTAAAAAAATGACAGCTTCAGATATTTGTTTCACACAGAAAAATAAGAAGGAAATAGAAAACATTGGGCACATAAAATCCCCTAACTTAAAAATAAGTCTATACTCACTCACTCTCTTCCTCTCTCTCTCTCTCTCTCTTTCTCTGCCATTATTGGCAATTAATCTTATTGGAACTTAAATAATTCCTGGTCCCTGTCCCTTAGCTTTTCACTCAAAGCTGGAACTCTATCATTTGAGCCACAGCTCTGATAAAAATGAATTGTATCCATAAACTGCTTTATTGAATAGCAACCCTTTTGTACAACTACTTAAATATATATATATATATATGTATATGAATTACATATATATGAGTCTCATTCACTTTCCTTCCTGGGTTGGTTTCAAACCTAGATCCCCAAATCTCAGCCTCCTGAGCACCCAATTAAAATAATGTCACTCATATATATATATATATATAAATATATATACATACATATGTATATATATACACACATATATATATATATATTTAAAATGTGTTTAGATTTTTAGTGTGAATATTAACTTCATTATGAACAAGTGGAAATGACAGAGATTTTATTGTGTAATACTGTTCTACAGATAAAATCAGGGTGTTATCATCCTTAATTTGGAATTTGATTGCTATTTTTTATTCCTCAAATTTTCTTTCAATAAAAGCTTTTTTTTTTAACCAAAGATGTTCATGTACGATCTCTATAGAGCTTAGTGTGATCACACAAAATATGTCCCAGTGATTATGTTCTTACCATTTTGTATTTTATCCAGACCAGCATTAATAATATCTTTATTATCTGAGAGCTCACTAAGAGACAAAAGAATTGGAAGTATCCAACTGGCACAGTGGCTTAACCTGGAAATGAGCTAGGAGCCAGACTCAGAGACTGGTGTTAGAGCTGGAAGGTACCTTGGAGATCCTGCCCAGATTCACTATTTCTGTGAAAAACCAGAGAATCAGAGAGGGCAAGCAACTGCCTAAGCTGTAATTTGTTTGTAGTAGAATGTTACATGCTGGCCAGAGACCAATATCGCAAAGAAAAATCAGAGATGAAGTTTAGATAGAGAAGAAAAGAAAAGCAATTACTTCAGCAAATTTCCTCTTCTGCCTCAGACACCAGCTAAGAGTTAAAGAACATCTCACACAGTTAACACTTTCAGATTTTTGGTGGCTAACATTTAGTGAAGCGATTTTCCAATGTATTAAATGATTTCTCAAATTATTGTAAGAAAGATAAAAGCAAACCACATAAAGACATAGTTTAATTAAACTGAAGAGCCTTTATAACTTAGTTGAATGCCATGTTATATGAATTTATTGTTAATACAAATGTTATCTATGATGATATGAAAAGAGATAAGAAAAAAAGAAATATGTTTATATGCTTAAAGATGAATCCTGCTTTGAAAGCCGACAGAGATTTCCTATTGTGCTGAAGGAATCTATTCCCCAGAGAAATATGAACTTAGATTGCCACAGTAAAATAATTTGTACATTTAAAATTCTAAAGGTTGTCAGTTTCTGTCACCTTTTTTTCATTATGTAAATGATGCTTGCATTTCATTTTCATACAACTTGTTTTAATCAGTTCAGCTGAACTGGATGAAGGTTGCAGCTCAGAGAATATCTAACCCAAGCAGTTTAACAAGGACAGTTCTCTCACTCAACGTCATGGATGAATGGTTTTGAGTTGTTTCAACTTCCTGCCTATTTACAGGAAAGACAAATACATGCAAACAAAGATGATACACTTACCTCAGAAAAATTAAGTCCCCTGAAATATGAACAGGAAGAAAAGATCAAATTCTATTACACTAAAGCAAATGTCTGCCTATCAAGTTCCAAAAACAAATATAATATTCATTTTATTGACATCTGGTATCAACTGACTAAAAAAGTTTTATGAATGTATATTTTGTGCATATATTTTAAATTCTGAAATTGCTTTTATCACTGTTTTTTAATCTTTAAAATGGAACTAGAACACTTTTAGTGACATACTCATATGCCTTAATTACTGAAAACAAGAGTATTAATTAAGTGGAGACTTTTTCAATTGTATTCCTATGTGACTAAGGAAAAGAGTAGGAAAAACTTAGGTGCTGGATGACACAAGGAAAATTGAGTAAAATGAGTTCCCAGTCAAGATGTTGGGAAAAGAAATTTTTAGGTGGGAGAGAGGTACAAAATGTAAGTGGTAAGAATGAACTCAGGTTGAGAAAGAACCGGAAACCAGATGTTCACAGCAGGAAATATTTAACTGAGGTAGATATCTTTTAAAGAGTACTGGAATTATAAGAACATCAAAACCACAACAGTAGGGGTGGTCCGTTCAGATAGGAACTAAATAAATCCATTGTACCACGGGTGGGTGATGTACTGATTCATGCATTCTGTGCCTTCCGTGAATAAATTTCTTTCTCTATTGATATTTATATATGTTCTATGTATATCATTTTCATTGACTTTGTCCATCAATTTTTATTAGCATGCTTGGTGTTTCAAATGTAGCTGTATTTCCATATTGAGAAAGGAAAGCAGTAAGTTGAGGAATATTTGTGGAGACTTCCAATTTTCAGGTAGGTGTATAAGGATTTTGGAAATTGTCACATACTTTGATGTACATGTGCAAATGAATTGAGCCAAATTAAAAATCAACACCAGTTCTTAAATATATCTGAAAGTTAATATAACAAGGCCTCTGATGCCCCAAGAATCAGAAAGGTAGACAGGTAGATGGAGAGAAACGGCTCATCAGAACTGAAGGTCATAAGAAAAACTTCTTTGGGACTATTACTGGATATAACATCTAATCTTGTTCCATGTGAATTTCTGTTAGCTCAGTGAATTTTGAGGGTCTCACAGAAGTAGAAAATTAAAAACTTCAGAGGCACTTACTCTTACATAAGTCATCATACTTTTAGGAATTTTACAGCCAGGGGTTTTACAAAGTTCTTATAAAGGTCGGAGAAAAGTCCCATCCATTTTCTGAAAAAGGAAGAAGAAAAGTCGCCATTTTGAAATAAGTGTTTTATTAATATATCAGACCCTAATTTACTGTGGTCTTACCAGAAACAACTATTTTTTACAGAAAAAAGCTAACTCCAGCTAGTTTGTAGATATTGTAAAGCTTACACTAAATTTTATTTTAAGGAACCTAGGGATGTAGCTGCCTAGTATGTGAATGTCTGGTTCAGTCCCTCCAAAAGAAATGTGGAAGAGGCAAAAGAGTAATAGAGTATTTCATGTTAACACAGTCAGAAAATTAACAGTCCTCTACTTGAACATTTACGCTAAAGGTACAGTAATCAAGGCAATGTGGGGTTAATATATTGACAAAAGAAAAGACAAACATAACAACAGAAAGTAATAGAGTGCCCATAAATAGAACCATGCGAATAGACTCAATTCATATTAGACAGAGGAGTAAAAGCAACTTAGTAGAGAAAAAAACCAAAATATTTAAAGAAATGAGAGTGGAACAATTGGATAGCCATTTAACAAAAAAAATTTCACGAAGAAGAATCTAGACATAAATTATACCTTACAGCATTTTGTCACCATGAGAATGTGAACACAGTTCCATATTCTTTTCTTCATAAATCTTTGAAATATATATATATATATTTCATCTTTACTGCACATTAGAAATGATCCTAGCCATATTACAAGTGGTTGGGACATATGTAGCTCATGACTATCATATTGCATAGTCCAGATCTACTGGTAGAAAATGACAGAATGTAACATGAAAACTTGTGTGATGAAAACACAGAAAGGCAAAACATGTTCCATGTCATCTAAGAGAATTGAGAGAAGGTACTTTTGTTTCATTTTATTTTATTTCCAGATCTGAGTAGAGTCACAGGAGGTAAAACAGGAAGAATAATCTATGTGCATGCACAAGGAGAAAGAGGTCCAAGCAGAGGAATCAGACAAAAGCATCTAGACTATGCAAGGAAAATTGGTCAGCTATAGTGTGTGGAATTTCTGGTGGTAAATTGGAGATAAGAGTGTCATGGAATTTCCTGCCCTTCTTGCTTTGAGCCTCAATCCTCAGATCTCAGCCTCTTTAGTATCTAGGGTTTCAGGCGTGAGCCATCAGCACCCAGCTGAAGTCCAAAAATTTAAGTTTACTAACTCTCCATGTATTTATTAATATTTTAGAATTAATATATAGACAACTCAAGGAGTCAACAAAAATTTACCTTCATTTTTCCATCTATCTTCTGTAAGTGTAATACTAGTTCAATACTTTGTGAAGTAGGAAAATGGAAAAGAAATTAAAAACAAAGTAAGATCTAAGCAAATTAAAGTTATCCCAGGGCTGACACATTTTATCAAGAAAGATATGTTCATCAATCTTTCTGAGAGTTACCTTGAAGACAAACTGTCTTTGGCTTTATGAGGACAGAGAAATCTGTATATAAATACCAATCAACAGTAATAAATTGACAGACAACAATGTACCATGCACGTGACCCTAGGATTGCAGGTGCAAAGCAATGTTTTCATCCTATGCTATGCTGTTAAAAGGGTTCTCCCTTCTTAGAACATGATAGTGCAAATAATCAAGTCAAACAATTAATAATGATTCAGGAGTCATCAACAAACAAAAATACATGAAACACAAGTAGATAAACATTGAGAAATGCACACACATTTTTATGTCAAGTAAGAGGTAATGGAAAGCATTGACAAATGCACACACATGCATGTGAGAACACACAGACACACACACACATATCTATGTGAGACAAGAGGACAGAATTAATGAGTTGGAAAGTGGAAAAATGCTTGTGAGAGCATTTGCACATGCAGAGAAGATGTGGTCCCAGAAATACCCGTGTGAGAAGTAGTGGCAGATGAGTTATGGGGGAGGCAGGTCCCCAGGAGGCTGGAGTATAAAGAAGGCTATCTCCAGTGAAATCTTGAAAATGAATGGAGGGTCAGTAGTATCCATTAAGAGCATGTTTCTTTTCACAAGTGAGAGGATGGGTAGCAGAATTCTGCACAGCAAATGAAGCCTGAAGAGGACTCCACTGAATTGAGAACACATAAAGAAGACAGATACTAAGGAGATGAATTCCTAAGAATTTCTTTGGAAACTGAATGGGGCCAATGGTCACATCATGATGGAGGTTTTGAAACATGATAAGAATGTAAAGGTAGACACCCACACAGATATTGGTTGGAGAGATTCAATTTCTGGGAGGTCTTTGAGGAGGCAAAGGGAGAGCCATGTGAACAACTGCAAATGTGTGCTGGGGAAGAGAAATGGGGGAAGTAGATTTATGTTTACATGAAGTGAGCTCTCTCATTACTGAGAGCAACATCTGGCTTTGGTTACATTTATCTGAACACAGTGAAAATGTTTGAATTAACAAAAAAAGATTAGACTAAATTTCATAACAGTGTTTACTCAGCAGAATAAATGACAAAACAGATACATGGGAACAGTGTCTGTTTATACACACATTTCAAAGAGCACCCCGAAACTCCATTATCTTAGCATGGCTGACACAAAGCAGGGCTCAGCATAAACTCCTAATGATAGCCATTACAAACTGTGTTAAGTTAAGGTGGTTTAAACAGAGATATCACATGTCTTGTTTATTGCTGCGACAGAGAGAGAGAGAGAGAGAGAGAGAGAAAGAGAGAGAGAATATATATGTATATATATATTTCTACTGAATATATATTTCTACTGAAACTAAGACAAAACATGGTTAAGAAATACAATTTTATTTTCCTACTATCAATAGCATTTCAGGTGACATTTTCATTCTCCGGGATTAACTTCTCACAGTGAGGTTATCCTTCTTTTCACTAATAAACAAATGCACAATGAGCTTTTATTTGTTAGCAATTCAGGAAAACTTATCTTTATAGAAGAAATCTCAGTTTTCCTTGGCTGTAGTGATTGGATCTTAGAAATCTCAGGGACCATTAATAGAAACACATGGTTTATTGCTGGAACTTGTTTTGGAATCTGAACTTCTGCTCTTTCATTTCACCATCTGGTGTCAACCAGGAAGCAAGGGCAAGAAACATAAGATAGGGGAACCAGTGTTCTTAATGTATCAAGAAACAAAGTGTATTTAAGTCAAGAATACAGTGAACCTTTGGAAGATTTTATTCATGTACTGAGAACCGGTTCAGAATTTCTTCTTCTAACTGAAAACTAGATTTAAGGGGTGACAAGAACAAATGTAACCATTGTGTTTGAAACACTTGAACAAAAACATCTGCAAATTAAAAGGCAAAGCACAGATGCCTTGATCTCAGGTATGTCAAATGTGGTGTACTCACGCAGAGCAGGAGTGTTTTCAGTTAGTCTTAAATCATGCACCATACATCAAGGAAGTCTGTATGGGACAAATACCTAGATTAAATACACTACCTATCAGACCTGAAATGGAAGGAAAAAAAATGAATGAAAGTATCCCATTCCAGATACTTGATCTTTGCCTCTCAAGCTCTCACTCTGACCTTTAGCTCTTCAGAGAAGCATCTGAAGTATATGTCACAAAAATAATGCATCATTTGGCAGAGAATGGAAGACCTGAGCTAAGCCAAGATTCAGGTTAAGCTAGGAAGATGCAGCCTGATACTGGCCTGATCTAGAAAACCCAACATGCCAGGTAAAACTCAGATGACCTATTGGTGAATTGTATCAATAAGTTAAAAAGAAGTGCAATATAAAATGTTATGCCTTCATATTTCATTCACTAATCAATGAAACGTATAAAGTTGGAAGTGGAGGTGGGGCTAAATTGGTAGAGTATCAGTCGTAAGCCAGGAAGCCAAGGGAGAAAATGAGTTCTGAAGTTCAAGCCACAGTACCAGCACACCACACACACACACACACACACATACACACACACACACACACACACACACACACATACACACACACACACACACACACACACACACATTTGATGACAACTTTATTCTCTTTAAAATCATGATTTCTTTCCCATTCTCTGTGTCATTAAGTCTAGTGAAAAGAAATCTCTATTTTGATCATTGCTTAAAAAAAATTTGAACCAGTGTTAAATTTTCATTAATTGGTAGCATGAGAATTTACACAAGGTTTGTATGATTTGCTTTCCTTTCTTACACACTTGCACAACACTTGGGATTATTAAAAGTATTAAACAGGTTGAATTTTACTGAGACGTAATCTATAAAGTCAGTCTTCAGAGTATTGCTATGTACAGGTCTATAACTTTTTCTTAGATTTGCAACTGCCAAAGTAATATAACATAATGGCCTCAAAGAATATTTTTTCGGTTATGAATTATATATAACCCTTTAAATCTGAAAATGAATCATAATTTTAATCATTATTGTAAAACAGGGCTTGGAATAGGGACATAAAACTGAGGCATTGCTATAGTTTATTATCTTCCTCCTCCTCCTCCTCATTATTACTATTATTATTATTATTTGTGCTTTGTATCAGAAATGTCTCCCAAAAGCCCATAATTATTCTATAGACAGTACAATCTTTAGGTAGTAGGGCCTGGGGAGGTTTTAAGCTCACTGGGGAATCTGTCCTTGGAAAGGCCAATGAGACCCTCCTCCTTGCTTTCTTTCATATTTCAACCACGAGGTAGGTAATTTTGTTCTGCTAATTACTCCTCACCACTGCAGTCGCAAAAGCAATGGGCTGATTCATTGTAGACAAGAAACATTGAAACTGTAAATCAACATAAAACTCTCATTATACATTGATTCTGCAGGCTATGTGTTACAGTAATGGAAACTGGCTACCACAGTTATTTTTGAAATGTATAATTGTACTTATTTAGTTTATATCATAGGCAACATAGTAGTAAGTTGACAGGAAAACTATAATTCTAGGAAATGAATAGGTACTAGAATGCTCATCATAAGAACTTGGAAATTTTTTTTAAAGTGGACTCTGTTTAAGATTTGACTCAAAATACTTTCTACATAGTTAAATATGAAGGTTTTCTTTAATGTTGCATTTGTGAAAATATGATTTGATTGACTATGTAGGACAATGCATTGAAAACACAAGCCTGCCTGCCTGCCTGTCTGCCTGCCTGCCTTCCTTCCTTCCTTCCTTCCTTCCTTCCTTCTTTCTTTCCTTTCTTTCTCTCTACTTCCCTTCCTCCTCATTTTCTCCCTCCTGGACCCAATGTTCCTCCCTTTCTCTTCCCTTTCTTTTTGGGCCAAAGCACTTGACAAGAGATTAAAAAAAGTTGCACCATGAAATACTGATGATAGCAATCACTATGTTGCACAGCAATTCTCTAGGATTTGTTCATCTTATATAAATGACACTTTATGCTGACAGGACACAATTCTCTACTTCCTATTCCTTTCTGTCCCTGGAAATCAGTGTACTGTTTTCTTTCTGGCTGAATTTTACTGTACTAGATACTTTGTAGAAATAGAGTCAGATAGTATTTATTCAGTTATGACTGTTTATTTTACTTAATATAATGTTTCCATTTATGCTGTTACAATGAGTTTCCTTCTTTGGTTTGCATAGCTAATATTCCATTATATATATATATACATATATATATGTGTGTGTGTGTGTGTGTGTTTATATATATATATATATATACATTATATACATATATGTCCATACATGTATATATTTGTATGTATAGTGGAAGTCCTTTATCTCTTTATCTGCTGATTGATATTTGATCTTGTACAATGCACCCTGAAAAACACCATGGAGTTTACTTGGAATGTTAAGAATATACATTCTTATATATAAAAATGGAAAATACAATATACTATGAAGAAAATTAGTGATTTGTTTATTTTTATTAATTGATGAATCTAATTTGTTTATGAATGTCTAAGCTATAAAATATTTAAAAATGTAATTCTCTGAAAATATTGAAGTGATATTAATTTATTTTTGAACTAATTTAATTTTATAACTTAATTTAGCTTCTAGAAAAAACAGAAACAATTATCTGACTTAAATTGTTTTTTCTTGAACTTGGCAATACAAATAAACAAAATTAATCATATTTGGAGGGCATACTTTTCATTTTTTCTTAGCTTGCAAATCTTTTTCTGAAGCTCAAAGAAATTGTTGAGGAATACCAGTCTGATTGCATAAAACAGAAGTAACTAGAAAATGGAGAACAGGTATATCCTAAATCGTATATTATTTTCTAATTATCACACTATGAAAGATTTCCACTCCATGGTAGATTTTTATCTCTTCATGCAATATTTTAACCACAAACTGATTTAAAATCTTCAGTCTTGCCAACATATATGTAAGCTTGTGATGAAGCTCAATTAAAAAAAATTCACAAAGCACACAAAGACAAACCACCTCTTACCCTCTTTGGAAATAAGAAAGCAAAAGACAGAAATAGCAGCAGTCCTATATTAAAAATAGGGGTATTTTCTATAGAATCAATCACAAGTTTTTCTCAAGGCCTCTTTACCTACAGAAGGGATAGACTATAGAAGTTATTTGGAGAAGAAGAGATGAGTGTGTAGAAGATGTGTGGTATTGTAGTGAAAGTAAAGAACAAAAAGGCTTGTGTCTAATGATAAGCAATATAAGGTCATTATTATACCAACATGACTGTAATTCTTAAGTTTATAGTATATATTTTAAGTGGCAAAATAATAAGGGACACTTAAATTATCAGATTTTATTATGGAAGTATGATGAACATATACATTTTTCTGTTAAGGAAAGAAAATTTGGAAGTACTGTTGTGTTTGCTTTAGTGGTCAAGGCAGACATATATTTCATTTATGTGAATATAATGCAGTTATTATAACTCTTATCACAACTATTTGGATTATGAAAAATGAATTCTAATCCCAGGTGCCAGGACTGAATCTCATTTGTAGTTACATCTTATTCTTCTGACAGCTCTAAATGCAGATATTATTCCATGTTTTACAAAAGAGGAAGGTGAGAGTCTAATATGCTCAAGGTTTCTTTGTTATTAAGTGGCCCATCTGGGATTTGAACTTAGTTCTATCTGTTTCAAAATCTAAATATTTCTATTATTTCATATAACATCTAAATACATATTTATGTAAATTTATTTATTTTATTAGCTCACTTACGTAAATTCAAAACATTCCCAATGGATTTGAGTCCTTAAAGGAGCTTATATTATTATGATTATTTCTGCTGAAAAAAGCTCTACAATTGATATGTAATATAAATATTCTATTTAAAATTTAAAAGGTATTCTTGAATTCAGGTTTTTTTCAGCAGATTGTTCTAAGTTCTTTTTGTAATCACCTAATTGTTCACTCTTGGTTTCTAATCATTTATAAATTAATATTTTTTTAAATAACAGAAGACATGTATATGTCTCAAAATATTTATCTCTTTTTTTGTAATATAAAATTTACCTTGGAACCAATAAATAAATTGCTTCTTTCCCCAAAGAAAGATCAATAGATCATTTTCCTGTCATTTCTGAGAACTCTTGATTGGAGTTCATAGACTTCATAGATAGATTTTCTGGAAATATATGCAATGTTTTGTACGTAAGCAACATAGTCCACTTTTCAAAGCACCAATGGGCCTCTTAGATTTCTTTGGATTAAGAAGTGATCAGTAACACTGTGCCTAGGTAAATAAATGGCTGACACCACATCAAACAAGGCAAAACTCTCTTCCTTCTTTCCTTCCTCCCATTTTTTTCTTTTTCTTTTTCTTTTTCGTCAGTCTTGGGCCATCTTGTGCCTGGAACGTGGGGCCTGGTCACTGTTCCTGAGCTTTTTTGCCTCTACCACTTTTAGCCACAACACCACTTCTGGTTTTCTGATGACTAATTAAGAGAAGGAGGAGGTAACAATGCTTGATAAGAAATGTACTCATTACCTTGCCCATGTAATTGTAACCCCTGTGTACGGTATTTTCACAATAAAAAAAAAAAGAATATCATAGACTTTCCTGTCCGGGCTGACTTTAAACCATGAGCCCTCAAATCTCGGCCTCCTTAGTAGCTGGATTATAGACATGAGACAGAGGTTTCTGACTAAATTGTTTTGTTTTTGACTAGACATTAACTTTAGTCTGTTTATACTTATTCTTTTCCCCTCCCTCCTTCTTCCCTCTCTCACTTTTCTTTTTTTCCCCATCCAAATTGTTTCAAATAAGTTTAGCTCTTCAAATAACTTCAGGGACAAGATTTTTTAAAAGTCTGGAGCAGGGGCTGGGAAGGTGGCTCAGTGGTAGAGCTCTTGCCTTGCATGCCTGAGGCCCTGGGTTCGATTGCTCAGCACCACATAAGCAAAAAGAAAAAAGCTGGTAGTGGCACTGTGGCTCAAGTGGTAGCGTTCTAGCCTTGAGCTGAAGAGCTGAGGGACAGCGCCCAGGCCCAGAGTTCAGGCCCCACGATTGGACCAAAAAAAAAAAAAGTCTGGAGCAAGTCAACATTATTCTAAACTGAAAAAAAGTTAGAGTGAAAGTCAATTTTTTATATAGATATGTAAGCAAAGTTTGTGTTGGCAAGAATACACTCCAAAGAAACTTAAAGAATGACAACTTTTTAAAAGAGTTTCTAATTCAGGAGTCAGATACTTGTCTGTATTATGTAAACATCTGTTTCCCAAGTTTACCCTTGGACTGGATATTTAATGAGAGTTTTATAATGGAATTGACCCCTCAATAGGACACACAAGTTCATTCTTTGCCTCATTAAACCTGGACGAGGTGACTGTTATGAGCTCACCTGATTTTCTTCCACAGGGCAATGACTTAAGAGCATGTATGAATGAAGCATTTGTTTAATCCATCATTTTGGGATGTTTCTTTCCCCAGATATAGCTAATCTTGATTTATATACAACCTAATTTTATTACAAAAGGCTTCAGATATCATTTATTTAAAAATTAGATCATTTTGAACTCTAGCAGTTCAAGCAGTGTGCAAAGTTCTTTTCTGAGCACTTACTAGAAGTTTGCAGTCAGTAAAATCTACCCAGTGGTCTAGCAGTTGGGGACCCATACAGAGTAGAATAAACTAGCTTATTCCTTATTCTAGTTATGCTACAATAGGCTTCCCTAATCTATAAATAATTGTGCATACAATGTGTGTGTGTGTGTGTGTGCGTGCGCGTGCGCCAGTAGTGGAACTTGACCTTAGGGCTTGGTACTCTGACTTGGTTATTTCACTTAAGTCTCGAGTTCTACCACTTAAGCTTTGACTTTTGGATTTTTTCTGGTTATTTGGCAATAACAGTCTCCTAGACTTTTCTGCCTGTGCCGGCTTCCAATCTCCTTCCTCAGATCTCATCTCCTGAACATCTAGATTATAGGGGAGAGCGTTAGTTCCCAACTACATACAAAACTTTAAAATCTGAAGTTCTCTGCTTTATTATTATATTGGAAAATATTTTCCTTGTGTCACATTCTTCTGATTGTCTAGATTTCTTTGCTTGTTTAGGAGGTGTCATTTGGTATCCTTATTTTATAATTCAATGGCTGCCAAGTATCCGGGAATCACATAGATAGCATAATTGTCGGATTCTTTTCTCCTTCTTCTCCTTCTCCTCCTCCTCCTCCTTCTTCTTCCTTCTTCTTCTCCCTCTTCTTCTTCTCCTCCTCCTCCCCCTCCTCCCCCTCC
>NW_012267281.1:10931618-11019288 GCF_000151885.1 Dipodomys ordii
TTCTTCTTCTTCTTCTTCTTCTTCTTCTTCTTCTTCTTCTTCTTCTTCTTCTTCTTCTTCTTCTTCTTCTTTTTCTTCTTCTTCTTCTTCTTCCTTCTTCTTCTCCCTCTTCTCCTTCTCCTTCTTCTCCTTCCTCTTTCTTCTGCACCAGGGAGAAATTTTAGCATGACTATTTCTCTGTGTATCTAGTTCTCTTCTACTAGATAAATGCACTAATTGAACTAGGCATGTGAAGAGAACTAAAAAAATCCAGAATGGGAACTAATAACCCACTCATAGATTATCAGGGCCTTTCTATGGAAATATATATAAACCCAGGTCTATGTTTTTCCTACAACTTTCTTTAATAAGCTTGAGGGGCTCATTAAGCCCTCCAGGCAATAAATCATTTAGATTTAATGAGAAAAAGCTAACTTTATAGAAGTAAATGTGCATCATTTGTGTAAGTTTATAATATTGAGTAAATAGGAACACAGAAGTCTCCCCATGTAATCTGATCTTTCTGTATGACCACAACCATATCTCTCAGCTCATCCTTAGGAATTAATAAATCATTAATCATAATTTAAAAATAATCATTTTTTCTTTAAAATATGAAGGAATAGATTTTACTCTAATGTATTTGTCTGTATACTATATACACACCAATATATGTACATGTTGCAACTTTTTCTAATGTTGTTAGGTTTTATTGTGCTCTTTAGTAAAGTCATAAAATCTTGAGTTTAGTTATAAAATCATGTTTTTCTCTCTTTGTAATTATTTTTATGTACCTTTATTAGGCCAAAATTTTATCCATAAGGAATCAAATAGAACTCTATAACAGAGGTTTTAAATCTGAACCCTAAAAAAGGATATCTCTTATTGAATTTGTGCTTACATCCTTTCTAAATGCCCTTAACCTACTCTGTGCTTGCCTCTTTAAATCACCATTTTCTCAGTCTGTTTTGTTGAGTGCCCGGTTCTGCCTATTTTGTGTGATACATAAATATAAAGGGAAAGGGCAGGTTCCCAATGGCATCTCAGGGCACTGTGAAAGAAGGTTGCCTTTACCCTTGACTTATGTTAAGTATGCAGCTCAGGTTATAGAAGATGGTTGTCTGATTGTCTGCCCTATTTTTCCTTGCCAGAGTAGATAGAGTACGCTTATCTATTAAAAGCACTCCAGTGCAGCATCAAGCCAAGCACCTGTGGAGTTGTCAACGTGAGTTCTCTAACAGGTCATTGGTTGCTGGGGCAGCTTCAAGAACAGAATAACAAGCACTCTTTGGTATGAGAAACAAATATCTCTGTGAAGAAGAGAAACTAGGAGAGGGAAACGTATTCACTTTCCTATTATTTCTTAATTGGTCATTAATCTATAGCTTCATTTGTAAGTTCATTTGTGATTGCTAGTGCCTGTAGCAAAATGTAAGTTGTTGAAGAGAAGTTGGATGAGGGCTTTCATTATTAGAAGCTTGAGGACAAAATGTGACACTAGCTTATAGCATATAGTGCTTCCTTTATCATCACAAAGTTTTCTTGTTATAAAAACATGGAATCTAAGGTGTCATATCTTTCTCATTTGAATCAGTAAAGGCACCTGAAATGGTTAGTATTATTGTGGAAACAGGTCTTTGCAGCCTACTACAAATTTTAAAGTAAGTTTGTGACAGCACCAGAGAGTGAAGAAGTATATTAATGTATATTTGGAACTACCAACTGGCAGTCAGTAGGTAGCAGGATGACATACTACTGAAGGACAGAATGGCATTATAACCAATTAGTCAATATCCAATTAAAGAGTCAAAAAGCAGAAAAAGGTACAGCAATTACATTATGAACAATATCGATTTTTTTGGTGTGGGCATGGGAGTTATCAGCTTAAAAGTGAAGTCATTTATTACTTTGGTTGAATAGTAATATTTTTACTCATTTTTGTCTTGCGGTTTTCTTGTGCGTCATTTTTTGTGGAGCCTTGTATACATGAGGCAAGTGCTCTGATCATATGCCCAACCCTAGTGTGTCACTTGTGAAAGATGGATAATGAAAATACTTGAAGGATGTAAGTTTCTTCATCTCATAACATGAAGTTACCATGTTAGTATCCGTAACTGATATCTATGCATTGAAAATGAATTTTACAGCATTTAGAAACAACATTGATTAAATGAATAAATTCCATTTACTACTAAATAGCAATTATTTCCCCCTGCTTCCGCACTGCCATGTTGTCTGTAATCAACCCTCAACATTTTCAAAAGTTGAATTACTGAGTTAGTAAACACTGGAGAATGAGGGAAGAAACAGTGTGAAAATAACAAAAAGTATATAAAATGAGGGAAAGTAATTTCAATGGACCTATGCAATAAAATGATAGTATCATCTAGATGAAAATCATTTTATTATTTTAGAACTCAGCCTGGTTAAGATTATTAACTTATGGACTTAGACATCTAAAGACCAAATAATTATCTTCTGGCCATTTTGAAAAAGAGAGTTCTCTATTTCTGTTCAAATTTGGAGCTTTGTTTCCTCCTTGTATAAATATTTTACCAATCAACTTCATTTTTTTCCTCATAAAAAGTGACTAACAGTCACAAACTTTGTAGTGATTTTAGCATTTAATAAAATAACATGTGATGAATGAAAAAACTTCTCAATAAAGTTTATTTCTATTGAGAAAAAATTGAAGGAAGAGGAGAAAGAATAATTTCAAATACCAAATTATTTCCCAAAGGCTTTGGTCTTGGCAGTACATTCTGAATAATACGTTGTGATTTTCTAAAGCAAAATATTTTACTATTTGCTCTAACAGATGAATATGTGTTTGGCAAAGTTGATGACTGTTGCAGAAAATATGTATTTGTTGTGTGGTCCAATAAAAAGAAGTAAGTATAGAGCATTCAAATGTAACAGTAGCTTTCTCACTGAGTGAAAAATCCCTAGTTTAATTTTGGATCTCAGGGAACATTTTTGATAAATTCAGCATAAAATTGTTTAAATAATTGAATGTGATCAAATGTGTCAGATTGAATTTTAAAAATGTCTCCCAAAGGTAAGTTAAATAAAATATCTCATTCACCATTCAGACCTAAAAGCAGAATTGTACATCTGCTAGTCCCAAGCAAGTGTTGGGTTTGATAATTCCCACACTCAAGAGCTCCTCTGCCTGAATCGTTGTCAATAACAGACGATCTGTCAATATTATATCACTGGATATCAACTGTCAGGTTGACACATGTGGGTATTTGCAGAGTCTGAGTAAGAGCTATGAAGAATGAAGTGACATCTTGGAAAAAGTAATCTTAACTATACCAAAAAGGGTATGGTTGGAGAAATTTTATAGTCTAGTTCTCAGAGCACATATTTTTGTTTTCTCAGAGTGAAGCATAATTAGCCCCTTTGTTTATCATGTCTGTCATGTTGAGAGATCCATGTTGAGTTCTTGAAACTTCAGTATCCCCAACTTGGAAAATAAGGATGATGTGATCTCTGCTGCCCTCTGTATGGCTGATATGAGGAGTCAGTAAAATACTATATTTAAATGTCTTGATCACAGGCACTGTATTTTCAGTGGCCCTAAACAAAACTTATTGGTTGCTATTTGCTTCAGTGTAGATTTGGCTATAAGGTCCCAACACAAACCATCTGAGACATTCAACTCTCTGACTAGTTTTTTTAAATAAGTTTTTTATTGTGAAAATACTATACAGAAGGGTTACTGTTACATATGCAAGGTAATGAGTGCAGTTCTTATCAAGCATTGTTGCCTCTTCCTTTGTTTTTCCCTTATCAATCCTTCCCTCCCACCTCCACAACTACACTTCCCTCACCTCAATTATAAAGTTTGTTTTTCAATATAGTGTATTGTACATGTGCATCCCTATTTAAACATTTTGTTTTTTCCAAAGTGCTTTACCTACTTCCCAAGATTATCTTGAGAAATGAAGAAAATAGCATGCAAATGTTCTTGAAATGCTACACTTGGTTAAAGCTAATAATAGTCATACACTAACTTTTCAAAAATTGTTGTAGGCTTCTATACAAGATACTCCAGTAGACACCAGAAATATAGCAATGCTAAAGTTTTAATTCCTTTCTGTGGTTTGCAGTCTCATGGAGGAAGAGAAGAAGTTGATCTTCTGTATTAGAATAGGTACAGAAATAGTATGCCAGGAGCCCCCCAAAAACTGCTTTTCACTCATGGCTAACATGGATCTTGAGATTTGGAAGGGCACTGTCAAGGTAAGCAGAGGAATGAGTAATCAGAGAATGAAATCATGGGAGAGTTAATATGGGGGCCCACTGCTTATATATATGGAAACCTAGTTATTGTTTTCATTGCTTTTATTTTTATTTTGCCAGATAGCATTGAAGAATAAACTGTTATGTAGTAGATTTACAGATAGAAGTAGAGCAACTAATTCTGAATACATCTAATGAATCTTGTGTTGAGAAACCAAATCTTAACTATCCATACCCAATAGCACTAGCAATCCTTCATCATTTGTAAGAAGAAAACAGGAAAGTTAATAAGTAGAAATGAGTGATACATTTTTAGAATTAGTTGGTCTACTTTTTGTCAAAATGGTCATATTTTATATATAATCATATGAATCAGATTTTTGTTAACTAGATTCCCTAAACACTCTGGATACACACACACACACACACACACACACACACACACACACACACACACACACACACACATGTTTCAAATATTCTATTTAGTACTTTCTCTTCTACATAAACTCTAGGTCAGCTGAGGTTCAGAATGTCTGCATTTTCGTTAACATTTACAATGGTTAATTCTTAATATGGTGTGATCAAAGTTAAATGAATTTCCCCAGAGTTGAGAAAATTTATGAGATAAAATTCTAAAGCAATTATAAAGTCAAGTCAAGGACTATATGCAGTTCAGATAGTATTATTAGTGATATTGAATGAGGTCACTATATTTTCTTGTTATTTAATTCTCTATATTATTTGTTGTTAAGTGACCAGAAACATGCTGATCAAATTATCTTGTACAGTTAATTATTTGGAATTATTTTTGTCCTCTATTTCTTTCCAGTTCACTGTTTCTTTCATTTAAATCTCAAACTGGAAAAGGGAGAAATGGAAGCAAACTAATTCACAAATATCGTTCTGGAATTAGTTATTAAGTAATGCTCAAAATGCAAATTTTCCAATCTAACAGTCTATAATAAATACTTCCAGGGTGACATCTGAACAAAAGCTATACATATGGTCTCCTAGTAATTGCCATAAAATTTTCTTGTTTTTCAAAAACCTGCTATGAAAACTCTCTTCGACTATTTTGAGAATAATACTTTAATTTTATTTTTAATTGTAACATGTGTAGACACAATCTGAGTACTCAACCATGGAAGAATTGGAGCTATTTTTAATGTACTGCTTGACCAGGTCATTTGATTATGTTGTTTGGCCGACTAGACTTTTAGGAAAGCAACTGTTGAATAAGACATGGAAAGAATATTCACATTTAAAAGCTGCTGCTTGTAATTAAGGTAGTTACTTTATATGTGGCATTTACCATTCTGAAGCCTACTTTATCTATAAAATTGGAATCATAAAAATCTAAAAAGGTTAATATGAGGTTAAAATAAGTAATGGAGTTAGAAGAGGTTTGTTGACTGTAAAAGTTTTATATGTACCTTGGTTGTTGCTTTCTCATGACTGCTGAGAGCAATGTTCCTTATTGACAATATACAGAAGAGCAAGCAACAAAAGTCGGAGATTCTCTGCTTAATGCTGATGGTCATCTGGCAATTATTATTGTGTTCATAGTCACATGAGAATTGACTTTGATTAGGTAACAGTCCCAGTGCTGTACTTTATATCATAATCACACACATACTCACATGCACATATACATATAGAATACTTTATAAATATTATATATAATACAGTATATACATATATAGATAGATATCTATATAAGCATATATATCTATATATAGATATCTATATGTATTAGCTATATATCTACAATATATCTACATAGATTATATAGATATGCATCTTTATCTATCTGTAGATAGATAGATAGATAGATAGATAGATAGATAGATAGATAGATGGATGGATGATATCTCACAGGAAGGGATTTAGTTGCTTGAAGAGGAAAGCTTTGTGCGGAAGATAAAGCTATTTATAGAATGAACTAGGATGTTCCTAGATTCAGTGATGTACACAAAATCAACCTTGATTCATTAAAAGTGTTTTTTGTTGTTGTTGTCATTGTTGGAAGTGTCCTGTTAATTTTCTATCATCGAATTCTAAGTTTATTCTGTTCTGTTCAAAGAACATGTTCCATATGATTTCAATTTGTTAAGTCTGTCCTACGGTTCAACATTTTGTATATTATTGCATTTATCTGAGCAAGGATGTTCTTGAAAGCCTTTTCCATTCTGCTAATTTGGAGTGTACTATTAATTCAATAATGGGGACTGTTGGATGATAGTAATGGCTTCATCTTTGCTGTTTCTGATTTCTTTGTACTTATTTGAATTCTTTACACAAAATCATTCTATCCTCTAATTATAATCACTGATTTTCTATTGATAACAGAAGCTGGAATTTATAAATATTGGGATGAGTTTATATTTTTAAATGTTTAAAATATATCAATGCAATTGATTTCATTATCCAAGTACAAATCCATCTATGACTGCATGTTAAAGAGAAAATCTCACCAACAAGAATGTTTTAATGAAAATTCACATTTTTATTAATTCAGATTTGTAGACTGTTGTAGTATATAGTAACCTAAATGTTTGACAAAAGGCTCTCATGAAAAACTTTTATGTAGGTAGTGGTGTCATCATTTTACCCCCCAAAATTTACTTACAACTCTTTGGCTAGATACATTTTCTTAATGTAGTACATTCTGTTATGTCCTAAATGTTCAACATCTAACTCAAATGAATCTAATGTTCATATACAAAACTCATGATCAGGCTTCGTTGTACCTATATGTAATCCCAGCACTCAGCACATGTACAATGATTGTGAATTTGAGGCCAGGTTGTGATACCTAGGAAGACTCTGTATAAAAAATATGCAACCCCAAACAAAAAAAAATAAGAAGAAGAAATTGTCCTGTATGAACAGTACAATGAATTCAATTTATATTTTGTGTAGTGCATCATGTAATTTCAATTAATTTTCATAATGCCTACTGATTTAAAAGTTCTCAAAACAAGCATAAAATAAACATGCATAGAGGTCCATTACTTTCTTCATTATTAGAAGAGTGGTATAAAATTAGCATTTCTTAGGATATCATTATGTGTTTATCTAAAAGAAATTATCAAAAGAATGAGCTGTTTGTTTCTGTATTTTGCTCTCTCAGAGTCTGTTTCCCTCATTGCTTTCACAAGAAGCTCTCAAGTGCTTATTAAAACTAAATAATCAACCCCACCAGGTCTGCTGAATTAGCATCTCTGGGCCAGAGTCTGGGAAGTCTCAGGGAGTAAGTGTTTTAACAGAGCTCTCACATGGTTTCTTGCATACACAAATTTAGTTACTGTGTCTTCATTGCTTAAAATTCAATGGAGACTAATAACTCAAAATACAAATAGGTAGAATATTTAGGGTTATTCTTTCACTGTAATTTGTTCTGTTCTCTATTACTTCTCAAACTATACTCACACATTATTCGACTTATTATTCTTTTCAGTCATGGGGCTTGAACTCTGGGCCTAACCTCTGTCCCTCAGCTCTTCAACTCAAGGCTAAGTCCTCTACCACTTGAGCCACAGCACATACTTCCAATTTTCGGGTGGTTCATTAGAGATAAGAGTCTCACGGACTTTCCTGCCCTGGCTGGCTTTGAACTGCAATCCTCAGATATCAGCCTCCTGAGAAACGAGGAATACAGGTGTGAGCCACTAGTGCCTGGCTATTCTACATATTTTTTGAATTTGAATAGCATCATATGATGTGCATGGTTTTGCTTCTGCTTCTCTGCAGTTCTCTTCATTACCTCAGAAAGCAAGTACCTAGAAAGAGTTCCAAGGACTTGAGCACATCCAATATTTACGTCCCATCTTCTTTTGTATCTGTAACATCAGTCTGTAAGATATTCCTATTTCATTTCAGACATTGTAATATTTTTTAATCCTACATTGAAAGATAAGATAGACTTCAAGGTAATAACTATAAATTGTCATCTGGTTTGTGCCATTTCTAACTATAACAGGGTGATTTTTGTCTCCTGCTCTTGTCAACATTGAAGGCTTTGGAGATGATCAGCAATGCACAGGATATCTTCTGCTACTGATACATCTCACCATGAGCAGAATTCACCAGAAAAATCTGGTGTATACTGATGGCCATTGAGATCTCATCTTCTTTCAACAAATTTTTAGAAATCTTTGCCTATGAAGTACCATGAAGTTCTGGACTCTACTGGAAACAATAAGAGACAAGGCCAGAACCAATTGTTGGGATTGCTTATTCTTGCTTCTATGGCATTATTGTTCCTAACTGTTGGGTAATTTCCTTGGAAGAAATATACTCATCACTGCAAATTGTTGAGTTGTTTCAAGTTCTTCCTCAAAGGCAGAATACACAATTCTACTCTATTGTCAGGCTTAGCTATATTGCAGGTATGGATAACAGATCAACAGGAAAAGTGATAGATCAATAAATTCCCATGCTTCTTTCCCACCAACTTGTCTTCCCATCAGCCTTTCGCACTACCAAGGAAGGTGCCAGAAGACATGTGACTTGCTCACCCTCAGCATTGACATATAACATGAGCAAACATGGATGTCTAAGGTTGCTATTTCCACATTACTCTATAAAGTGGAGTAATATATTGAGATGTCAATATTAATCATATTGATATCATTCATTATCTTGAAAGAGGTTTTCCAAAAATAGCTAAGAGGATGGCAGTAGGGGCTTGGGAGTTGTGCTTACTGATCTCCTTGCAATTTAATATATTTTATACATGCGTGTTCAATGCTCTCATCACATCTCTTGTCTCCTTTCCATGGTTTCCACAATATCTTTCTGATTCCATCACCAAACTTTCCTGTAGGACACACAGCACTACTGCCAAATTAGAGCTTGTCTTTCTCACCATCATGATCAGGAAAATGCCAAGAAGGACTTTTGACATAGCAATTGAAGTATGTCTTTTCCAATTTATGCTGTTTATACCTGAAGTAGAAAAGAGAATCACTTCTCTTGCCAAAGATTACAATTCTGAATCATATTTTGTTCCCAAGTGCACTTAGCACTCTATTTGAAACAGAGTGGCATGTATAGTTACAAGAAGTCTATAAGGAGGATAAAAACATTGATAGTCACTGGAGCTTTTGAGTTTATCTCAAAGGATATTGCTGTGTCAAAAAAAATATGACTCCAATAAATCCAAGCTTCTTGGAAAAAGTGTTCCATGAACTTCAAAAAGATTAAATCCCAAGTCATTTACTCTAACTTTATCTAATGCTCATTTTGCATATTTTTTCCTTTTTAAAATTGCTTGATACCTAAAACAACAACGTGATATGGTGTTCCATTTTCTCCTTTACATTTTTTGCATGCTTTGTTTTGTTTATGAGGGTTTTGGAAGTTTTGAAATGAGAGGTCTCATGGTCTCCTGCTTGTTACACAGGTGCTTTATCTGCTGAGCCACATCCCTTATTGCTTTTTGCTTCAGTCTCCTGTTTTTGCCTAAACCAGTCTGCACCACTATCTTCCTATGTATTGCTTTCCAGGGTACCAGGTGTACTCCACCATGGCTATTGGTCGAGATGTGTCTCATTGGCTTTTCAGACTGGCCTTATACCACAATTTCCTGAAATTTTTCCTCATGGGTGATTGCAACTACAGACATGAGCCACCACATGTGGCTATGTTTTGGCTTTTTATCTTGTAGGTTTTTTTTTTTTTGAAGATCACTATCTCCTTCATTACTTGCGATTCTTATCATTTTCTTTGCCCTAAGACTGGATCTCATTTACCTTTCTTGAGTTTGGCACGGTCTTGGGATAGGCACTTGTTCCCAAATTTATTCTTTGTGTATCTAATTTTCCTGTTCTGAGCCTCTCACTTCTGTGTCAGTCAAAATTCCCAGAGCCAAGTTTGATCTCACCCTTCAGGGTAATATCTCCTTTTACTATGTTTTGTTCTTTGTTTCCTATCTTTTGTCTGATCCTGAGATTAAAAGAGGATGGGAACTAGCTTTATCTCCACTCTATTCTGACGTGTTTCTAAGGAGACCACACAATACCAGTGCCTATGTTTTCTGTGTGGATTAAGTTTCATTTAAAATTAATATTTTGTGTTGAACACAAATAAATTGAAAACTTCTTGAAATATAAACAATTTGATGGAATTTTACGGATGAAATTCATATAATCTGTATCCAATAATTTACTGACATCTAAACTTGTTACAGATCTTTTGTTTCATCATGCACTAATTTAGTAATGCAATTTGAAATTTAACTAACATTTTTGGTATAATTTGTTCTTTACAGACCCTTTCCTGTGTTTTGCTTGTGATTTCATTATCTTCTAGTAAAGTACATTTTATATTTAATTTAGAACGTTTACATTAAGAACGGTTTTAAATCCATTTGTCTATATTTTTCCTTAAAATAAGATTATAATAACATGTGCTGCACTCCATGTAGATCTTCAGAAAATATAAACATGAATATTTCATTATAGCCACTTATGAAGAAATAGCAGGACTCTTATTACATGTGCTATAACAAATTAATCTACTAAGTCATAAACACCAGTTCTTTTCAAAGTAGCAATGGTAATAGAGAAAGAGAGAAAAAGCACGACCTACATTGCTCCCAGAAAAAGCTGAATTTGTTGTTCTCACAGAGAGTGATGAAGATTCTAGTTATTATATCAACAAAAATAACATGAATGAGAGTGTTCAGGGTATTCTGTCTGTTTATAATATAGGCTAAGAGGCAGAAATAACATATTCGATGTTGCTCTCACCATTATTTATTCTCTAAAAACACCATGTATAAAACCATGCTAGTCACTGGAATACAAACAGGTTACAATATTGCTTTCATGCTTCTCAAAGCCAGGGGAGGAACAGCCGGTTAAAGAACATGTATGCTCTGATATATGGAATAGTGGAAGACTATCCAGTGAACTATTAGATACAAAATAAGATACATGGCATTTATCCTGAGAAAGCCACTCATGGAGCAATGAAGATGAAGTGCCGTCCTAGAGGAAAATAAAATTTTGCATAAAGGCTGAACTAATGCAGCTCTATCAGGAACTCTCTTACCTAAGTGAAGGAGTATAAAACAAGTCATATGGAGTTAACATGATGGCAGTAGACCATCACGTTAGAAGAATGGAATATTTGGCAGAGAGAAATGAGACTTGAATGGGGAGGAGATGTGGATAGGAATCAGGTAACATACAATTAAAGCCAAAGTGAAACTAAGGAACTGACATATTTGACATGGCACAATTCTTCTGTGGCATTGAAGGCTTTTTATCAAGCACCACAGAAAAGTTTTCTCCTCAAAACAGAATTCTTGATGTTGGTGTAAAGCATAGATTATGGGCAAGGTAGGAGAAATTGTGTTGGGATTAAGATGGTTGTAAAATGGAAAAAGGGGAGTAGACTGGGGGTGGGATGAGAAGGTGTGATAAAACTAATGAAGAGGGATGCAAATAGGGAGAGATGAAGTAAAACTCTCCCTCTTTGCAGATGACATGATCTTGTATTTAAAGAATCCCACGGACTCCACTCCCAAATTACTCAAGCTGATTCAAAACTTTGGCAGAGTAACAGGGTATAAAATTCACCCTCAAAAATCAATGGCTTTTCTGTATGCCAACAATGAGAAAAGCATGGCTGAAATCAGGAAAGCAACTCCATTCATAGTAGCCCCACAAAAAATAAAATACCTAGGAATTCACTTAACCAAAGAAGTGAAAGACCTCTATGATGAAAATTTTAAAACCCTGAAAAAGGAAATCAAAACAGAACTTAGAAAGTGGCAAAACCTCCCATGCTCCTGGATTGGAAGGATCAACATCGTTAAAATGGCAATACTTCCCAAGGCTATCTACAAATTCAATGCGATAGCTATCAATATTCCAACCTCATTCTTCAAAGAAATAGAAAAGGCAATCCAAAAATTCATATGTAACAATAAAAGACCCCGAATAGCAAAAATGATCCTTAACAGAAAGAACAGTGCTGGAGGAATATCAATACCAAATTTCAAACTCTACTACAAAGCCATAGTAATCAAAACAGCTTTGTACTGGCACAAGAACAGACCTCAAGACCAATGGAATAGAATTGAAAATTAAGAAATGAACCTTCCAACCTATAGCCATCTAATCATTGATAAGGGAGCTAAAAAAATAGAATGGAAGAAAGACAGCTTCTTCAGTAAATGGTGCTGGCAAAATTGGTTAACTACTTGTAGAAAACCAAAGCTAGATCCTTATATATCACCCTGCAACAGAATCAACTCCAA
Organism: Dipodomys ordii; assembly: GCF_000151885.1. Classification (NCBI taxonomy): domain Eukaryota; kingdom Metazoa; phylum Chordata; class Mammalia; order Rodentia; family Heteromyidae; genus Dipodomys; species Dipodomys ordii. The sequence continues at coordinate 10,944,121 of NW_012267281.1, forward strand.
ATGGATCAAAGACGTCGGAGTCAAAGCAGACACTCTGAAAACATTACAGGATGGAATAGGAGAAACCCTAGGTCTCCTTGACACAGGCTGAAAATTTCTTACTAGAGACCCAGAAATACAACAAATAAAAGAAAGGTTGGACAAATGGGATTACATGAAGTTGCTGAGCTTCTGCATGGCAAAGGACATAGCTAGTAAGATCAAAAGAAAGCTCCCTGATTGGGAGGTTTCACTAGCCATAAAATTAACAAGGGTCTCATATCTAAAATATACTTGGAACTCAAAAAATTAAATCCCCCAACAACAAATCTGCAAAGAAACAACTGCAAAGAAACTTCTCTGAAGAGGAAAGAAGGATGGCCAATAGATATATGAAGAAATGCTCTACCTCCCTAGCCATAAAAGAAATGCAAATAAATAACATTGAGATACCACCTCACCCCAGTTAGAATGACTATAATCAAGAATTCTAATAACAACAGATGCTGGTGGGAGTGTAAACTTGTTCAACCACTTTGGAAAGCAGTATGGAGGTTCCTCAAAAGACTCCACATAGAGCTCCCTTATGACCCAGCAATCCCACTTTTGGGTATTTACCCAAATGTTCACAAACAAGATTACACTAAAGCTACCATCACAACTATGTTTATTGCAGCATTATTTACCATAAGTAAGATATGGAACCAAACCAGATGCCTCTTAGTAGATGAATGGATCAAGAAAATATGGCATATATACACAATGGAATTCTTTGCCTCCATCAAAAAGAATGTCATTGCCCCATTTGTTAGGAAATGGAAAGACTTGGAAAAAATTATATTAAGTGAAGTAAGCTAGGTCCAAAGAAACATAGTTCCATGGTTTCTCTTATTTGCAATAACTAGTATATGTCTGAGACAAGCAGAAATTTCAGATAAGCGATGTTAGGTGAAATACACCTCAAGATAAGTATTCAAATGTTTTTTTTCTTTCATGCAATGGTTTCTAACATAGTTATAAGATGATTTCTTTGTTTCTTTCTATGTCCCTCCAGCACAGTATAACCCTGCTTTCACTGTATTTGATGTTGGTATAATTTGTGGAGGGGAAGGGAAAAAGCAAATCGTTTAACTAGGGATACAGGTGGTGCAACAATGAGATGTACAAGTCCTTATGTAGAAAAACGAACTTTATAACTTTTGCTGTGGAGGGTGTGGTTGGGGGATGGGAGTTGGGAAGGAGAAACAAAGGAAGAGGAAACAAATCTTGATAAGAAATGTAATCATTATCTTTCCCATGTAATTGTGGTCCCTCTAGATGGTATTTTCACAATAAAAAAATAAAACAACTAACGAACAGAGACTGGATTGGGCATTTAGTGGTGAGCCAAGAGAAAAGTAACAGATATAAAAGAAGATAGAGCTGGGGACAGGTTGCTCATGCCTATAATTATAGTATGCAGGAGGCTGAGATCTGAGGATTGCAGTTTGAAGCCAGTCCTGGCTAAAAAGTCTGTGATAAACTAGCCAGAAAAAGCCCAGAAATAGCTTTGTGGTTTAAGTGGTAGAGCACTATCCTTGAGAACTCAGGATAGCACCTGGACCACTGAGTTCAAGCTCTGGGACCAGAAGTACATACATACATACATATACACATACATACATACATACATACATGCATACATACATATATACATACATACCTAAAAGGAAGCAGAAGTGATAAGAGGGTGTTCCAATTTGATTAACAATGATGGCAAATGGTTTTACGCATTCATGATGTATCATGTGTTATTTCAGTCCTCACTATACTTAATTTGGGAAAAATCATTTATCAAATCATCTAATGCTTATAGGAGTTAAGTACAGATTTTCTAAGTTGTGGAGTAAGAATAAAACTAGATGCTACTAGACACAGAACTGGTATCCTTCCAATTCCTTTGTGCAACCCTCTTAATTGGATGAGAGAAATGGGAGAGACCAGAGACCAGAATAGCTCTCAGTTCTCTGCCTTGAATGCTATTACTGGCGTAAGGAAAAAACAATGAACTACATGGTGATACCTGAGGGATATCCAGGCAGAAATGATGAATAAGCAAGTTGAATATATGGGTCTGAGGAAGTCTCCTGATAAAACTTTTCTAGATTCAGACACTGAAATGTATGTGCAGTGATAATTTTGTTGCTCTCTTTGTGTTGCATTTATGGGTCAGAGCAGCATACATTTCCCTTTGTTTATTGAAGAATGAATATATGATATATACCATTCATTACTTTCTTAAGGGTAAAAGTCTGTACTCACTTTTTGTTGGCCAGCTTTAACAAATATGTATGGATATTGGATGCATTTTTCAAATTACATTACAGTATTTGATTGGAAGAATGAGGTCTCCACTTTCTAAATAATTGTCTGTCTTCAATAGTTATCTTTGTCTTGATAGCAATTTAGTTTCTATTCATTACTCATCTTACTACATGCTCTGTTTGTTTAGCTGCCTCACACTCTATTTTGCATGGGAAAAACTATAAACACGTGCATACAACTGTAAAGCTTATAATCTTATAGCTGGCATGAGGAGAATTGCAAGCATAAAAGATGAAAACTTTTGCTTTTCTCTAAGTATGAATTTTTTAGTTGAGATGAGAATGAAATTAAGTGGCTAAAAGAATTTGATATAAGAGTAACAAAAATGAGCTGCCAGTGACCAAGCGATAATACCTAGAGGAAGGACAGAAATTATTTTTCAAGCTGACTTTACAAGGGCAAACCTTGGCCTTTCTCTATGGTTAATTTTTTTTTTAGTTTAACTGGGAAAATATGAGACTATCTGAAATTTCCTCAGGGCTGGATTATAATATTTCATTTTATTAGCTGTAGAACAACATTAACAGCAGCATTAATGAAAGTGCTATATTCTGTGTTTGCAGCTTGCTAGCTGTGCATATTTCGTGTGCTCTAAGATATAGTTCTACTTAGTTAAATTTGATGACTAGAGGTTACAAAATTCTACTTCCTTTAAAGAAGAGAGGGGTGAAGGTTATCTCCCTATTCGCAGAGTTGCTTATGTAATACATGGTCCAATGGCCCTGAGATCTATTAATTAAATTAATTAGACTTCTTAACACTCATAACTATGATTGAAAAAATGGATGGAAACAGAAAACATATATACTGCAACATATGGCTTTGCCAGTGTTCCACACATCGAAAATTATGAAATTATAATTTGACATAATTCAGATTGAATAAAATATGTTCTCTGAATGTATACATTCTCATACTTAGTTAATTCAAAAAATGAACTTATGTCAAAATGTATGGTCTGGCCCAGTGCTCATATCTGTAATCCTAACTACTCAATAGGCTGAGCTCTGAGATTATTGGTTCAAAGCCAGTCTAGGCAGACAAATGACTCTTATTTCCCAATAACCAGCAAAAGGTCAGAGGTAGAGCTATGACTCAAGCAGTAGAGAATTGGCCTTGATCGGAAAAGCCAAGCAGAAGCATGAGGCCTTGAGTTCAAATTCCAGTCTTAAAACAAAAGTTGAAAGAAAGAAAGAAAGAAAGAAAGAAAGAAAGAAAGAAAGAAAGAGAAAAGAGTATATTCTTACTTACTTGTAAGGTATCCTAAGCCAGAAAATATTGTGTGAAATATCTGTTAGAGTTTGTTACCTGGGAAATGTATTTATTACTTATTTTTTATAAGTAATATTTTAATAATTAATAGGTGTTCTCTGTGTGTGTGTGTGTGTGCACGCATGTATGTGCATGCACACAGGCATGCATGCAGGAGCACGCAGGTCCTGGGGCTTGATTTCAGAGCCTGAGTGTGGTCCCTGACATTCTGTACCTAAGGCTAGTTAGTGCTCCAACACTTGAGCCACACCCATATTTCTGGCTTTTTGGTGGTTAATTGGAGATGAAAGTCTTAGGAACTTGCTGCCTAGGCTGGCCTCTAAACATGATCCTCATCTATCAACCTCCTAAATAGCTAGGATTACAGACATGAGCCACCAGCACCTGGCTTATTATTTATTTTTTATTAGTAAATAATTAGTAAAATAAATATAAGGCTCAAAGTGTCCTCTTTTTCTCTAGGATGATTACAATCTTTCTCTCTGCTTCTAATCTGTCTATGGCTAAGTTTTTGGTTTTTTTTTTTTATTTCTCAGCAAGTAGCAATGATTTGACATGTGAATCAAGTCATTCTCAATTCAAAGCTTCCATTTCATTCCCACACAAACCTACATCTCTGCCTGATAAAATGTAAAACTCACTGTGATCTGACCATATCCTTGCCTTACAACTATAAACTCTTCTACACTTTTCTGTTTCAATCTCCTGGAAACTTCTTAGCTTCTCTTGAAACACCGCAGGCACCCAATCTTCAAGACTTTGCATTTGCTGGTCCTATGGCTTGGAATGCTCCTGCTTCCTTCACAAACCTTTGATCATGCTGCCATTACCCTTCAAGTCCTGGGTGGACTGTCATTCTTCCATTCAGTAAGCATTTCCCTGGTAACTATAGTTAACATTTAGTCTGTAGTCTCATGCCCAGCAATCTATTGTCCATCCCTGTTTTAGGTTAGGGAAACTAGTAAGTGGCAGCGACAAATAACTCTTCCATTAGCTGGCATAATTTAAGTACAAAAGAGCACTTATTGATTATTTTATTTTTTCTTTGTATTTGAATCCCCTCTCAAATAGGCTTTGGGTGGGAATTTATTTTCAACAGCTTATTCATAGTGACATTCAGAGTGCCTAAAATAAGCTTGAGACATAGGGAACACCTACTAAGAATTTGTTGGATGAATGAATTACATATTCAAGTCTGATCAGATATTTGAGAGGACATTTTTTTTATATTTGGTAAGGTGTAAGTTATTTGTGAAGTAAATTTGTGCCTCTTATTTCAACTGAAAGAAAAATTAACAATGAGTGCTCTACTAGAATATTTTCCTTGAAATTCAAAGTCATTCCATTCAAAGCTTACTTAATCAGTGCCAAGTGTAAATCCACTCTGGGAATAACCCAGATGGAAATTAGTGGAAGCACAGTCCCTTGTCTACGATGTGGGGTTCTTGGCAGAGAGTGTAGGTAACTAACGGAGGTTGGGGGTCAAGTTTCACTCTCTTGGACCATTTCAATTGAAACTTAAAGCCAGTACATGAAAAGAAATAACAAAAATTAGATCAGAAATAAATGATACAGAGACTCAAAAAAGAATCAACTAAATCAGAAATTGGTTCTTTGAAAAAATGAACAAAATTGACAGACCCTTAGGAAACCTGATAAAGAAAAGATGTCACCTAAATAAATAAAATTAGAGATGACAAAAGAAATATCACAAAAGAAATAAATTTCAGAATGCTGTAAGGGAATACTTTGCAAACCTTGATGCTGAAACATTGGAGAACTTTGCAGAAAAGGCTGCATTCCTAGACAGCATCAATGTACCTCAACTGAGCCAAGAACATACAAATCAATTAAATAGACTTATAACAAGCAATGGAATTGAAATAGCAATGAAAAACATGTTGTCCAAAAACATTTCAGGACCTGATGGATTTGCAGCCAAATTCTATAAGGCCTTCAAAAGAAAACTCACTCTAATACTCCTCAAACTTCACTGAAATGGAAAGGAAAGCATCACTACCAGACTCATTCTGTGAAGCCAGTATAACACTCATTGAAAAACCAGATAGGGATTCATCAAAAAAGATAACTATAGACCTGTCTCCTTGAGGAACATCAATATAAAACTTTCCAATAAAATTCTGGCCAACTAAATTCAACAACTAAGCAAAATAATCATACACTGTATTCTCAAGATACATTGTGTCCGGAGTCAGGACACACATCTGTGCCTGGATCTCTGTTCCCATTTCTTTCCTCATCTGGGATACATGGCTATCTTTCTTCATCCCTTGTGTTCTTCCTCTCTGAAATGTGCCTAATACAAAACACTAAGTTTAGTATACACCTCACTAGTAAAGTCCCCCAAATTACTCTTTCTTCTCAGAAATCTTTTTAGCTATGAGTTTATGGAACAAAACAAAATTTTCTTTATCCAAAGAATCATCTATGATTCTTTGCCTTGGTTGTGGTGAACAGTGCTGTGACAAACATGGCTGTTCTTGGGCTTCACTGTATCCTGGTTTGTAGTCTTTTGGGTAAATATCCAGGAAATGCTAGATCATAGGATAGTTTTATTAATTTTTTGAGGAATTTGTTGTTGATGTTCAGCAAATGCATTTTTATTTTTTAAATATATATTTTTTATTGTAAAGATACTGTACAGAGGACTTACAGTTACATGAGCAAGGATAGGAAATGTTTGCTAGGAAATGAGGAATTTTTTAATTTTTTTCCACAAATACTTAAAGATGATAATCATAATAATAACAACACAAAAACCTTATAGGTTTTTTTTTTGGTTTTTTTGTTTGTTTCTTTTTTTTTTTACTTTTGCTACTGGGTTTGAACTTATGACTTACCAGACAGGTATTAATACTTGAGCCACATCTATACACCTTTTTGTTTTAATTATATTTTTTTTAATTTTTTTTAATTTTAATTCTAATTTTTTGTGAACATACTGTACAGAGGGGTTACAATTACATGGGCAAGATAATGAGTACATTTCTTATCAAGCATTGCAGCCTCCTCCTTTGTTTACCCTTTCCAGCCTCCTCCTGCCCCCCCACCCAATCCCCCTCTCCCAACCCCCCCCACACCAAATAGCCCTTACTTTCACTATATTTGATGTCGGTATAATTTGTGGAGGAGATGGGGAAAAACAAGTCATTTAAGGATACAGGTGGACCCGATGCAACTATGAGAAGGACAAGTTGTCATGTCAAAAACGAACTTTACAACTTTAATTATATTTTTAACCAAGATTATATCTCCTCCATCCTCCAGGTCCATCTTGGATTACATACACTCCTCCTATGTGTACTTAGCTCATAGCCGGGTCAGAGGGTGCATTTCCATGTCCATCCAACTGGTTTGTTGAGATGGGAGTCTTGTTAACTGACTGGGCTGGCTTTAAGCCACAATTCTAATCTCTACAACTTTGGTAGCTGAAATTAGAAGCATGCATACTAGGCATGGTCATCTTTTTTTTACTGTCAAGGTGATGTACAGAGGGGTTACATGCATAAGGTAAAGAGTACATTTCTTGTTGAACATTGTTACCCCATCTCTACCCCTCCCTCATTTTTTCTCCCACTTTCCCTCCCACCATCCTCTCCTCCCCTGAAGTTGTAAAGTTCATTTCCAATGTATTGTCTTGTGAGTATCGCTGTTGTATTGGTTCACCCTCTGTCCTTTGTCTCACCAGTTTGTTATTCCCCCTTCCCTTCCCCAAATTAGATAAACGTATATACAAGACATCAAATATACATATACAAGGGTACCAAAATCAAATACAGTTATAACAGGGGATAAACCAAAAGAAAAAATGAAATAGAAAAGAAATAACTTCACACAGTATATTAAAAACAATGACAACAACAACCTCTTGTTTCCATATTTTGGAGTTCATTTCAATTAGCATAATCTTATATGGTTGTATTATATAGTTGAGCTTTGTTCAACAAACTCATAGGGTGAACCTTTGCTATATACATTCCCTATAAAAATACGCATGCCTCCTATTAGGCCTTAGTGACTTTTCTGTTTTTAACCAAAAGCAAGTTGTGCTTTTCCGTAACTAAGTACCAGTTTGTCTCAGTGGAAGCTCAGTTCATATGTTATTTCATAAATGAAACTGATAGTGTAATTTCAGTCAGTGATGTGTATATTAAAAATACATTGTGTTTTAAAGTATTAGAAAGCTATTAGACATTCTAGTTAATAGAGTAGTTATCAAAGGCTTCTACCTTTCCCTAAAATTGTTGGTCAAATAATTTACACTTGTACGATTCTTCTATGGTTCTTCACATTATTTTAGTATCTATCAAACAACTTGTCTCAGTTTCATTTGAGGAGAAATTTTCTGCTCATTCTCTCTCTAACTTGACCACATTCAGTATCCTCAAAATAGGTCATATATAATTTTCTTTTCTTTCCCCTCCCCCATCCCAGTGTTTACAGGTAAATCAGTTAACATTATCAGATACAGTAGGCTTCATCTAGACCCAGTGGCAACCTGTGGAGTGCAAATGGTCTACATGTTTTCCAGAATATTAAGAAGGAAAAAAAGAATCCAGAGTACTCACACAAAGAGAGCTGGGTATTACAATATCCCTTGGTATTACAATACAAAAGTTCATTTTCACTTATTTCTTCATTTGAAGATGGCTTAAAAAATCTATTCACTGATCCCTCTAGATAATCAATAAGGACATAAATTAATAATATTATATTGTGAAGGCAAGTGTATCTCCTAAGAATTTCACAGAGGAAACCTATTTGAAATGAATTCTGAGTAGAACATCCTATGAACTTTGTCTACAGACTTACAAACAACTCTACTTATCGGTGAAATAATTAAGCTAAAAAGCAGTACTGTTGTTCTGAATACTTGTGCAAATTTTCACCACACACTAATGTCTATATTGACATCAAAGTGATGATGTATTATTTACAGTGTAGGAAATAAAGATTTACTGGAGTTTGATGTAATTTTCATGCATTCACAGTATGTGTTTAAGAGTACCTTCTATTTATTGCAAAAGTATCTGGTTCAAATTCTAAAATATAAAGCATAGAATAAAATAGTGCTACTTTTAAAATAAAGACAATATTTCAAGAGAAAGACACAGGCTTTCTGAGAATGACAAAGTTATCCTTTCACTCTATACATATGGTATGTGTTCACACTTAGCAAAAGTGGTCATTTCTAATAAATAATGTGAGAAAACTGATAGAATAGTTCCAGAAACACCTCCTGTTTGTCCATGGCATAAGGCCAAAACTCTGCTACATGGATATTGTTTATGTTTTTTGACAAAATACCAAATCTTACATGAGACACAAGATTCTTGGTCCTTACAGATGGAATTTTATTAATGTAAAGCATGTGCTAAGTAAACTGTAAGAGCTATAAAAGAAGCTATAGTTCAGAGCCATTTCTGTTTATTTGGTGCTGAAAATGATACTGTTGGACAAGTACTTGTTTTACAATTTTAAAATGGGGGAATAAGTTAATCAAACAAACAAAGCATCTGAGACATTTATACAAAGTGTGAATCATATCATTGTAAGGTCATTTTCTTTTGGGCGATGATGTTGCCAACATTCAGGTCAAAAGTACTACATAAGAAATGGATGAAAGGTTTCCTAAATCATTTTTGTTGAGTTAAACATTCAATTAGAAATCAATGAAGAAACGAATTCAAATTCTTTCATTTAGTATCTGTTGAATTATTTAGCAATTAGGTACTAATATTTTTTATAATAAGTTAAACTAAGTTTTAATTAATAAGGGACAAATGAAATGGTAGGGTTTTATTTTATTTTATTCTGATACTTAGGCTTAACCTAATGGCTGAGATATAGTAGAATTATAGGCATGAGCATCTGGCTTAGGGGTTTATTTTTAAACATATAGTTTAGTGACATAATATACATGTAGTAGAAGTATGTTTGTTTAGTATCTTCCATACTATGTCCAATTCTTCCAAGTAAAATTTTGTTAATTTGTGAATATATAGCATTTGATAGAGTTTTTTCTGCTTTATATTCAAATGAAATAAAAATATAAACCCCAGCAATGACAACACGGAAAACTACTGCTTTTAGGGTACAGGATGATGGCTTAAATCCTCTAGTTGTTGTCACCCATAGACATATTAGTGTGATCAGCAATTCATGCACCAAAATAATACCTTCAAAAGAGGTTGGAATGGTAGCTGAGAGAGCACAGAGGCCAGTTTGGAGTAATAAAGGATGCATTGAAGAAGGCAAAAAAGAAAACATGGAAGCTGTCATCCCTCTCTCAGTTACAAGCTGCATAAAAAGATCAAGCTCCTACTAAAGAAACAGAGTGTGAATTAACAGAGATTTTAGAATAAGACCCCAGTGCCAATTACTTTATTTTGAAAAGTGGTACAGGACCTAGTATTGTATTCCCTGGTCCCAGATAATACTGCAGAACAGGTTTACTGGAAATTCATGAACCACATGACTGATGACCTTTATCAACTCTCTCCCAATCTCAGTTCCCTAGGGTGCATAAACAAAGCCCCTCCATGGGGGAGAAGGACATAAAAACAATATAGCTTTAGAGTTCATTGTGGAGTTCTAGGAGATCCAATGCCAATCACAAACCATAATCTCCCACTCAAGCCAGATATCTCAGCTAGAGATTCTAGATCTGCCCTGGCATGAAGCAGAGACTTTCATAGTGGTGAAAAAACATAAACTATGGGCTATATTGCTGGCAGTCTTTGAGTAGGACTGAAATTGCCCTTCCTTGACTTTGAAAATTCTGTGGCTTTGAAACCGAGGAGAGAACGAGCTTAATTACATAGACTTAATGTGAGGCAAGTGAGAAGAAGGATTTAAAAGAACTGCTTTAGTGCAACACGGAGAACTTCAAGAAAAGTCACAGAAATGATTTAATACCCTAATAGAAAAACTTGAGAGGGATAGTAGCAACATAAAAAAGTAGAAATCCTAAAACAGAAATATATTCTAAGCCAAATTATAGTGATAGAAGGCGTAATAGCAAGAAAAACCAAACGAAAGCTTTACTTGAAAATGCAAAATTTGAGAAGAAAAAAAGAAGAAGAAATGAATGGAAAGAAGGTAGAAAGCTTATAGAAACTTTGTGATTATATTGAAGGTATGAGTATGAGTTTCAAGAGGGACTTCAGAATGTCAAGTAATCATTCCAGAAATCATTCCAGAAACTTTCCCAAATGTAGAAAAGGTTATAACTATAAGAAGGCCAGTTAATATCAGTGAGAAGAATTCCACTAAGTCTACTGCTAGATATCTTACAAGCAAGCTCTTAAAGATGAAAGATAAAAAGAAGATTCTCAACTCTGAAAGAGAATAGAAAAAAATAAAGTATAAAAAACCTATGGGGAAAGCAGGATTAAGAGGGAAATTTATATCAGTGGAAAAATTCTCAAAAAAAAATCAACCACCAAAAAAACCCCAAAACCAAAAACCCTATCCTACATCTTAAGGAACTAAAAATGTAAGAACAAGCCAAACCTCAAATTAGAAGAAGAAAATAAATAATAATTATCAGAACAGAAATAAGAAACTAAATTAAAAACAAAAGAACAACAAAAAGAAGAGCTGCTTCTTTGAAAAGGTAAAGCCAACAAATTCCTGCAAAGAAAAGCCACAGAGCAGATGGCTTCACTGGTAAGTTTTACAAAACATTTAAGAAGGAAATGATAGAAATTTTCCCTCAGAAAGAATTCTTGCAAATACATTGAGACCACAGGACCCTGATTCCAAAACCAGAGAAAGATAGAAAAAATAAGGAAACTGAAGGTTAATATTCTTCATAAACAGAGGTGTAAATCCTCAATCATGATACTAGCAAACCAATTGCAAAACAGTAAAAGAATTATTCACCCTGGACAAGGGATGCAAGGATGTTCAACATATACAACTCAATAAATACAATACAGGACATCAATAAAATAAAAGACAAATCCTCTAAGAACATCACTACTGATGATAAAAGGCATTTCATAAGATTCTAGACTCTTGTATGGGTAAAAACTCTGAACAGATGAGGCATAGATGGAATCAATCACAACATAATAATAAAAAACATAATAAGCCAATAGCTTACATTATCTGCAAGGAAAACTGTGAAAGCTCTAGTAATAAAATATTATGCTATTGGCATAAGCACCATACAAACACATTAATGAAACATGATAACATCTAGATGCAAACTCATATATCTGCAGTCTAATGATTTTGACAAAATGCCAGAACCTGGGGAAAATAATCTTTTGAGGATAATTAAATATTCAAATGCAAAAGAAAATTAAAAACTAGACCCCTGTTAAGTTAAAACATCAATTCAAAATGAGAAGAAGACCTATCTTATTTTTGCAAAACACAAGGTTAAAATATTAGAAAAAATATAGGGGAGGGTGTTTTAAGACATCGAAATAACCAAGGATTTGGGGATAAAGACTCCAAATTTAGAGAAAACAAATTAAAAATAAATGGAATCACATTATATTAAAAGGCATAAAAAGAAATAATCAAGAGAGGAAAAGATAATCAATAGTACAGGTTAACGATTTGAAAATGCACGTGATAAAAAAAGGTTTATATCAAAAAGTATTCCAAAAATTCAATAGCAAAGGAAATATCACTTGATTAAAAATTGGTCAGTAGACTTAAATAGGCAATGCTCAAAAGGCTACAAATAGCCAACATGTATATTACACAAGAAAATAATCAAAATAACTAATTATCAGAGAATTGCAATCAAAACCACAATTATATACCAAATCATTCCAGTAAGAATGGCATTTACCAAAGAGAAAATAAACAAGTGCAGGTGAAGGTATAGAGATAAAAACCCTTGCACAATGTGGTAAGAATGTACTTTTTTTTTTTTTTTGTCGGTCGTGGGGCTTGAACTCTGGGTCTGGGCGCTGTCCCCCAGCTCTTCAGCTCAAGGCGAGCGCTCTACCACTGGGGCTACAGCGCCACTTCCGGTTTTCTGGTGGTTTATTGGAGATAGGAGTCTCACGGTCTCTCCTGCCCGGGCTGGCTTTGAACCGCGATCCTCAGATCTCAGCCTCCTGAGTAGCTAGGATTACAGGCGTGAGCCACCAGCGCCCGGCAAGAATGTACATTTTAAGAATGTGAATTGTAAGAATATAAATTGTAAGAATGTAAATTGCTACTGTGGAAAACAGTCTGGAGGGTTTTTTCTTTTTCAGGTAAAAATAGTATTACTGTATAATCCAGGGATTCCACTAGTGGTTTTGTATTCAGTGTGTTAAAGAGACATCTGTGATACAGTATTTATGGCAGTACTACTCATTATAGCCAAGAAATGGACACAATCTAGTTTCTATCAGCTGATAAATGAACAAAGAACATGTTTCATGTGCAAATTATAACACTATTCTCCCCAAATGGGGAAGGAAAGTCTGTAGTTTATAACAGTACAGAGGAAGCTGGCCATCAGTCTGCTAAGTGAAATGTGCTAAATATAAAAAGACTCGTACCATGTGATCTCAGTTATCCATGTAACTTTGGGATGGTTGGTGCAACAGAAGTTCAATGGAGCAGAGTTTACTAGAAGACTGGAGAGAGTATAATAGTGAGAATCTAGTTATCAGAACAAACGAAAACCTCACTATCAGAGGGACTTTTCTAAATAAGATGTTTTCTTTCCATACAAACTTCTGAGAGTGTGCAGTGAATATACTTCATTAACTTTGAGTTTGTCTGTATTTTTTTTCACCCATGGCTGATGCCTCACTACTTCAGCTACCTCCTTAGTCCATGCTTCAGCTATATTTTGATTATTAGCAAAGTATCTCCAAACGGTTGATGTTGAATTTCTGTTATTTCCTCTATGACCCAGTTGTGACAGAAATATAATTATTTGAGCTAGTGAAGAAGCCCTTCTTTTTAGTGTGAACTTTTGCCATTTTTGTTCTCAGAAGTAGACATATCTTTAAAAAATTCAACAAAAGGAGAGCATAAAGAGTATAAATTTGTAATGACAGAAATTCTTTTAGAAATTAATACTGTACTCTACTAATAATGTGCTCTGATGATCTGTCACGCCAGGAACTCCACAACCTCTCACTGGTTATCACAGCCCCACCGAGAGACTCTATCTGGTGATTTCTTTTGTCACCACCACACCTGTGTTTTTGCCATGAAGAAAGACATGAAGGTGTCTTTTATCTACTTTTAAATAAATAAACATGCTTCCGTGCAAACTTCACATAGGGCTTTCAGGAACCTTTCAAGTTTAAAACTCTACAAGTAACTGGGACAAGGGACCTGGGGAAACTTTAAAACCATGATGAAGGTATTTCTTGGACCAATTAATACAAATTGCTATCTGTATAGACATATTAAACCTGTAGACAAAGCCAGCAAGAGGAATGTATTAAAGATTGAATTTACCATTCCATACTCAATGTTGACTATTTAAGAAAATTATGAGGCTGATTCAGTGTGATGTATATTCCTCATTCCATCTAGTGAGGCCTTTAACAGGTCATGTGAGAGGTTATTACTTGGCTTTTCAGGTGTATAAATAAAAAATAGTTTAAAGTAATGGTTCTGTTACTATATATAAATCAAAAGTAGAATACCGATCTTATGAGAATTTCTTTTTCTCTTTTTATTTAATAGCATTGTTCTAAAAAGCATTCAAAATAACTAACTTCCTACAGTTTATTCCAATGCTTACTCTTTAAAATTTCTGCTCTGCAGTAGCTTAACAAATGGTCAGACACCTGTTTTAAATTCTGATCTTAGGGAAGAAGTTATCTCCTCATTAACTTTAGGAATTATTTTAGCTGCTGTGAAATGATAACTGACATTTGAAGTTGTCTTTCTTTCCCAGATTTTATAGTATTTTATCAGCTATTTCTGTTACTTAATCTAAATAAAATTCCAGAAAAGCATTAAATATGGAAAAGAGCACAATTATGAGAAAGTCATTTCAAGGTTAGCTTACAAAGCATCAGGAATGTATTTATAAGTTAAAACAATTCCTCTCATTTCAAATATGACTTTGGTGTTGGGAACTTAACAATTGTACATTCTTGTACTATATAGATAAATAAATACAGACTTTTCTGGGGTTAGTATGAAGAAGAGCTTTACTGCGGAAAGATACAGAGATTAACAAAATGGAGTTAGCCATCATTGAGCTAGATAAATATTTAATTATAAGTAAAATATGAAGTATTCACTTTACTCAGAACAAATTGTGATTTTCTCTGCTGAATGTTAATTTTCCTGTTTCTAAGTATGTCTTCTTGTTCTGTAGCCAGGCTATCAATGGCTGTACACTGTATTCCATAGTAATGATTTTCTAGTAACTTTTTCCAAGTTCTTGATACTGTCACTCTATTTCAGCATTCTTCCTTGACTACCTTCTGTTATTAATGTCTTCCCTTTCTCATCTGACCTGCATACTGAACAGATTATTCTTTTATCTCCTTATTTAAGCCCCTCTCAGTTGTTTGCAGGATAAAGCACAGTCCCTTTAAACTTTAAACCGATTGACTTGGAAAAGCTACTTTCAGTCATTTTGTCCTATAAATGTTGGACTATATATTTTCTCATATCAATGACCTGTCTAGTAATAGCTCTCTCTCTCTCCTTCTCTCTCCTCCTATCTCTCTGATTTTGCCATTCCCCTTCCTTTTCTCATCATCTGTCGGAATCCTACTGGTTGAAGACCAATCGCCACAATAATCTCTCCTGCTCAAGAAAATTTAGAGCCTCGTAACAGCTGATCTCTAATTCTCTGCACTATCTACTCCAGGGTGTGTTTTACTTCTTGTGTCCTGATGGAAGTAGCACAAAGAGATGGCCAATGGAGAATGAAAGGTAGAAAGGTCAGTGGTCAATATACATAAATATTGCCTTAACTAGCAAATGGTCTTCGCTGTCACGGAAAGTGCTTCCAAAGAAAGTGATGCGTATATATAGACTTAAAAAATAACTTTAATGAATTCTACTGCAGAGTGCCCACTGTAATCTGAGTATTGTGTTAGGTATCATAGGAGAAAGGAGACACAGCCTGAGTTAGTTGCTAGACTCTCCCTTCCAGCTGGCCTTGTTTATTTATGAATGTCCTCATGAAGGACTCAGTTCTGATGCATGGAGAGCTTTATATTACATGTACAGGACAGAATACAGTGACTAGGGAAGATCTGAGACTCTGGCAAGTCTGTTGAATAAATCATAGTATTTTTTTTAGCTTCCTTACTGCTTTAATCTTTGGATCTACAACACTCTAAAGTACAAGTCAAGCTTTGGAGTACCTCTTTTCTGTGCTTAGGGGTGTACTTTTGCTGAGATTTACTAAGGAGCAAATTGAGGGAACATAGACTGCCAATAAGTTACCTGGAAAATGAAGAACAGCCCCTTTTGGCTGTAACGGGTAGTCTTGTTACTGCTTCAGGGCTGCAGCATGGAACAGTTGACAATGGCTAAATGGGGCAACTTCCTGTGACACCTGAGAAACAGGGAGCTTATCTTGCAGGCTCGGGCCAGGCTGGGCAAAGATGCTGTCTTAATGGCTATGAATAGTGCTTGAATAGAGACAGGAAGGAAGTCTCTAAAGTACAAGTCTCTAAAGTACAAGTACGTGAATGAGATCCATAGTAGTAATTTCTATGAAAAAGCAATAGTAGAGCCGGGCGCTGGTGGTTCAGGCCTGTAATCCTAGGTACTCAGGAGGCTGAGATCTGAGGATCTCGGTTCAAAGTCAGCCAGGGCAGGAAAGTTCGAGAGACTGTTATCTCCAATAAACCACCAGAAAACCAGAAGTGGGGCAGTGGCTCAAGTGGTAGAGCCCTCGCCTTGAGCTGAAGATCTGAGGGACAGAGCACAGGCCCAGAGTTCAAGCCCCACCACCCATTTAAGAAAAAAAAAAGAAATAGTAGGAAGAGATTTTCTGGAAAGAACATAGGTCAACAGTTTAGCTGAGATCATTTATAAAAATGAAATCTATATATGTATGCAAAATTATGGTAATATAAAAGGTGTATTAAAGTCAAAACATTATTGAAAATATTTTCCATATTATCATAAGGGTATACTTCCATGGGTGTATTGTTAGGAGAGTAAAATCACATAAGCTATGAATTTTCTAAAAACTAAAAAATAGTTATATTGCAAGAAAAAATACATTACTGAGTTATAACCCTTAACCTTATGTATTTCCATACACTTCAAAAGCTATTTATTTAAAATTATCTCTGTGGTTATAATGAATTTCATAGAAATTTTGTGTAATCATTTTTTATGAGCAAAAAGTGTGAAATTGACTTAAAAGGTTAAGCTTTTATTAGAGAATACAAACTAATTCAAATGTTCCCACTTTGTCAAAATATTTCTTCTGTACAGTTTCACAGATAACTTTTATGAAAAGAAAAGACCACAATAACATCAGAAATCAGAGCTTGAGTCAAAAAATTATTGAAAACTTAAGGCAAGTTTTGCATTAAAGAAACTTACACACAGCTATGAGAAACTGAAACATTTTCTTTTTACAGATGTTTTTCCCACTACAAGGGAGTGGTGAGGTTTGGCCCTTACATAGCTTTAACTTGGCTTGGAAATGCAGATTGCTGGTATTCTTACTGTCTTCCAAATCTTTGGTCTTTCTATTCTGATTATACATAAACATGACAAAACAGGAAGAAGAATGTATTGTTTTCATTACATTCAGATGATGTATATTAACTCAAATTCTCAAATAATTTCTGTAACTTCAGAAATTTGGCAATAACAATAGCTAATACTGAGAGCAAAAGGAATTCTTACAATTTCTCAAAATGAAAGGTATTATTTGCAAAGGCTTTTTAAATTTTTTCAGGTATTTCCTAAATAAAAGCACATGTATTCGCATATATGTATATTTGGACAAATGACTGTGAAAATGAGACCAAAGTTTAAAGGAAACACATATTAAAACAAAGCTGATTATTTATAGTTTATCCAAAACAATGAATATTTCTTAAATGTGTCCAGGAGTCAGAGATAATATGAATTTTACACATAATTGCTTTTATTAGTTGATACTTTTGGTCATTCAAAATGTCTAAAATATATGCTCACCAGGTTGAAAAATTTTGTAGAGAAACAGAATTAGTTGAGTTTAGGTAACAGTTCTAAGTATTTAAAAAATTTTTGTAATCCCAGTCCACATAAAAAAAATCAAGAAACAGAATTTCTCAAAAGTATATTATTTGCATGTAATTACACATCACCATAGTCCCAGAATATAATAAATATCTTCTCAGAGTATTGGCATGCGGAAAAGCAGGCGTCTTAATTCATCTGCCTTACGCCTTAGATTACAGCTATCCTTTCCAAAGTTCCCTAGGATTCTCTCAATGGAACTCTGTCCTTTGCTATGGGCTATGCCATAATATGAAAATCCTTAATTTCATAACTTTTCTAAGTCATGAAGATACAGAGGAAAAGATCTTCTGATATTTCTGATGCCATGTTTTAAATTCCACACCACTCCCTTGCCCATATTCCTGCCTTTGTCTCTTCATTTCCTATTTATATGTATCAGTAAGAGCTTCTGGTTCTAAGCATGGTTTCTTTTCCATAGTTTTATTTTCTAAGAATGGTCTGAATGATCATTTCCTTCTATCTGTAGAATCATAAGTATTCCCTGCTTTTAAATGCCTTTAAGTACTTTATTTTGCAAATACTGTGACCTTCTTATAAACAAAGTACATTGGTGTATTTACACATACTCATACCTTATCCATTGAAAGTTAAGACAGTAATTATGTCTTTTTTGTGCAGGGCAGTTTTTCTCCCATTAAAGAATTTAATAGGTCCTGATGCTAAATAGCTCCTGATGAGATCTTTAACCGAAGTATCGAGTAAGGATATATAATACCTGCAAACCTTTTTTCTAGTTGTTTTGAGTAACTGTTGAGGTACGTGAGTCTCTTTGTAAAATCTGGAAACACATGAAGTTCTTCCATATACTTAGAGATTTTAGGCCAAACACCAAATGATGAATTATAAATGTTGAGCATTAACATCTACTCTGCAAATTGCGTTAGGATGCTTTTCAGCATAGGAACTGGAAATTATAATTCACTACTCTACTTGCAGCTTTGAGTTAATCTTCTTACAAAGTCATCTGCCTTACAAAGTGTATTTACATGCCAACTTAATAAACTGGAATTAGAACATTTGTAAAAAAAATCCTGTATGAACAAAATATTGATTATATAACATAGAATGCTTTGTTGTTGAGAGTATTATTTTAATTGGAAGTAGAAAGACCATTTATTGTACACACCATCATATTTTATCCCTAAATATTCTCTGATGCCATGCTTCTATTTTCCCCTGTTTGTTAACTAAGCTACTTTTAATTATTTATAAATTGTCACTATGTATCAATTTCAATGCATAGACAATCTTACAGTCAATGTGCATGAAACATTGGAGAAAGTATCTCGAATAAAACTGGAAAAATGATTATCACTGTTATATTGAAAATCACACAAAGAAAAATTTCTGGTATCATATAACAATAAAATTTATTGGTATAACTTCCTATAAGTAAATGAGTAAAGTAACAGATGGTATTTTGTTGTTAATAAAACATATAAATTATTTAACATATAAATATTATATATATGAAAAATACTCTGATGTACAAGAAAAGGAAGACATGGTGCATTTTTGCTTTCATTTAAGTGATGCTCTCTCATTTTAGTAGAGTGACTCTTGGAATCATGCTGCCCCAGATAATGTATGTGAAAAGTTTACTTATCCTCTATCCAGAAGGAAATTTACTGGAATGTCAGTTTATACATGAAGTCTAGGCAGGGTTAGAATACAAAAAATATTGCAAATACGTGTAAGGCATTTGGTACATGCTTTCTTCCAAAGACTTTCAGTGCAATTTATAGTCCATTAACCTCCAAACCCAAATTTCATTTTCTTTAAGAACATAACCTGATATAAACTTTTTGGTGTTTATGAAAGCATTCTTTTAGAGCAGTCTTGAATTAGGATACCTAGGTTTAATATATATCAAAGCATTAGATTGTCAAGGAGAATGTTCTAAAATCTCTTATTTATTTGTGAAATAACACCTCACCCATATAATAGAAGAAGGCAGAAGTAGAGCCTGAGAACTTTTCTAAGACATTTTGTTTTTCTTATTGTAGATGCTTAACCTAAACCATGTGTTGTAACAGAATTTATGATTAGAAAGTAGATGCAAATTTTATATTTGTAGAATTTATATTATCTGGAAGTCAGATTTGAGTGCGGGATTCTTTGGCACTCTAACTGTTCTACATCTCAAAGTATCTGCAGAGTGGAAATACAGGGTGATAGAGGAGCTGTGAACAATTGCTGTCTGGCAGCCTGTCAATACAGTAAGATAATTTGTTACCTAAGACCATTTAATGAGTACTGGTCCATGGGTCAGGTGATTTGCAAACCTTGGCTTAAAAACTCTAGGATATTTAATTGTTTTTTTTTTATTTTCCTATGTTTTATATCCCCCCTATGTTAAAGTATTAGTGGATATCTTAATTTTTATTATTTGAGTTCAACACTGTATATTTTTTATTTTTATCTCCTCCCTCTATAAGAAGTTACATTCCTTTCACATTTTATCTTGTTTCTGCACCTTCTTATTACTGATCGTTTTCCTATGGATAAAAATATGTAACACAATAGCTAAGGACCTTTCTTTACAAGCCCCACTAATAAATGTTATAGAAATTTTGAGCTCCATTGTTTCAGAAATTTTTAGTGTATGTATATCTACTTCACAAAGTTATTTTTGTTCTACTAACTTGTTATTTTTATTTGTAAGAAAATATTTATTGGCTATTTTTATATCCATACATTCCATATAACATCAGAGTGACCTGCCAAAGAATGAGCATGATATAGCTAATTTATTTCTATCAATGGACTTTTAGTTTTCAGGTTTGGGGCTGCTACAAGCAATGTGTTATTAAGCATGTTCATATTTTCTTCTAGGATGACAGTAAGTTACCCCAGTGTACCAGTTGAATCAAGAAAATGAACAGATATTTTAAATGTTTTGAAAAATATTTAGACTTATGACAGTCTTGTAAGTGGTTTATTATCATGTTTCTTACTCTATATGCACCAAAATGGAAGTTTTATGCTTGCAATTTGTACTGATCTGATTGTTTGAACTGATACTTCTTTGGTGATGAGTAAGATTTTGTTTTTTTGCGTATCTTGGCTATCTTAAATCTTTTTTGCCATAAATTCCATAGTTCTTAGGAAACTTTGCTATGAATTTTACTTTTACCATATACCATATTAACAAGATGAATGTTGTCAATATAAAGATTTTGGAAACTGAATATTCAAAGAGCTGGTGAGTCTGTTGAACAAAATGCTGAAGGGTATTAGTGGCAAAGGCTACTAACTGACTAAGATGTCCATATGTTTAGTACAATAAAGAAAATCATCTACCAGGCACCAGCGTCTCATACCTGTAATCCTAGCTTCATAGGAGGCTGAGATCTGAGGATTGCGGTTCAAAGCCAACCAGCTTTTAGAAAAGTCGTGAGACTCTTATCTCCAATTAAATCTCAGAAAACTGGAAGAGGAGCTGTGGCTCAAAGGGGTAGAGCGCTAACCTTGAGCAAAAAGGGTCAGGAACAGTGCCAAGGCCCCGAGATCAAGTCTCACTAGTGACAAAAAAGAAGAAAAGAAAAAAATCCACTCAAAAAATAATCTAATCTGGTGGCTGCCAGAGGTAAGAGAGAGGTGAGTTCCAAAGTCAAGAATTTTCCATCTCTATTCTCAGGCCTAATATCATTCATCTCACTTCTTATTCATTTAACCCAGATAATAAGCTGTTTATGATCAGTCATTTTGGATTTTACTTCTGCATGCAGCTTTCAAATTACCCCTCTTGCAGTCCAAAAGCAGCAGTTATAACACTAAAACAAATGGCAATACTCTCTGGGGTTCTTTATAATTTTTGCCATTTTCTGACAAAATAGATGAAATCCTTTCATGACTCTTAATAAATGTTTTGAGTTCTGATTTCTCATATCTTACTTGCCTAGAATTAATTATCCTCCTCTCCCCTGTATTAAATATTGTCTTCCAAAGAAGAATTATTATGGTTCCTGAAAATTTTCAGGTTCTCATATCATTGACTATTGCTCATTCATCCTTATAAATACTTCTTCTTTGATTTCTACCTGGAAAAAAATAAGGCCTTCTTTGAAGTTCTGGTCAATCATTACCTGGAGGGTGAAGATAGTCTAAGATGACTTCACATTATACTGGAAAGATTGTACTTTTATGGCAGATGATATACCCAAACTGAAGTTGCTGTTTTGCATGTCTCTTTTTCACCTTGTATGAGTTCATTTGCATTAATTATTACATCTTTTGTTTAGGAAAAATGTGTCATACTTTGGATTTTCTAGAAGCAAAACTTAAGAGGAGAATTCATGTGTAATGAATTCCTGGGGTAGACCAGTAAGACAGTGAAGGAGTCAGGACAATGAAGAGGAGAAAGCCAAACAAGCAAGTGCTCTCTGTATAAAAATCCCACTAAGGGTGGGCTTCAATCTGATTCTGCAGAGAAACTTTGAGTGTGAACTAAGCCTTCCAGCAATTATTACCCAGGCAATGAATCTGGGGCTTTCTTACATCTGTATCTGTCAGTCACTGGTTAGTGAAGGCCTCAGGGAGATGTAAACTCCCAGGCACTTCCAGCCCCTTTGAAGTAAAGGCCAAATAGCTCCAGTAGCTGAATAGCAATGCTCCATAGAAAAATCTGACATAAGCACTAAATAAATTTTGAATGGTTGGCTGGATAAATGATAAATTATGAAAGTTGGGGCTGCTAAAAAGACTGCAGGGAACTGTTAGAAACTTTTGATGAAAATAGTGACATCCTCCATGTGATAAAATAAGGAAAATTTATTAGAAGTTTTATGTAGACTAGATGAATGAAAGGAACTTCATTTAAAAGGAGGGAACATCATTTAAGGGAAAATTGCCATGGTAGAGAAGCCCGGTTCAGGTATGGAAGCAGCAGCAATGGAAGACAGTATGTGCTAATGGAAGAGAGTGTGTGCTATGGATTTATCTTAGAAATAACATTCATATTGATGACTGCTATATAGGACAAGAAACATGATGGACAAATATATTTGGACAGAGGATTGACCCATTGCTTTAAGTGGAAGAAACGGAATTGTTGTGACTGGAAAAGGAGTACAAAAGGGAATAAAACAAATTGTTTAAATAGGGATACAGGTGGACCTATTGCAGCAATGAAACCTATAAGATGCTATGTTGAAAAATGAACTTTGGCAGAGGAGTGAGGGAAGGATGGGAGAGCAGGGGTGGTAAGGGGAAACAAAGGAGGAGGCAACAATGCTTGATAAGAAATGTACTCATTACCTTGCTCATGTAATTGTAACGCCTCTGTATGGTATTTTCACAATAAAAAACTTATTAATAAAAAAAGGCTCTAGAGTTCTGACAGTATATGGATTGACTATATAAGTTGTGGTCTCTGGGATTTCTTTACATACTCATTTGCTATCTGCTTCTGCTACCTGTCACTGCATTACCATGGGGACTTTGCTCATGCTGATTCCCATTTGGACAGTCTTCCCTTCTTTATTCCTATATCCTAGGTCAGATATTACTTCTTTAGAGAACATCAGCCCAACAAATGCTGCATTACTACCTTCCTTCTTACCTTTCCTCTATGAATGACATTTTTTTTATCCTTTGGTGTTTCTTTCAGTTTATAATTTTCACTTCAAAAAATTCAGTCCTATCTGCTTTCCCGAGGCAAAGAAAGCACTGAATCGTTCACCACTGAACCTCCAGTGCTTAGGATGTTGTAAAATAATTGTTCATTAAATCTATTGAGTGTAAATTATACATAAAAGATGCAGAAAATAGGAAGGAAATAGGAATCTATTGATCATATTGATGTAAGTGGTGGCATAACTGATAGAAGAAAAACTAATGTCAACAAAACCAAACATTTCTCAAAAGCAGATATAGAAGTTGCTGACAGGTGTATGAAACACTGCTCAATATCACCATATCATCAGAGAAAGGCAAATCAAAGCGACAATAGATATCATCTCACTCCTGGTATGATGGTTATTATCTAGACAACAACAAGTACTCATATTGACAAAATGTGAAGAAAAGGAAATGTTTTTTTATATTATTAGTGGAAACAAAGTTTGGTTCAATTATTATAGAAAATAGTATAGAGGTTTGAGAGAGAGGGACAGACAGAGACAGAGAGACAGAGACAGAGAGATAGAGAGGGGAGAGGAGACAGGGAGCAAGCCAGGAAGGAAGCAAGGAAAAAGAAAGAAAGAAATAACTTAAGAAAGGTATAGCTCCAACAATCTCACTTCTGAGCATATAGCCAAAGGAAATGAAATCAGTATCTTAAAGACTTAGCTATAGTCCAATGTGCTAGTATTATTCATGATAGTCAAGAAATGAAAATATCTTAAGTAGTCACTGATAGGGAATAGATAAAGATAGGGGAATAGATAAAAGGGAAATAAATAAAATATATACATTGTATATATACAATGTAATGCTAGCCACAAAAGAGGACATTCTTCCATTTACATAAATGTGCTTGAGTGTAGAGGGCATTATGCAAAGTTAAACAAGGAAGACACAGTTCAGAAAGTGTATGATCGTCTTTTGATATGGAATGAAGAGAATAGGAGCTGGCTGGCCAGGAGTGTGAGTGTGAGAAGATACTGGTCAAAGTGTACAAACTTCTAGTGATAAGATATAAGTTCTAGTATCTAATGCATAGCACAGGGATCATAAATAAAACACTGTATTTTGTGACTGGATTAACTGAGAGTTTAGTGCCATTACACACAAAATGCTATGTGGGGTGAAAAGTCTGTAATTTATATCTTTATATACAAATATGAACTTATATTTGTATCTGTTGTAAGGTTCACCGAAAGGAAACCGTCACGTGGTCCAGGCAGAAAAGAGTTTATGCAGGGTGGGGGGAGCAAACTGTCAGCCCTCATGAGAGTGGAAGAAAAAAAGAATAAAAGAGAAGAGGGTTCTTGTGTTGAAGCTGATTATATAAGGACAGGGGAGGCAGGCCACAGAGGATAGAGAAGTGGAGGCAGGACCACAGAGCATGAGGAAGTGATCTCAGAGCCTGGGGAACCTGTCACTGTCCTAGGGAGGCCTGACCAGGCTGGTTCAGGAAGTGACCTCAGTGGATGAGGAAGTGAACAGTGAATCTGGGATCCTTTGCTGACTCATAGTCAGGTGATTGATGTCAGGTGATTACTGGTTTTAGGCTGGTGAAGAGGAAGTAGGGAGGGCCTGTTCTTCCTGACAGTTCTAACGTGAGTGCAGTCTCAAATGATCTGGATCTATAATTTAAATACATACAATTGTCCAGTCAGTCATGAAATAAATGTATTTTTTACTTAAATAAATGTATCATATTTTATTTTAGTACCACTTAATCAATTGTTCTTCCTTTTGCATTGTTAAATCTGTGCTTACCCTGCATCTTTTAGGATTTTCAGTCTTTCCTCCAAAATCCATTTAGCAAAATGAATAAAGACCATGTTTATCTTTAAATTTCACTTATAAGTATGGCTTCTCCATCTACATCAGATAAGTTGAACCTTGTCCTCATCCGATTGTGTTTTGAAAATGCTTCACATAATACTTAATAATGTTGCTATTTTTGAAAGCTAGCTGATCCTATCAGCCAACTAGCTTAAATCATTAGTTAGAACAAAATGTTTTTCACAGACAGAATTTAGTTCATTCATTTAAATGAATATATAAAGTAGGTCTATATTAAAATTTTAGATGTTGATAATAGGATTTCCATCTTATCGAATGTACTCTATATATCTCTCTCTACCTAGTACCTTCACACCTAGTCCTTCGCCTAGAGTCTTCTGTTTCAGGAAACTGAATCACTGAAACAGTACCAAGAATCTTGAATCTGCCTTTGGTCCCTCTTCTCTCTTCCTAATCTTCTGTTCTTCCAGTAAAATAAGCTTCATTGATTTTTTTTCTCTTTTTCTTTTCTCTTTTTTTTGTTTCTTTCTCTTCTTTCCTGCTGCTCTCTCTCCTACTTCTGTTCCTCTTCCTTCTCCTCCTCTTCTTCCTCCTTGCTTTTGAGACAAGTTCCTGCTGTGCAAGTCAGCCTGGCCTAGAACTTAAAATCTCCTGTTTCAGCTTCCCAGATGCTGAGCTAACAAGAGCATCACCATGACAGGAGATGTAGTTTTTACATACTATTCTGTAACCCATCTGCTTGTTTCCTTCATTTTCATTGAATTGAACTTAAATGAAGCCACTTCATCTGTCCTTGGAAAATCTGTTGTAATTGCCTATCTGCATTACACCTATGCACAGCCTTCCCAGGGTGCATCCTATTTGTCTTAACAACAAATCCCTTCCTGTTGATCCTGAGCTTCAAAATCCTTAATGACTTATAAATGCCTTCAGCATAATGCTCAATGTGATATGCATGACTTATTTTATTTCTATCACTTTATTTCCCCATTACCATTGCACATTTTATTGTATATTACAGTTACCTCTCAGGTTTTTTCAAGTAAGGACATTGTTTTTCTCAGTGCTATATTCTCAGAATCTAATAAATTTTATTTAGTAGCTTTAAAATTACAAATACAATTATTACTAATTTTTCTTGATTAGTTTCAAGGTCAAACATAATTATGTGATTTTTTTGTCCTAAAATAATTACTTTCCCTTTTCACTTTAGTCGTTAAATTTTGACTACTAATGCAGTCAAAAATTCAACATATATATATATATATACGTATATATATATATATCAAAATTAACAAAAGTAAGGGAATGGGTGGGTCAAAGTGGGATGAGAATGTTGAAGTGGGTATAAACAAGATACATTGCATTTTATCCACCAACTGCTTTGTTAAATGTATAACTGCTTAAAGATAATTTGAAAAAGAAAGAAGAATTATATAAAGATGATCACATAGATTTCTAGATATGGAAATAACTGTGAACATAAGGATTTGTGCAGCTGTCAGTTCTGATTTTGCTCACTGTTACTTGAAAATAAAACTACTTTCCAATCAAAGCTGATATACATTTATCTTAATATTGGGCCCTAGCTGCTTATAAGATGATATTTAATAGCATGTTTTATTGCTTCTTTTCTGTCTTTCCTTCCTCTCCTAGTCCAATATTTTATGGCTTTTATTGGCTAATTTTAGTTATTAGGTAGAGAGAAAATTGAAAGTATGCAAGGAGACAAGATGAGAAACACTAGGGAGGTCCATGGGTTATTAGTCTTATGATTGTTAACAACCCAGGGGAAAAAAATGAAGATTTATTTACAATAGTGCAATAATGAATAATAATCATTGTTCATCAATATATTTATTCACATGTATTATGATCTGATAGAGTATTAAATGATACCAAGATGAATATCATTTTAATTTTCCTTTAGAGGTGAATAGCATGAGGATATAAAAATAAGGTGGAATATAGAATTCTTAATTCTCATGTGGGAACCAAATCCATCTGAACTTTCTACATGATTTCTGTCAAGGGAGCTGCTATACATTGGACTACATAGAAAAGTAAGAATGTAAGCAGCCTAAAGTGAACTAGCACTGTGAAACATACACAAAGAATTTTTTTTTAATGAGAGGAGACAACACTTACAACAAGTTTGGCAGCACAAGTTAAATAAAAGGGAAAACTAATAGGCATAAGGCAGATTTTTTTTGTTGTTTATATGGTTTTGTATTCTTAGTTTTCTCTTTAACCTGGGAGAAATTTATTTTCATTTACATGCTTGCCAAGAAAAAGCTTTGGAGAAAATACTTGATGTTGTAGGAGTGAAAGAGAATAATGGATCAAGGAAGGCTTCTAACAAGAAATAACTTAAAATGTGTAAGACATTTACTTGAAATCACATAACACTCACAAATATCTACCAATACACTATAAAATGTTCATATTCACCTCATTGGTTGCAATTCCATTTCTCACTGCTCTTTTTAAAGTAAGCATACCTCAGTGTTTAGCCAAATGTTTGGCTGCAAATGTGTCTTACTTTTTATCACAGTAACATTTTCTGTGACTTTGGTTCATTTAATGTATCTTTGACACTTCCACCTCCACTCACAAGGATCTATTACATTGTTAATAATTCATTCTGGTATTGGCAGCCTAATAATACTAATTTGAAGTCACATGTTATACTTATTTTCAGCAAGCTTTTAACTTCACAATCAGTTTTGATTGAGAGAGAAATTGTGATTATAGTACAGAGGCTTCCACATACTGCACACTAAATTTGTTCTATTAGTATCTTCAATGGTTCACTTGTCACAATTAATGAATCAGCATTGATATAGTATTAACTAAAAACCTGTACTTTATTCATATTTCTTTAGCTTTTTGATAAAATCCACTTATAATCCAGGATTGATCAAGGACATTATATTGATTTTCATGTTTCCTTAGTTTCCTATATCCTTGCCAGTTATATAGATCATCATGGTTTTGATGATTTTGTTAGCTTGGAGGGATTGCACTTAGTCACTTTGTGAAATGTCACCTCTTGTTTCCCTCATAGGTGGGTTAAGGTTATATATTGAGGAGAGAATGACTGTGGAAGGACCGTGTTAAAAGTGTATCATAGGCTGAGTGTCTTGAAAATTGGAAATCTGAATCTCTTTGGTTACTGATATGATACCACAAGGAAAAAGTTCCAGTCTTGGGCTTGGTTTTGATCAGGTGGTTGCCAAGTCACAGATGGACTAAAATACTGTGTAAATTTACTTTCAGAGGGCTGGGAAGGTGGCTCAGTGGTAAAGTGCTCCTCTAGCATGCATGAAGCCATGGATTCGATTCCTCAGTACCACATACACAGAAAAAGCCAGAAGTGGTGCTGTGGCTCAGGTGGTATAGTACTAGCCTTGAGCAAAAAGAAGAAGCTCAGGGACAGTGCCAAGGCTCTGAGTTTCAAGTCTCAGGACTGGCAAAAAAGAAAAAAAAATTACTTTCAGAGGCTGTGTATACAAGATATATATGAAATATAAATGAATTCAGTGTGTAGACATAAGTCCTATCCACAACACTCATTGTGAACCTGCAAATATTCTAACCCTCCTCACAAAAATCAGAAATTTGAAACTCTTCTGATCCCAGGCATTACAAGTGGGGATATAGATTGTGCTCTATAAAACGGAGTATTACTGTTGATATTAGCTTGACCACTTGGCTGATGCACTTTTATGTATTTTATGCTGAATGTTTTATATTTTTATGAATATATTAACACTTAAATCTATTTTGAATATATTTTGTAATGTATAAAGTCTGTTTCTATGTTCTTTCATTTTTTGACATCTAGATGTTCAATTACTTCCTTTATATTTGTTGAAGAGACAATTCTTCCTTCACTGAGTAGATTAAGCATTTTGTCTGATGGTTTATTTAATGTTTTCCTCTTTTCTTTTTTTCTTTTTTTGTTTGTTTGGTTTTGCCAGTCGGAGGCCTGAATTCTGGGCCTAGCACTGTCCCTCAGCTCTTCAGCTTAAGGCTAGTGCTATACCACTTGAGTCACAGTGCCATTTCCAGCTTTTTCAGCTTATGTGGTGCTGAGGAATCAAACCCAGGACCTCATGCATTCAAGGCAAGCGCTCTACCACTGAGCCCCTTCTCAACCCTTTTTCTCTCTCTCTCTCTTTTTTTAAGTTTTTTAATTTATTTATTGTTGTTGTAAAGATGATATTTAGAGGGGTTACAGTTACATAAGTCAAATAAAGAGTATGTTTGTCTTTGAACAATGTCACCTTTTCCCTCTCTCCCAATTTTTCACTCCATTCCTACCCATGTTGTATAGTTCATTTTCAACATTGGGTCTAGTGAGTATTACTGCTAAATTAGTTCACCCTTTGTCCCTTCATTTCTGGGACCCTTTCACCCTCCCAAAGACAGAAAAATGAACAAACCAGACAAAAGGAAATGGAAACAAAAACAGCATCAGAGGGAAAATACCCTCTTATTTCTACTTCCTGGAGCTCATTTCGATGAATATTATTTTATATGGTCAGATGCTATTGTGCCTATGTGATCCTCTCCTAAAATATCTTCCTTTTATCTCACTCTGTAGGAGTACCTAGAGACCTGTATAGTTTATCACGTGTATATTTTTTCTTTTACTATCCATCTGCATTCTAGTTACCACAAATGAAAGAAAACACGCAACCTATGTTTCTTTGGATCTAGCTTACTTCACTTTCCTTTTCTCAGTAAGATTTATCCATACATTGTAAATATCTTGAGAAATAAGGAAGTTTTATTCAAAGTAATGTCACAAATTAAAGACAACAATCATTATAGAGGTTCAGAGTTCAAAGAATGAGTTATAAATAATAATGAATTCAATTATCCACTGATAAAGTAAACAATGGATTTAATTGTTTACTCTCTAATTTTGCTGTCAGAAAGTGCTGGTGAAGTCAAGTGAATTTTGCAAATACATTCCGACAGTGACCTGGTCCATGGGATAATTGGAATTTCCTAATTCAAATCAATATTTATTTGACTTTTTCTCCACTATGAATTTATTTCAAGGACATTTGTGTAATCTGCTTTAATTCTTCTTGGAACTAGTCCATTTAGAAAAAAGTAAATTATCCTGATAATGGCTGTAAAAGAAAATATGAGATTCATATCTTCAGCCATTTACTCAGCATGATTTGAAATTCAATGCCAATTTAAAATGTAACTTAATAGACAATTGAAATTGCCAAGGACTTTGGGAAGATATACAAACAAGGCTTTGTGTTGAATACATGCAGATCAATATGAGTAATAAAAGCACCACTTACCATGATGGATAGATTCATTGTGGGTAAGAAATGTATGAAGAAATTATTGAAGATGCTTCTAAGGGGTATCTATAAATATGTGAATTTCTTATCAAATTTTATAGCAGCTAAAGACAACCTGATGGAAGAATTTAGTTCATGCTTATATTAAATGTTTATATCTCTTGTAATATCTACCACAAAATTATGGAAAGAATTATTTGTGGTCTTCATTTTCTCTATTACTTTACATCCATGATCTGATTTCTTTGGACCAGGTCAGAAATGGAGAACATCCTTTAGATATAGTTGCACTTTATCAATAACATTCATTAAAAGTCCAGTTGTGAAGATCACTTTATTCCACAAAGGCAGAATGAATCCCATTGAGAATGCCCCAGATGGTGATTATACTTGGGGCCTTGTGACTGATGGAAGAACATATTCCATGAGAAATTGGTACTGCCTGAAGGTCATGTGTCAAGGTGTTCAGAAAGTTACACCCAACCTACAACAGCCACTTCTGAAACTGATCTACCAGTCAATACGACCCTTGCTAAAATCTTGGAAGAAAAAAAGGGTTTGTTTTGTTGTTTGTGTGTTTTTAGAAACTACAAAGGTAATTCTCAAACTTATACGGAAATAGAAAGACCTGAGAATAATGAAAGTATTGTTTTTTTAAAAAGAAACAAAGAGGACATACACTAGTTCATTTAAGGACATACTATAAAACCCATGTCACTGAAGTAGGTTACTGCTGATCTGAGGAGAGGCACAGGGCACTGTAACAGGGTAAAGTGTTCAAACTCAGCTCCACACTCATGGCATTAAGCAATCCAGACTGGGTTTCAAAAGGGAAAGAAGACACTTTGCAACAAATGATGCTGGAGTCATTGGATAATCTTGCAGGGGTGAGGGTAGGGGGTGGGGTGGGGGAGGGGGAGGGAAGGGGAGGAGAATGAGGGATATAGTTGTGGACGGGGGAAGGAAGGGGTGGTAGAGGAAAAACAAAGGAGAAGGCAACAATGCTTGATAAGAAATGTATTCATTACCTTGCTCATGTAACTGTAACCCCTCTGTACAGTATTTTCACAATAAAAAAAACTTATTTAAAAAAAAAGAAAAGAAAAAGAGCCATGGTTCTTTTATATTCCATATAAATATTAAGTTGAAATAGAGTGCAAGCCTAATGTAACATATAAAACTTTAGAAGGCGTAGGAGAAAAGTTTTATGAAGATACTTATGAACATATTTATTAGACAAGGAAAAAAAGAATAAAAAAAGTAGATTTTTGTAAAAATGAATAAAATAGAGAAAAAATAAAAGCAGAAATACTAGATTTTATAAAAACAAGAATTTAGCTGTTCAAAAAATATCCTGAAGAAACTTAAGTGGAGCTTAAATGATGTGAGAAATATTTCCAGTAATAATAATCCATATTTTAGTTAAAGAATAGAATATATGTATACGTATATAATATAAAACACCTAAAATTTCTATATCTGGAATTTATTAAAAAAATTGGAACTCATTAAGAAGCTAAGTAATTCATTAAAATTAGAAGACAGGTGATATGGTTAAAGGGAGAGTTCATCAATTTAAGATTTAATAAAAAATCACTGTAAACAGGCACAAGGTTTTCTTGTGGCTCCTAATATATTAGGACTACTTTTTGTGTGCATAAAGTTTGGGTATTAAACTCAGTGTTAGCTTTGTTTGCTTGAGTTTGCATTTGATTATAGAGCTCTGAGAAAGAGGGTGGGAGAGAGAGAGGAAGAAGCAGAATTAGGGTGAGGAGGAGAAGAGGAAGAGGAAAGAGATGAAGGAGAGGACCAAGATATAGAGAGGAGAAGGGAGAGACAAGGAAGGGAAGAGGGAAGAAGAGGAAGAGAGGATGTGGGAAAAGAGAAAATGAGAATATGAATCTTCATGATCACTTATAATGTAATTTTTAGATGCGTTTTTACCTCTGAACCTGGGCATATACTGGGGCTCATTGACATCCTTAGGATATTTTTTGGTCGACTTGCCCTTAACTAAGCAGCTTCACTCTTTTGAAAAGAGGTTTTAATTTGTCTGCACTTAATGTGCTTTTCAATGTCTCTGTTATTTTTTGCTCAGTACAAACTAGGTTTTGTACATACTCAACTTGGATAGTAAACATTATGAGGTAGGACTTTAGGGATATGTTTGAGTAACTGGTTTTAAAGTAACCAGACTGCCCCAGAAGGAAATGGAAAGTGTACATGGATTATGTGATCATGTTCTCAGATCTCTGTGATAAATGAAATGATTGTCTCTAGGCACAGTGTTCTGTAAGCAATATATCTGCTATCTCACAATGGCAGAGGTACACAGAGGACTGAAGACAGGATTCAGGATCCAGTCTTTTCAAATTTTATTTTAGATATTTTCCAATACTTATGATTGACTCTATTTTTGAGTGAATGGCCTTAGCAGAGAAAATAAGATCATAGCAGAACATCAGGAATCAATTGTTCAACATTGTATTTAGATGATGATAAATTATGGCATGATTATTAATAATGTCTTTTAGTGATAACAGTAGATTAATGTGTTGACTCTGGTTTTCCTTTATCACAAGTTTTGAGTTTTTCTTTTACAAAACACATTTAACCAAACATGTTAAAGTGTGTTTTATAAAAGATAGTAAGCTAACGCAAGCTACTACACAGCATGGACCATAATAGTATAAACTCCATCCAATCTGTTAATAGAATAATAGAATGAATATAGTAGAAACAGAAAATGCTATAATTGTTGCAAAATAGTCTTACAGGAAGCAAAACATTTATATGTAATTACAAATAACTATAGCAAAATAGAAAACAAGAATTCACAGTTCTTTGGTGTCTGGAAGTAATATTTCCATAAAGACTTTTCCTATTGATTCATCTTCCAATTCAGGTGACACATGGCTTGTGGGTAATGGTGGTTGTAAGAAATAAACAAGGTATTCCTTAAGGCTGTCTTCAATAAGACATCCCATAGAGATTAGGAAAAGATGAGGTAAGGTGGAAGAGGTAGCATAAGCGAAGGAGGCTCTAGAAGATGGACATTGCCCTCAGAGGCTGCTGGTGACTGGGTGGGTATCTCAGGACACCTTCATCTCCATGCTTCCTTCTGTGTGCTGGTGATCCCTAACTCCACTGCCTGCCTGAGGTGAGTGCTGGAATGCTTCTCAGTCAACTCTGCTTGATTGGCCTGTAGAAAGTTTCCCTTTGCTTTGCCTCTGACTCATTCATTCCACAAGGATTTGTTTCTTATCAAGACAAAAAAAAAAAAGAAAGAAAAAGAAAAAGAAAAGAAAGACTGTTTAGGCAATCGTCCAGTTGGGAAGAGCTCAACTTACCACATTTAGCAATGTAACTGCTCTGCCTATGTCATCATCTGAAGTGTTCACACCCCCGCAAAGTCCAATTACTCATCTTTGCAGCTACATGAAGCCATTCCCCATTATGCTCTAGTCTAGTCATTTTTAACATTTTTTTGCCGGGGATGGGGGGTTGGCCATGGGCTTGAACTCAGGACCTGTGTACTGTCCCTGAGCTTTTTTGCTCAAGGCTGGTGCTCCAACAGTTTGAGCCACAGTTCCATTTTTGGATTTCTGGTGACTAATTGGAGATAAGAAACTCATGGGCTGTCTTGCCCACCTCAGCTGTCTTAAACCGCGATTCTTAGATTCTTAGCACTTGGCTATTTTTCAACTTAAAAAAAATTAAACTAAAGCTAGATCCTTATATATCACCCTGCACCGGAATCAGCTCCAAATGGATCAAAGAGCTTGGAGTCAAAGCAGACACCCTGAAAACATTACAGGATGGAATAGGAGAAATTCAAAGCCTCCTTGGCACAGGCCGAAATTTTCTTAATAGAGGTCCAAAAACAACAAATCAAAGAAAGGTTGAACAAATGGGATTGAATGAAGCTGTAGAGCGTCTGCATGGCAAAAGACATAGCTAGCAAGATCAATAGAAAACCCATGAATTGAGAAAAGATCTTCAAAAGCCATATAATGGACAAGGGTCTCATATCTAAAATATACTTAGAACTCAAAAAATTAAATCCCTCAACAACAAATCCTCAAAGAAACAACTCCCTAATAAATAAGTGGGCTAAAGACTTAAAGAGAAACTTCTCTGAAAAGGAAATGAGAATGGCCAATGGACATATGAAGAAATGCTCAACCTCTCTAGCCATAAAAGAAATACAAATCAAAACAACATTGAGATTCTACCTCACTCTAGTTAGAATGGACAAAATCAAGAAATTAAGTAACAACAGATGTTGGAGGGGATGTGGCCAGAAGGGCACCCTACTGCATTGTTGGTGGGAGTGTAACTTGTTCAAACATGTTGGAAAGCAGCATGGAGATTCCTCAAAAAGACTCCACATAGAGCTCCCCTATGACCCAGCAATCCCGCTTTTGGGCATTTACCCAAATGATCACAAACAAGACCACACTAAAGCTACAAGCACAACTATGTTTATTGCAGCATTATTTACCATAGCTACTAAGATAAGGAACCAACCCAGATGCCCCTCAGTAGATGAATGGATTAAGAAAATGTGACACACACACACACACACACACACACACACACACACATCTATCTATCTATCTATCTATCTATCTATCTATCTATCTATCTATCTATCTATCTATCTATCTATATGTAAATATATAAAATGGAATTCTAGGCCAGGTGCCAGTGGCTCACGCCTGTAATCCTAGCTACTCAGGAGGCTGAGATCTGAGGATCATGGTTCAAAGCCAGCCTGGGCAGGAAAGTCCGTGAGACTACGATCTCCAATAAAAATAAAAAAATAAAAAACACTAGAAAACCGGAAATGGTGCTGTGGCTCAAGCGGTAGAGCACTTGCCTTGAGCACCCAAGCCCAGACAATCACCACCACCACCACCACCAACAACAACAACAAGGAATTCTATGCCTCCATTAGAAAGAATGACACTGTTCCATTTGTTAGGAAATGGAAAGACTTGGAAAAAATTATATTAAATGTAGTAAGACAGGCCCAAAGAAACATAGTTCCCGTGGTTTCCCTTATATGTCTGGGACAAGCAGAAAAGGTCAAAAGATATGTACATGTGACCAGATAAGATGCAGTTAAGCGAAATGAACCCCAAGAAAGGGACACAAGTACTTTTTTCTTTCTTGCTATTGATTCTAATATATTTATAATGTACGATGGGATTTTTTTGTTTCTTTGTACATTCCTCCCTCGTGGTATAACCCCTGTTTTCATTGTATTTGATGTCGGTGCCCTGCATCTTGTATATACACTTCTCTAATTTGGGGAAGATAAGGGAAAAAACAAAATGCTTAAATAGGGATATAGGTTGACCCATTGTAACAATGAGATGTACAAGATACTATGTTGAAAAATGAACTTTACAATTTAGGTGGGAGGGGGGGCAGAGTGTAGTTGTGGAGGTGGGAGGGAAGAGAGGCTAAGGGAAAAACAAAGGAGGAGGCAACAATGCGTGATAGGAAATGTACTCACCTTGGTCATGTAACTGTAACCCCTCTGTACAGTATTTTTACACTAAAAACATATTAAAGTAAAAAATAAAAAATTTCAAATAGTTTCTTTTATGAAATAATTTAACACACAACTTAATTTTCATTTTGTAATACAGTAAATAATCTGTTATTAATTGCAAAATATTTTTCACCTCAGAATGTGTGTGTATGAAAAGTTGGGGGGTTAATCTCTAGATCTTCATTTGAGAATTTGCCCTTACTTTCATTTCTCTCTTGCCTTCCCCAAATTGATATCTAGATTTTCCAATGTTATTGTCATACTATCAACTACTATCTGTTGTTCCATACTGGGTCTGTTGCTAGACAGTTACTTGTTTTTCTTCTACATAGATCTTTTCCCTAGCTTATCTTCAGGGTACTCTAACTAACTGATCCAATAATTTTCGACTCTGGTGCATATAAATACAAACTAGTCATGACCTTATATGAATGCTGGCATTGTTCTGCCTTGTGTTTCTTAGTGATTTTCTTCCCTTGGCTTTGTATACATTCTTCATATTCATGTATTGATAAATATTTTGTAAAAGATTCAGGGTGAATTCTTTGCAAGTTTGCAAATTTCTCTGTGTAGTTCTCTCTTGTCTGTACTTACACTGTGAATATTCTTCCTGCCTTGGGTCTTCTAAATTCTTACCTCTGTGACAGAATGCTAAAGATAATAATCAACTAAATTTAATGGTTAGATTTCTGTTTTAGAAAGATGTCACTATGCCCAGGAATCTGGGAAATGAATCAGAAGGGCTAGACATATTGTGGTAAATTCGTTTCAGAATTTTGAGAGCCTAAAGAGGAATGATGGTAGATAGAAATTCATAGATTCTGCTGTTGAGGCTAGAAAAATAGATAGAACTCTTGTCAGTCAGGGCTGAGAAGTTGGCTCAGTGGTAGAGCACTTGCCTTGCATGCCTGAGGCCCTGGGTTTGATTCCTCAGCACCACATAAAGAAAAAAAGCCGGACGTGGCGCTGTGGCTCAAGTGGTAGAGTGCTAGCCTTGAGCTGAAGAGCTGAGGGACAGTGCCCAGGCCCAGAGTTCAGGTCCCACAACCAGACCCCCCTCCAAAAAAAAGAACTCTTGTCAGTCATGAATAGAGAGGAGGAAAAGAGAAACTCAGGTTGGCTCTTACAGTCCTGTCCTATGTGGCTGTTTGAGAGTTTATTCTATTTATCAAAATAGGGAACAAGAACATAGAGGCAAAGTTGAACAGAAATAAACATGGTAAATTCAGTTTTCTTTTTTTTATAGTTATACCTCAGAGATAATCAGTATACCTTTATTAGATTTCTAATTTCTTTTTTAATAACTTTTTATTGTGAATACACTGTACAGAGGGGTTACAATCACATGAACAAGGTAATTAATACATTTCTTATCAAGCATTGTTGCCTCTTCCTTTGTTTTTTCCCTACCATCTCTTTCCTCCCATCTTCTCCTGCCCCACCCCCCTCACCTAAAGTTCATTTTTCGACATAGCGTCTTATGCATCTCATTGTTGCTATGGGTCCACCTGTATCCCTATTTAAACAATTTGTTTTTTCTCTTCCATTCCCCAAATTATACGAACATCAAATACAGTGAAAAAAGGGCTTATACTGTGGGGGAAGGACATACTAAGCAACAAAAAAATCACATGGTATCTTATAAATACTTTAGAAACAATCGCAAGAAAGAAAAAAAAAACACTTGTGAAGTTGTATGGAGTT
Source organism: Dipodomys ordii (assembly GCF_000151885.1). NCBI lineage: Eukaryota > Metazoa > Chordata > Mammalia > Rodentia > Heteromyidae > Dipodomys > Dipodomys ordii. The sequence goes on from NW_012267281.1 coordinate 10,981,969, forward strand.
TCCTCAAAAGACTCCACATAGAGCTCCCCTATGTCCCAGCAATCCCACTTTTGGGCATTTACTGGAATGATCACAAACAAGACCATACTAAAGCTACCAGCACAACGATGTTTATTGCAGCATTATTTACTGTAACTAAGATAAATTCAGTTTTCTAGTCATCGTATTTCAGATGCATATGAGATATCCAAGGAACACTCAATAATCAGTGGCTTGGCTCGCTTCAAATTAACATTCATTAGATGCACAATATGGTAGATCCTTTCCTGGAAACTTAGCAGAGATTGATAGATAAGGTAAAGTACCTTTCATTTGTAGGAAAACAAGAGTGCTGGGGTGCATATATAAGTCCAATTTATCATGTCTTAATTATCTGATTAGCAAATCTGAAACACATTCTAATTATAAAGTTAGCAAAAGAATCAATAAAATAGAGGTTTTTCTCAGTCCTTGATTCCATATTTTCACCAAAGACAATGTTGAATGTTTACAGGGAATTCTCTCCATTATCAAACAGGGGTAGTAACCTCTGGCCCATGAGTCATATAAAGTTCTCAAAAATCATGTGATACATATCAGGACAGACATATATGCTCCTTGCATGCTTCTAGCTAACCACAGCCCATCTACCTATTTTAATTAAACAAAGATTTTCATTTATTTATTTATTTGGTCAGTTGTGGGGCTTGAACTCTGGGCCTGGGCGCTGTCCCTCAGTTCTTCAGCTCAAGGCAAGTGCTCTACCACTTGAGCTACAGCGCCATTTCTGGTTTTCTGGTGATTTTATTGGAGATAGGAGTTTCACGGTCTCTCCTGCCCGGGCTGGCTTTGAACAGCGATTCTCAGATCTCAGCCTCCTGAGTAGCTAGGATTACAGGCGTGAGCCACCAGCGCCCGGCTCATTTATTTATTTCAGTTTATTTATGTAAGTTTTCTGATGCAAAGTAAGCATCTATTAGATTTTATGAGAGGATATCTGACAAATATATAGTATGTAGACTCACTAAGTCTCAAAGACATATTTCTTTCTTTTGGGGGGGGCTGGTCATGGGGCCTGAACTCTGGGCCTGGGCGCTGTCCCTCAGATCTTCAGCTCAAGGCTAGCGCTCTACCACTTGAGCCACAGCACCACTTCCAGCATTTTTCTTTTGGCTTATGTGGTGCTGAGGGATCGAACCCAGGGCCTAATGCATGCAAGCGCTCTACCACTGAGCCACCTTCCCAGCCCTTCAAAGACATATTTCTACAAAGTGAGATATATATGACTCAGGACTGTAATCTTAGCTACTCAGGCTGAAAAGTTGAAGGATAATGGCTTGAGGCCAGATTGGCCTCAAGTTTGCAGGACTCCATATCAACCAGTGTCTATGTATGTGGGACATACTTGTTATCTCAGCTACAAGGAAAACATAAATATAATGGCCATTGTTTATGCTAGCCCAGGAATAAAGCAAGACCCCATCTGGAAAATACCCAACACACAATGAGCTGGAAATATGATTCAAGAGGTAGAGAGGTAACCCTAGTACCAGAGAGAGAGAGAGAGAGAAGACAGACAGACAGACACAGAAAGTGACAGAGACAGAGGAAGATTTCTATAATATCCTGAAATATTGTCAACTACTGACTGTACTAAAAGTTAATTAATAAAAATTCAAACATATGCTCAAATACAACAGTGAAGCTTTCTGTAGAAGGATATAGATGACATTTTAGTTCATACATAATTGACAACTCATTAGTTACCTTGGCCATTATTAAATATGACCACTAGGAAAATCCTTGCTTCAAATGTGGTCATGGTCTGTACTTTTTTCCTTCATATTTACCATTTTTCTCCATAGATTCAGGGCCTAGAATTCCAAAGTGTTCAATATAAATGGAAAAAGCAAGGCAGGAGGAGGTGTATTATTTTTAGAAATTTAAACTTGGCAGAGGACCAAGTTCAGCTTGGCAAAGGTTTATATCACCGCTAATATCTAAATTTGATTAAAGTCAGGATCTATTAAATAAAGAGCCTTCACCTCTGATCTATTCACTATTCTATCAGTAATCAGATGAATAGAGAAAGAGACAAAAATAAATATATGTGTATCATTCATGGGAAGCAAAAAGAATGTATAGGAGTCACTTTACTTAAAGACAAATTATATAGCTTATGTGAACAATAGTATGAGAATTTTTTTTTTTGGTCCAGTCATGGGGCCTGAACTCTGGGCTTGGGCGCTGTCTCTCAGCTCTTCAGCTCAAGGCTAGCATTCTACCACTTGAGTCACAGCGCTACTTCTGGCTTTTTTCTTTTTGCTTATGTGGTGCTGAGGAATCGAACCCAGGGCCTCATGCATGCAAGGCAAGCGTGCTACCACTGAGCTACCTTCCCAGCCTCTAGTATGAGAATTTTAAAAAATGTTTTAAAAAGCAATAGAATATAAATGTTAAATGCATCAGATAGAAATTTATTTGTGAATAAAATGGTTATGAGATATCTATTTCAGCATAAAGTACTGTGTTAAAATATTTAAAATGGCAAATATTATAGTTATAAAATCTAAAATGGAAGATAGAATTAAAAATATAACTGAAAGGAGACTTGAAACATCAAAGATGCCACAAATACTGTAAAAGTTATAAAGAAAAGAATTGAAACTGAAGAATTGTCCATAATGTCAAAGGAAAATTTGAAAATGTTCTTTCAGTTGTAAATGAAAGGATCAAACAGAAGAGAAGAAAGGGTATATGGTGAAATTATATCTATATCTATCTATATCTACATCTATATATCCTATAATCAAATCAGTATAGCTAGAAAAATAGAAGAAATAGAAATAAATAAGGATAAATGAAGACACAGAATAAATGAAGACACAATAGTCAAAGGGTGTAATAGTCTATGTAGGCATGCTGAACAAACAGGGAAGTTCTAGATGACTACAACTTAAAATAATAAATTAAATTAGAGGAAAGAATGAATTTTCTGTCATTTTAGTTCTTTATTTTGCTGATCCTGGGGTTGGGAATTGGGGTTTTATTCTTTTTTTTTTGGGGGGGGTCCAGTCGTGGGGCCTGAACTCTGGGCCTGGGCGCTGTCCCTTAGCTTTTCAGCTCAAGGCTAGCGCTCTACCACTTGAGCCACAGCGCCACTTCTGGCTTTTTTTTTCTTTTTGCTTATGTGGTGCTGAGGAATCGAACCCAGGGCCTCATGCATGCAAGGCAAGTGCTCTACCATTGAGCTACCTTCCCAGCCCCGGGGTTTTATTCTTGTTAAGTAAGCAATCTACCCCTTTTCTGTAGCTTTAGTTAACTAGCCCATTTTTGCTTTAATTTACTTTTCAAGTACAGTGTGAGACTGCATTCCTCCATTTTCTGCCTCCTGTTTAACTGGAATTACAGACATGTAACAACAACTTCTTTGTTTTTTGAGATAAGGATCTCAATAACCTTGCCAAGACTGGCTTTGAACTTAGGAATATAAATGTGCCCGACCAATTAAAACTTTCTTGATCTGTATTTCAAAAGACACCACTGAATATAGATTAAATAAATAAAATGAATAGAAAGTAAAACAATAGCTAGAGTTGACAGCTATGTCCTCAATCTCTTCATTTACCTCACTGCAGTTTAAGACATCATGGCTTAGCGTATTTGTAGAAATCTATGTGTGAAATCTATCCAGACTTTTTTTTAAATTGTGAAAATATCGTACAGAGGGGTTACAATTACGTGGGCAAGGAAATGAGTACATTTCTTATCAAGCATTGTTGCCTCCTCCTTTGTTTCTGCTTCCCATCCCTTCCCATCTCACACCCCCCTCCCCCACTCCCGGCTCCTGGCTTACACTGTATTTGATGTTGGTATAATGTGTGGAGGGGAAGGGCAAAAACAAATTGTTTAAATAGGGATACAGGTGGACCCATTGCAACAATGAAATGTACAAGTCGTTATGTCAAAAAACTAACTCTATCCAAACTTTTAAGGAAGGACAATTTCCTCAACAACTAGAATGTTTCAGAACACACCCAGAGAGAAACAGCCTTTGCATTTTGTTTATGAAACCAGCATAACATTGATCTTAAATCCTGATACAGAAAATGGAAAATTAGTACCAAAATAACAGTTAAAAAGATGTTAGCAAATTGAATTTAGTATTATATTATAAATCATTTCCCATGACCAAATAAGATTCCTGCCATCAAGGTGAAGATAGCAGAAAATCAAGAAGACAGCATTTTGCCATGCTAGTAAATAAAATTTTTAAAAAGGGGATCATTTCCCATATTACCAGAATACACTTGAAGGTACTGACACTTAGTTTTAAGTATGATCTATAAAGTGCAAATGGTGCTAGATCTCAGTAAGACAAGAGCATGACTCATATACACAAGCATATATAAAAGCCTACATGTGAACACATGAAAGCAAATAAAGATGCACAGCAAGAAAATTCATGTATTTTATCAACAAGGAACAAATCAAGTGTGGGTGTCAATTATTACAGTCATTAACACTCTTTAGGATTAATGGCTGATTAATAAGACATAATAGGTAAAAAATGAAAAAAAAAGGCAAAATCATTGCTTAAGTTGAAAATGTGTGAAAATCGATTGACAACTGTCAGAATAAATTTTTTTCCAGGAAGCAATGGCTTTAGTAATTGTACATTATACACATAAGACTGAAAGTTTTTGTTAACTTTTAAAGAGAACAATACAAAAAATTTTTAAAATGTCCAAAAATTTTTTGAAATATATTAAAAATATTTACAAAGGGTAGAAATATTTTAAAAATTAAAATATTTTTGAAATATTTTAAAAAATATTTTAAAAATTAATTTTAAAAATTAAATGTAATATTTATATACTTAATACTTTTAACATGCAAACATGAAGCATTGGCATATTTAATATGCATCAAAACCTATTATAAAAAAGTACATTTTACTAAGTCTATTCATAACTTTATGTGTGTGTCTATATCTATGTGGATAAATAGTAGTTGATAAATATTGGTAATTAAAATATTTTTGTTACTACTGCATACATATATAGGATAATAAAAGTAAATTGGAATAGGTATGTTGTATACATGTCTGTATTGTTATCTATCTACCTATCTGGGTAATATAAATATATATATATATATAATATATATATATATATACTTAGAGGAATTTTTCTTCAAAAATATAGAAGTTATTGGGAACGTCACAGAAATCTTTCATTTGGTGATATATGCATGATTTGAACAATCTTGGAAAAATCTATTATATAAAATGTTGTTTCTGCAATTACATAGTCAGAAGTCTAGTTGAGTTTAGTGATCCAACATAGAATTAGAACTCAGCCATTTGTTCTTAGTAGTCTTCCTACCAATGGACCAAATGGCCATAGATCAAAAGCAGGGTGTAGTTTCATTTCATTTTAATAATAATGCTTTCATAAGGCTCTTTGTTTGCACCTTTGTGGTAAATATTTGCTCTCTCAATCTCAGGACAGACAAGGCTTTTTGTCTCTGTTATGCCAGCTTCATCTGGAGGGAGCACAAGTTTCCGGCAAGTACCGGCATTTTAAAGAATGCAAACAACACTGATATTCAGTGAATATTTTTACTCTCCCTTTCCTTTGACCTTCCAAAGGACAAATGATCCACTCTGAATGATATTGTAAGTAGGAAAACAGAAATTGTTTATGTGATATCATTTTTCAGGTGCCCAAAATATTTAGAAATTTCACATGATCCGTTTTATAAATCACAAGTATGTGTGGCCAAATTTTATTGTTTGGACATACCTAAATTTTTTAAAATATTATGTCACCTTTTAAATTCCGCCCAACATTAAACTGAATTGGGAAAGAAAAATAAACTTAGGATGTCTAGAAACACAAAGCATAAATATGAAGCAATATGATTTGCCTTAGTTTCTGGAGTCATTTGGAATATTTAATTTTAAAATTAAGCTTCAAAAATGATGTTCTTCCTTTGGATATATCAAGACATCTTGATATTTTTAATAAGTTGACAAGCATTTTCTTATTTAATTCTCTCAATCATCTCTTAAGATGCATTAATTCATTTCATAGGCAAGAAAGATAAAGTGAGCAAGATAAAGTGAGTTTGCAAACCTCACAGTATACTCAGTACCTAGTGGATGACTTTTATGCCTATGTCATATACTCAATACCTAGTGAGTGTCATATTGCTTAGCAATGAGGAAATAGGTAGTCAACTCCAGGTAGTAAAAATTCATCCAAATTTACACTGATCTATTTGTCTTTTTCTCATGATGGAAGAGATAAGGAGACTAGAACAGCAACATACAAGCCCTCTCTTTCCCTAGAGAATGGGTACACTGATTAATAGGATTTCATTTCACAACATCTTGGCTAAGATAAATTGAGACACTAAAGACCAGACTACATACTGCAGCTCAAACTGTTCTTCATAATATAATTGAATTCAGTGATGATTTGAAGGCCTGTGTTTTGATGACAAGAAATAGAGTTATCTTTCATGTTTTCATGTAGGATTATCAGAAGGAATTTCTCTAATTTTCAAGTAGTATTTATATATTTGGTGAATACAGAAAGTTTTTCCTCAAGAATCCATTTTAATAAACCTAAAAACTTAAACATAGTAAAAAGTAATAATGTATTAATAAAATTAGCTAAGCAGTTTTGCTTTTTAGTTTAAGCTTTCATATTTTAAAATATTAAGAAAAACACTTGCAGTTGTGCATTCTCTTAATATTTTGTTATTTTTCCAATTCTCTTGTTTTGTTCTCTGCCTTGGTGTCATTTTCACATCTGTTATTTCCAATGTGTTTGCAAGTTCAGTAAGTTCATACATGCAAGAGGACAAAGAACTGTGTTTTAGATGTAATTGTTTATTGTTATTGGTGATAGTGATTAGTGCTTATAGTTGGTATTCCAATACCAAAGCACATCTTCATGTCATGCAGACATACATAGTCTATTTCCCAAGTAGAAATGCTTGAAGTAGCTCAAACCCTGTCCTTTTGATCTCTTTTTCAAATGTCAAATAAAAATGAATAACTCCCGAAGGAATGCCAATAGAATAGTCCCATCTCTTGCTCTTATTGCTTTTAAATTGCTCCTTTATACTGTTGTTCCTCTGCAAGTCTTTCTCTAGGATCTGTCTGCAAGTCTTTGAAGATAATCACAATCAATTGAATTACAGAAAAATATCACTAACCTCTGCATTATGTTGTCAATATTTGTCAAGAATGCAATCCTGTTGATTTTTTTGTACTCATGCCTTGTGTATTTTCTAGTTCTACATTTCCTCAAAAATCTGTCACAGGTGGCATTTATCTAAGGCTTAGAAATAGCTTGCAGCTGGAAAGAAGAATGAGCTCACACCTAGCTCTTGCTTAGATGACCCAGAGTTTAGAATACTTTATAGATGATCACATTATTACCCATTTACATTTTCTTCATGATCATAATGACTTTGTATTCACATGTGTTTGTGAATACATTTTTAATGTATGATTTTAGGAATGGCTTTTGCTCTCCTACACTTGTAATATTACCAGCTAAGTTATTTTTCAAATATACAAAGTAGATAGTGGGTATTAAAATTAAGGACCAGGATAAGACTAAGAACAAATGACGTAAGTGTCCTAATGTTAAAAACAAGAATGGAAAGAGCAGGGACCTGATAACTCTGAGCTATGTCTCACTGGAGGAGGGAAAATTGCCATTCTTCCTGACATTGTCATACCTTTCCTCTCTAGTAAAGATAAGGATGGTGTTAGCTCAGTATGGATGACCAATTCATCCTTTTCTAGTATAGGTAGCTTTGTTGAGAACTGAATGAGTCATATTTCTGAAACCAACTGGGGGTTGAAAGAATTCTGGGTTCTGACAAGAGAAAACACTGGCATCTCACTCTGGCTATTTCTTACTGTGCTGAGATACTGACCGATCTATCCTGGGATCACTGTTGATGTAGAAACCACCTGAATGGCTACTGAAATGAAGTGTGTGTGTGTGTGTGTGTGTGTGTGTGTGTGTGTGTGTGTGTGTATGTGCGGTGTTTATGTGTGTTTGAACAAGTACTCAATGACACCAATTGAAGCAGCTGGTCATACCAAGGTTCGGTTCTGTTTATATCCTGTCTGTTCCATGTTCTAGACATCAGAAACTAGGCCTATGCCTAGGTGAGTGAGCACCATGGAGTTAGAATCCCCAGTTCTGCTGATCCCAGGTACAGACTTGGTTAGAGCAGGTAACCTGGGGAAAGAATGATCATAAAGTCCAAACTTTCAAAGAAAAATAGGATTGATTCTTCAAAACAGATCAACAAATCTAATAAGTCAGCTGATTCCGAATTTAGGTGACAAACAGAATTGGCAACAGCAGCCTCTTCATACCCTATCCTTCTGTCTATTTCTCTCTCTCCTATAATTCCTGTATTCGATCTCCTTCATGCAGCAGTCGTTTTTAGGACTAGGTGGGTGAGATAAGATAGACTCCACTGAGAGAAGCACTCAACACCTCGAATCTAATCGATCACATTCATGTTGCATTAGAGAGAATCAAAAAGAAAACTATGCTGCCCAGGAGAAGATATATGCCTGTGACTGAAGTTAATTTGTGGTATATATTTCAGGAAACTTGTTTGAACTCTTTGGACAGGAAGGGAAAAAATATGCTGCTAAAGAACTAGAAAGATGGGAGAATGGATCTGTTTTTTATGTGCATTTCTACATAAAATATAGTTAAAAAGCCAAATTATACTATATCATTCCTAATTACTACTCTGCAATTGCTCCTTGAGTTCAAGTCTAATTTGTTGAGGCTGAAAACAAGAAGGGAGCCTCTTGTATAATTCAAAACCAATAAATATGTGTTACCATGGACTCATAGAGGTTTTATTGCTAATGCATGTAGAAATGCCCTATTTTATAAGTTACAGTAAATATGCTATAGCATAGCAACAGGAGATATTTTACATATTTCAGTAGCACAGATGGCCTATAATATATGGTAAAAAAGAAACACTTTGCTTGACTGGGTTTTTGCCTGACCATTGATTACCCCAGGAGCTCAGTGGCTAAGGGATGAACTGGAGATGGAAGACTGAGGAAAGGGCAACCGATAAACAAATCCAAGCTGCAGCATGTTCTATAAACTACAGCTGCCATGCTGCATGAGTAATTATGCTATTGCAGAAATGATAAATAATGCTGTGCTATCCTCACTGGGAAAATGAAGTATTTGTTGCCCCTCAAATTGCTAAAGGTGAAATCTGTTTTCTGGGACCCATCTGTTTGAAGGGACATAATCTGACAAGATAATTCTTCTTAAAGGGCTACAGGTTTGACTTTGTGGCACAAAAATAATAGTTTATAAATTTTACCTGTGCTCTTTGTGATTTAGTGGAGAGGAAAATAAAGGCCTAATTAAAACTGGAAGCAATTTTTAAGAATGGTATTGATTGTGATTAGGATTTTTAGCTCAGTTCATAAAATATTTAAAAATTTCAACAACAGGAGAGAAAACGGTACATTTTTATTTGATCATATTGCAGAAGGCAAAATATAAATTAGTGAAAATGGTGTAGATGCCCTGCATTTCATTGACTAAAAAGTCTTCAAATTGGTATTAAGTCTAAGTTTCTATCCATCTATTAGATTTATATTTATTTCAATATTTATCAAAAATTATAAGAGAATCACACTTTTCTTCTTTACATATGTGACTAATAAAGCTGTATGCAACTCATTTTGTTACCCCACAAGTCTGACTATGCATCCAATGAATATTCCTCCCAGAAATACATCACATTATAAATGTAATGAAAAGAGACATTGATGTTGCTAAAGATCTGAAAGCTGTGAGGAGGAAAATCATTTATTTGTTATTTATTTTAATTTAATTTATTTACTCTTTGCTAGTCCTGGGCACTGTCTCTGAGCTTCTCTTTGCTCATAGAGAGTGCTTTACAACTTGATAGATGAGCCCATTTTGGTTTTCTGATGGTTAATTGGAGACAAGAGTCTCACAGACTTTTCTGCCCAGGATGGAGTTGAACTGCAATACTCACAAGTTAGCTTTCTGAGTACATAGAATTACAGGAGTGAGCCACTGGTACCCAGCGAAGGAGAAAATTTATGATGAGGCACGTAACACAGAATACTCACAATCCTGCTCTGATTTGCCTTTCTCTCCAGCATTTCACCCATGTACCCCTCATTTAACTCTTCCTATCCCAGGAAACTCTTCTTGCCCTCTCTTTTCTGGTCCCTACTTACCTCCTTGCTCTTCTCCATGCTACCCACTCCAGGGCTACTCAATTGTACAATTCACTTGGAAAGCAATCCTTAACTACTTGTTGCTCTATTAGGATTTTGAAGATAAATATTTCCCCTTCAATCCTGACATTCTCCACAAATTCATGGCTCTTCCTTTACAGCAAATTATATATTCCATAATTTCTCAGAATTTCTTCTCAATTCAGAATAATTAACATGCAATCTGACTAAATGTACATTGATAGATGCTGTCCCTGAGACTCTTTGTGCTGAAAGCTAATGCTCTACCCCTTGAGTGTTCTGAATTGAATAATTCTGAAAGAATTATTCTTATTTGGTGATTACAAAATATAACTTGAAACAAATGGCTTACTTTTCATTTGATTGAAATCCTGTTGTGTTTTTGGAGTTTTTGTTGAAAGTCAGATCCCTGTAATAATTTGTGCACAAGGAATACTACTTTAGTTAGATTTTGAGAATGCCAGTAGAAACATGGAAATGATCATTTGTGCAACAAACTGTGTAATTAAATTTATTTTAAAAATCTGCCTTAATTTTTAAGATTTACTAGTAGTAATGATCAAAAAGTAACAAAATAAGTTCCATGTTATCCAGCTATTATTCTAAATTCCACTAGCAGATCATTTGCATGATGAGTTTCCATTAATGTAGTAAAGAAAATCACCTAGGAATGAGTGCAGAGAGGCATCAAATTTTATTGGTTATGTTTTGGCACCCAAATAGTGATGCCTTTAAATTTAAATAACTATATATATATATATATATATATATATATATGTAATTCTTATAGTTTGACTCCAAATTTTGTAAATCTTGGAAGTGTGTAGGAATTGTAATCATTATGTTGTCATCAGTTATTGCATAAGAAGTTTGTATTGTGATTAACATTAGTGTAATGATGAAGAATATAGCTAAAATGTAGAGAGAAAGAGAAAAACAAAGAGTAATAGGTAAGAGATCTGAATAGGTTATTATTATTCTCAGAGAAAATGAGAAAGAAGGAAGAAGGAAGGAAGAAGGAAAGAGAAGGAGAGAATGAAGGGAAGAAAAGGAAAGATAGAAAGTAAAAAGAAGGAAGGAAGGAAGAAGGAAGGAAGGAAGGAAGAAAGAAAGAAAGAAAGAAAGGAAAGGAAGGAAGGAAGGAAGGAAGGAAGAGTGAGCATGAAAAGAGGTTTGAGGAACAAAGACTAAACTGGAGACGGTGGTTACATATTTGCCTGTTCCTACCAGCAAATTTCAGGATGCTGAATGAAAACATGCCCACTCAACAATCTCTGAATATTGTTTATTAAATAATTACCAATTACCACCATGAGGTGAAGAATGAGTTCAATTGACAGACATGGTTAATGCAGCATTCTCTCCCTCAACATCTGCTCTTATAGGTTCAAATTAGCTCAGGGCAAAATTAAGAAAAAGACAAAAGGACACATTTCAGGGGGAAAATGGCAAAAAAAAAATCAGGAAACACACAAGCAATTTCAATCCTTACTGATATTCCCTTAATATAAGTACATAACAAGGACTTCTGGATTTTGACAAGAATGACTGTCTTTAGTGGTAGTATTAAAAAAAATCAACCTGGGTTTTCCACTAATATCATCCTTACCTCTAGCAAACTGTGAAACCTCCTGTCGCCAGTCAGAACCCCCAGGGCTGCAGGCTTCCCACAGACACTTAGGATATGATATGTTTTTTGAGGTTAATGAAGATTAAAATGAGAAGAAGAAAGAAAGTTTCTAAAAGATTTTCATTTAAAATGTTTTTACTCCCTCGTATGTATGCAGGAATGAATTCTAGAAGGAAATATTTAATGAGGGAAGGAAAGGGGAAGATATTTGAACAAATCCACTGATTGTTTTTAAGGAAGGAGATCAGATGAGAAACTAGATGAGGATCCTTCAAGAGCTTTGGAAGTGGTATGAGTTTAATTTTATGGCAGGAAGATGTGAGGTAAAGCAGTGGAATCAATGGTGACACTTGTTGGGAAGTGATCATAGGAATAAAGGTACCAGGATGGATTTTCATGGAGGGCTTATCCTGAGAGTTCTAAGCTGTTTGGGTAAAAAGTGGAAATAGCAATTAAGGTGCGATTATCTTAAACGAGGTAAGAGTAGTAGAGGTCAGGACTTTATTTCAGTTTCTGTTTGCCTCTCATTATCTACAGAGGATTGGTTCCAGGACACCCTCTGGGCACCAAGATTCAAGGATGCTCAAGTCCATTACATTAGTGGTGCAGTAGTTTAATAGCTTCTTGAGTGCTTCTTTTTTTTTCTTCCATTTTTGAAGTTATTACCTAGTTCATTTACATATTCTATGACACTTAAAGTGAACATATCTCTGATTTTTCAATAATGGAATATGTACACTTATGCACCCATGTGCATAGGTTATAGTTAGTATTTATTCATATTTTCCTTATATTTGTCAAAATTTTGCCTGTTTTGTTTTCTATGACCTTAAAAAATCTCTTAGCATTATTTGTGTTAATTGCATTTTAATGGTTCCTACACTTACTGTTGTATAGATTTGAGGCTATGATATTTTGTACATAAAAATTTATAAGACATTTTCTTATATCATAACAGTATCTTTTATGTGATGTTTCTCATAGAATGTCAACCTCTAAAATAAAACATTTGAATAAAAATATTATAAGCCTTCGAAAAGCCTATTTAATATTATCAACAATTTGATGGATCTACACTGTGACAGTTTAAAATATCAGTCTCAATCTGAGTGACAGTGACTCATTCTTCTAATCCTAGCTACACAGGAGGCTGAAACCCAGAAGATCATGGTTCAAAGACAACCTGAGGAGAATAATCTGTGAGTTTCTATCTCCAGTTATTCTACAAATGATAACTACAGATGTGGCCCAAGTGGTACAACACCAGCCATGAGCAAGAAAGCTAAGCCAGACAAAAAAAAAGAAGGCAGTCCCTGAAAATACTATAGTACAACAAAGCCATTGGTGTGCTAGAATAGCTTTCTTGCTCTTTTACTCAATATTTGAATACCCAAAGCCATGTTCATGTTCATCAATCATTGCACGGCCGATTTTATGTTTACACATTATGCCACCACATATAACTTTTCTCCACATCTAGACTTATATGCACTTCATTAAAGATGTCCAAAGTATTCTGGACTCTTCTGAAATAAGCCTAGTTGATTTCAAGTCATTACTTCTGATTGGTAATAGGTAGCAACTACCCATGAGGGAAGGGGACATGCATGCACAGGAAATATGAAATGGAAAATCATTGAAGGTCTGCGTCCTTAAAGGAAAAAAAAAGGGAGATGGCAGAAAGACATAGGGATGACTTAGCCTTAGTCTAGATCTAGGAATATAAGTACTCAATGGGAATAAGTTCTCAAACCCCAAAGTGCTATGTGGTCTTCTTACCCCAGAGACAATTCATATTCTGTCAAGTGATTTCCTACTTAGACCTTTGCATCAAGTATAAGTGGAAGAAAGGCTTAGTATCCCCACCTTTGTATTTATCTTTGCTTGAACTCATTCTCTCCCTAGTTACTTTTCAATCATCTTAGGTTCCAGGAAAAATTGATGGATGACATCTTAATGACAAGCAATTCAAGGTACCCCTAAGAAACAGTGGAACCTTGCAGAACTGACAATCCTCAAAGGAAGACAATTACCTATAGTGATGAAGCTGCACCTGGAGCAGGAAGAATAATCTTACCAGAACCAGATTGTGAACCCTCAGGGGATGACAGCAAAAATAACATCTGTGAAATCCCAGAGAACCAGAACTGAGATAATGACCAACTTGTCCACTGCTGTCACTAGTACTGCTTAACTCTGTCCCTAATTCTTTTGTCCTCTGTCCCTAATTCTTCCTCTTCTTAAATCCAATGCTCATGTTTTCACCTTGAAGATGTCTGAATATGAGCAGAAGTGTCATCTTCCTGTTGCTTGTTATGCCACAGAATAAATCTCCTTTCCTAACAATTATGTATCTATATTTGGCATGGTAGGTTGAGTGGTCAGTCCTAGCACCTTCTTTCCTAATAGACTTTCCTATCACATCCACTATGTTTTACATCTTGACTGAATCTTTTATCAGATTCAAGGACTAAGTAAGCTAACTGAACTCACCCTCTAGTAACAACTAGTATACACTGGCAAGAAAATAAAATAATGACAATTCACTTTCTTTATGTAGTAGAAAATAATTTATAAGCACAACATTTTCACATTAAAATGCCATGACACATTCAACGTATTTTTCTTTATAAAACTTAATTTCCTCTCATCATCTTTCTATATTTTTCTGTTTCAGTGGGGTGGAGGGAAGGGATCCCCTCTTTTATCAGCTTTTAAATTTGCTTTTCATGCCTAATTTCAGATGTTATTGGAGAATTTTTTTCAAAAAAATTGGGAAAGGTTGCATTGCTCCTAGCCTTTATACTCCTTGTTGAAAAATTAATGAGAATTTTAACTGGCATTTTCAACAGGATAAGAAGTCCATTTTATTGTTTCTATAACAGTTAACCGAAATTACTTTTCTCAATAATATTTTCAGCCTCCAAGAGGCTATAGTTTATTAATACTATTGTAGATACATTCACTTTTAAAAGCAGGTTGAGGAAAGGTGCATAGCTTTTAAAATCCAATAAAAGATTAATTGTTAACATCATCCACAATGGGAATGTCCCAAGGGCAAGTTCCATCTGTGGTCAATGTCATGGATTCCCTGTGATTTTCATGCTCAGTGGTATGGTCTATGGAAATGTGAGCACACTAGCTGTTTTGCATTTTTACCATACATCATTTGTGGCTGAGAGGCTGGCTTCTCTTTTTGTGGTTCAAGTGATCAATATGTTTGATTTTGTGTCTATTATCTTTCTAGCACTATTGGAGCTGGAATATTAATATCAATTATGGAATTGTCTACACCACTGAGCATTTTCAACATAAAAACAACTGTGAGGTAAAGAGAACCTTTTGACTTGGAATCCACAAGTATTTCGCCTCTACCCCTGGTAAGAGCTGTCTTAATGTTTGAAAAGTCAGATCCATTTCCTTAATGTGAAATGGAGACAATCACATCCATAACACTAGCCTTATAGATTTCGTTCTATGAAATATAGCTTTACTATAATGTCATTTTGCTTTCTTTAAATAAGGAAATACTTCCTGATACATATGTAAAGGATCTCAAATATTAGCTAAGCATACCAACATTTTACCTTTCTGCAGAAGTAAATCAGTTCTGCAGAGGTATTTCTGGAAGTATCTAATGCTGTAATTAGAACTTGCTTTTGTGTAGGATGATTAGTATCAGAAGAAAGAAATACAAACCTGGACAGGTATTTCAAGTGTCACTCCTCTGCTCCGCCCCTTTCATTGTTGTGGAAATTGAGATCTCCAGAGGCTAAATGACTTGGAACAAGTGAGCCACAAACCAGAACATTGAATCCAGAGACCCCTAACCTGCTGTGTTTCTACAGGCTCCTATACCAACTATCTTAATTATTCACAAGAGCAGCAAGGTGGCTTCTGTGCCCCAAAGCATCTCAGCATTCTGCCAAGTGTCCTGCAATTTCACTATTAGAAAACTCAGAGCATCATAATCTTCAAACGATACTTAATAGAATTCAAATATCCTTGGAGGATAATACCTCAGTGTTTATTCATTTATATCAAATTGCTTTCCACTGGTGTTAGTCAGCCAAAGACAGCAAGAAAATTGGGCAGCAGTACATTACACCGGGTGAGTGGAGTTAGAAGGATTGAGATTTATTTCTTGGCTGAAAATCCTGGGATAACATCACAATTCTCAACCAGTATACAGAGCCCTTTAGAGGCTGTTCTGATTCAGGCATACAATGTAGTTATTATACTTGCTACTTTCCACGGAGTGACATATTTATGACTTTTCTTCTATGATTTTTCCCATTCTGTGAACACAGTGTCTCTCTGCCTGTTTCTGTCTCTGTCTCTGTGTCTGTGTCTGTCTCTGCCTCTGTCTCTGTCTCTGTCTCTCTGTCTCTCTTTCTCCCAATCAGGTCCCATCCTAACAATTTTGGAAATGTAATGTAGGCTCATAAACTCTGTAAACCCTCTCTTAACACATATCCAAACTCTTGGATATCTTCTTCCTTTACTCAGGTAAAGTTAAATATCTTTACATTTAACTGCTTTCTCCGTAATTTCCTCTTTATAAAAAGGGGACAATGGGGACATTGATAGCATTAATTTGGAGGGATATAAGGATTAAATACATGTAAGATGTTCATGATGGGAATCTGCAATCCCCTAACTATGAAAGTTCACTCTCTCCCTCCTCCCCTCTCTCCCCCTTCCACACAGAGGTAACAGGTGCCTGGCCTCCTGATTTCCTAAAGCAAGCCACACCTGGCTGAGCCAGGACCTGGGACCTACTCGATGGTTTTGCCCAACATGCTCCTGTCCCGAAACTTTTTGTACTCTCCAGCCACCTTCACTCAGTACCCTATAAACCCTGCACACACCCCTCCCCACCCCATACACCTCCTGCCTCCTGCTATCTCCCAACTCTCCTCATGTCACCATGGTTTCCCTCTTCAACTCTCAGTTAGAGTTGATCTGTTCTGTTGGGGTCATTTTCTGCTCTTTCTTTATTCTAATACCCTCATGACTCAGTTTCCTAACAGTTCAGAAGAGTTCCTGGCAAATGAATGCCAAATGTGTCCGTATTACTATTTACTATAGCAATTATAATTTACAGTGCTTATTTTTGCATTACTTAAAAATGAAGAATGTTAGTAAACAAAGAATGTAAAGTCATTTTTTTAGTGTAACCCTGTGTGGCTATTGCATGCTTACTCACAGTGAGGAATTATCATGAAAACACTGCAGATGAGAGGAATGTGATATCAGACACAAGTTTCACAGTTTCATAATTCTGTTTCATACATAATCTGTCTGTAGAGCAGGTTTCACCCATCTCCTTGGATAAGTTATTCCCTTGTTTGCACCCAATTTATGAAGACCATAATAGGTAGAAAAGGCTTTTGGTGTAAAATTTGCATCATTTTCCATATATATATTCACATCTCCAAAAAGTTAATAATGAATTATTCTGATGATAATGACTAAAACTCAATATTTATAACAAATTTACACAAACGGAGATAATAGCACAATTCGCGATGTGCTTTGATTGCTTTGAAATGGCAGTTTTCAATAAATATTGAAATTAGGTGATAATCGCTAGAATCATGTATTATTTATCACATTCAGATCAACGTGAATAGGGGTGTCCTTTAACACATTAGCTTCCCTTCAAAGAGCTCAGGGAAAACAACCTCATTTCAAATGCACTATTATTCTTCATACCTATTTTATTCTTCATTACTTTTTGTAGAAATGTATGCACACTCTTGGGGTAGTAAGTAATTCATTTTTACCTGGTCATGTCTAAAATTGCTCAGAGCTAAAAATATTCTCTAAGGTACCCTATGCAAATTGCCTACATGCAACTTCATGACTGGTTCTTTGAAATGTTTGTAAAGACTTAAGTTCTGAAATATTTGGGATTGCATAATAATTGAAAAAGAACACCTAGAATACATATGGGCATAAAATATTCATCCATAACCATCACTTCTCTGGCTTTAGAAACACTTCTTTTGTTTATTACCTAAGAGAAAAATAAGTGTTTTTAAGAGAAGGCATAGAATGTTTTCAGTATCTTAATAACAATTAGATTTCTCACTTCCATACTTATGAAAGAAATGGTTGGAATAAATCCTATAAGTAGAATATAGTCCAGGATTTTAAAATGTCATTTGCAAAAGGAAAAGAGATCAGGAAGATAGATAGAATAATAAGAATTTTAAGGACTACTAACAGATTTCATTTCATAGCTATATAAGAATAAAACTCTAGATGTTTTGAGAGTGAAATTTTGTCAAAGAAAATATTTTGAATGAATTGCTTTCCTGGAACTTAAATGTGGGTTATTTCCTTCACTTTGGCCTACATTTCCTCAGATGTTGGTGGTAATGACACGGGCTATAAACTCCAGTCTCAGCAATCTTCCCAGGCAATGTGAAGAAAGACTGAAATCAAAGATAACTCTTGGCTTTTGGTAGTGATATAGTGACAGAATCATAGGCATGACCCTGGGGTCTAAGAATTCCTTCTTTCTCTAGACTACTTCCTGGATAAGCCCCTAGACTTGGCTCAGAAATCACTTTCTATTTTAAATATAACTAATTTAAAAGAATTGAACCCTTTACTTATTTATTTATAATATGTATTTTTATTGTACAGACACTGTTCAGAAGGGTTACAGTTACATGAGCAAGTTAATGAGTCCATTTTCTATCAAACATTGTTACCCTGTCCTTTGTTTTTCCCTACCATCCCTTCCCTCCCCACCTCCCTGACTCCTCCCTCCCTCCTCCACCCCAAGTTAATTTTCAACATAGTGTCTTGAACATCTCATTGTTACAATGGGTCATCCTGTATCATTATTTCAGCATTTTGTTATTTCCCTTCCCCTCCCCAAATTATGAAAATGTATATACAAGATTCAGGGCACCAGAATAAAATACAGTGAAAACAGGGGTTGTACCACAGGGGAAGAACATACAAAGAAACAAACAAACAAAAATTACATAGTACATTATAAGTACATTAAAAAGAACAGTAACAAAGATAAAACCTCTTGTGTCCCTAACTTGGGGTTCATTTCATTTAGCATCAGGTTATATGGTCGTATGTACATAGCTTTTGAACTCTTCTGCTTGTCGTAGACATGTACTAGTTATTGCAATTAAGGGAAACCATGTGACCTATGTTTCTTTGAGTCTGGCTTACTTCACTTAATATAATTTTTTCCAAGACTTTCCATTTCCTAACAAATGGGGTGATGTCATTCTTTCTGATGCTCATATATGTGTGTGTGTGTGTGTGTGTGTGTGTGTGTGTGTGTGTGTGTGTGTGTGTATAATTTTCTTGATCCATTCATCTTCTGAGGGTCATCTGAGTTGGTTCCACATCTCAGCTATGGTAAATAATGCTGCAATAAACATAATTGTGCTGGTAACTTTAGTATGGTCTTGTTTGTGCTCATTTGGGTAAATGCCTAAAAATGAGATTGCTGGGTCTCAATGTTGCTTTGATTTGCATTTCTTTTATGGCTAGAGAAGTTGAGCATTTCTTCATGTGTCTATTGACCATTCTTATTTCCTCTTCAGAGAAGTTTCTCTTTAAGTCTTTAGCCCACTTATTAACCAGGTGATAGTTTCTTTGAGGTTTGTTGTTGGGGGATTTAATTTTTTGAGTTCCAGGTATATTTTAGACATGTGACTCTTGTCCATTGAATGGTCAATGAAGATCTTCTCCCAATTCATGGGCTTTCTATTGATCTTGCTAGCTATATCCTTTGCCATGCAGAAGCTCTGAAGTTTCTTGCAAGCCCATTTGTCCAACCTTGCCTTGATTTGTTGTATTTCTGGGTCTCTATTAAGAAAGGTTCAGACATATACTAGTTATTGCAAATAAGGGCAACCATGGGACCTATGTTTCTTTGGGCCTGGCTTACTTCACTTAATATAATTTTTTTTCCAAATCTTTCCATTTCCTAACAAATGGGGCAATGTCATTCTTTCTGATGGAGGCATAGAATTCCATTGTGTATATATGCCATATTTTCTTGAGCCATTCATTTACTGAGGGGCATCTGGATTGGTTCCATATCTTAGCTATGGTAAATAATGCTGCAATAAACATAGTCATGCTGGTAACTTTAGTATGGTCTTGTTTGTGATCATTCGGGTAAATGCCCCAAAGTGGGATTGCTGGGTCATAGGGGAGCTCTATGTGGAGTCTTTTGAGCAATCTTGCCAACACCATTTACTGAAAAGGTTGTCTTTCTTCCATTCTATTTTTTTTTAGTTCCCGTATCTAAGATTAGGTGGCTATAGGTCTGCGGGTTCATTTCTGTGTCTTCAGTTCTATTCCTTTGGTCCTCAGGTCTGTTCTTGTGCCAGTACCAAGCTGTTTTGATTACTATGGCTTTTTAGTAGAGTTTGAAGTTTGGTATTGATATTTTTCCAGCACTGTTCTTTCTGTTAAGGATTAGTTTTGCTATTCAGGGTCTTCTATTGTTCCATATGAATTTTTTGATTGCTGCTTCTATTTCCCTGAAGAATGAGGTTGGGATATTGATGGGTATTCCCATAAATATTTGTACATAGCCTTTGACAGTATTGCCATTTTCATGATGTTACTCCTCCCAATCCAGGAGCATGGGAGGTTTTTGCACTTTACCCTAATCTATAAAATCATTTTACAGGTGGACCTGTTGCAACAATGAGAAGTACAAGTTGTCATGTCCAAAACGAGCTTTACAATGTCGGTGCGGGGAGCGAGGGGGGGCAGGGGGGGAAGGAGAAGGATTGGGATTGGGGGGGAGGGGGGAGGCTGGGAAGGGATGTGAAGGGTAAACAAAGGAGGAGGCTGCAATGTTTGGTAAGAAATGTACGCATTATCCTGCCCATGTAATAGTAACCCCTCTGTACAGTATGTTCACAAATTAAATTAAATTAAATTAAATTCATTTTAGATTACTTGATAGATCTTAGATCTACCTTTGTATAGCCCAGGGATGTCCAGGATCCTAATGTCCACCATAGAACCTTACATGGATGACCTCAGAGCAGATATGGCTACTTAGAGTAAGTGAAAATGTGTTGATATTAACCTTATCTTTTAAAAAAAAACTTCTGAAATTCTGATGTTGTTTTTAGATTTATAAAAGTGAAGCAGGAAATTAAGGCTTTGTTTAAGTGGTAGAGTCCTTGCTAGCCAGTGCCAGGCCCTAATTCAATCTCACGTAACACACACACACACACACACACACACACACACGTGTATAAGGTACCTCACAATGACACTTTCTCTACTAAGAAAATAAATGAAGCACTACATATTACCAAGGATCTCATCAAAGATGGTTTTGTGCAATCTCTTATCACACTGGATTTACAGACTATTGTAAAGCTTTCATTGGGGAAAGATTAAATAATATCATAAACTGGGTGTGGTACTCTTAAAAACTGTTTGTGGCAATCAGCAAGTAATGGGAGGAGTTTTATTTTGTCTTGCAGCTTCAGAAAGATAAAGTCCCTGACCAAATTGTCTTTGTGGCTTTTAGGCCTATATTGAGGCAAGAGCAGCATGATAGATCAAACCCACTCACCTCATGTCTAGGAAGCAAAAGCAAAAAAAGAAGAAAGGAAGAGAATGGAGATCTATAATCTCATTTAAGGTCTCTCAATGTCTTACAGACCTTTAATGAGGTCCTTCTCTTAAAGTTTCTATACCCTCCAAATAGTGCTAAACTGAGAATCAAGCTACACGAGTGTCAGAAACATGAGTGTCTGATCTGAAGGCCATTACAGATAGAAACTAAAGCACTGGGTAAAACTACCTTGTGAGAGAAATGAATAAGCTTGGAAAGAAGTGTATGAGGGTAATCATTTGCTTTCACACAGTAGTTGTTGGTAACTGATTAAACATACATAACAATGATGGACTCAGATAGACTATCTACCTAGTACTGATAATAGTTTCAATACATATCTTATTTTTGGTCCTATTTTTTGGAGCAAAAATTCAACTTTATCCAAGGAAATGTTAAGGGTTTTCTTTCTTAATTGAACTTCAATTTTAATACTATCCAGATTTTGATATATCTCAACTCATGTGAATCTTATGTTTTTCTTACTTAGAGGCATCAATAAAATACATTTTAAGATTAGATGCTTGTGCTTCATAAGGTTTTCATGCATGAAAGCCGGACAACACAGCAGAGGCATAAACCTCATTACTGGCACTAGTTCAAGTCCATTACATTAACTGGTCTCATCACAAAGCACTCTATTTTTTGCTTACGCATTGAATAGTAAATAGAAGTTAGATAAAGTTTTATTGAGTAAGGCAAAAGATCTGGCTATTTCCTGTTTTTCTTTTACCATCTCTTTGAGTCTTAGAACAAATATGCCAGATAAGTATTTTCTTCTTCAAAAAACTGAACAGAAAAGGTGTAATAATGACTTGAAGATTACGTGTGCCAGAATTTACATTCTTCCCAATTTCTCCTTCATTGGTCTCATCTGTTTTCTTTCCTTTTTTCCTTTTCTTTTATGCATTTATTAAATGGGTATTATGTGCTGCTATGGTTTATATCTGAAATGTTCTTCAATGCTCATCTTTAGAACACTTGGTTCCCAATGCATCAATATTCATTTACTTTATCAGTATGGGGCCTTGAAATCTTACATACACATTCTTGCTCAGCTTTTTTCTCAGGATTGTCATTCTAGCAAGTGAGTCATACCTCTGGTCCAGCTTTTTGTTTTGCTGGCTATTTGGAGATATAGTCTCACAGAGTTTCGGCCTGGGCTAACTCTAAACTTTATCCTTCTATTTCAGTTCCATGAGTAGTTAGGATTATAGTTAGAGCCTCTGGAACCTGGTTTCTGTCTTTATTTTTTAAAGGTAAACTAATATCCTATCAATCAAATGTCTGTGAAGCCAGATTGAGACTATTACTGGTTTCTTATTAATGAGGTAAATGAATTTTGTTTTACATGTGTATAAGTCATAATTTTAACTTTTAATCTTGATGCATTTCTTCGGTATTCATTATGTACACTGTTCTAAAAAAATACTTCCTTCTTTAAATTTTACAATTCTGTATTATGAATACTGTTTTCCCATACTTTTTTATAAACAAAAATTCATTTATTCAATACACTACTATTGAATACTTACTGTGTCCTGGTTACTTTTTGATGCATTTGAAAAGAGAAAAGAGATTTTGATTTTCCTAAAGTTAATCTTCTAGCCTAACCAGGAAAAGGAAATGTAGAAAGACAAAACATAAATTACCTAATCCTTGATGGAACTTGCTTTGAAACAGCAAAACCTTAGTCCCATATTACAAATCCAGATCAGCCAGGCACTGGTGGCTCATGCCTGTAATCCTAGCTACTCAGGAGACTGAGATCTGAGGATTATGGTTCAAAGTCAGCCGGGCAAGAAAGTCCATGAGATGCTTATTTCCAATAAACTACCAGTAAACAGAAAGTGGCCCTGTGACTCAAGCAGTAGAGCTCCAGCCTTGAGATGAAGAGCTGAGGGACAGGGCCGAAGTCCAGAAACCAAGCCCCACGACTAGCCCCCCCCCAAAAAAAAAATTCCAGGTCATATGGTTATCAACCAAGCTTCCTACATCATCCAGACAGGTTACCACAACCTACAAAAATGAGACTTTTGCAAGGAAAATGATTAAACTACTTTGATGTTCACAGCCCAGGTTAAAATATATAAAATGTGTTCTCAAAAAAGACCTCGTACAATTAAGTGCTAATAACAAAGTATTACGTTCTTCAAAAGTTCAAAGCAGTTGTTAAGTGTTCTCACAATGCAAAGTGATAAGCAGAGGCTTGATGCAGGCCAGTTAGCTTGAGTTAGCATTTCCACACTATGTACTTATTTCAAACCTCATGTACACTATATGTGTATACATATATATATATATATATATAATATTTTCATCAATTAAAATAAGTCAATTAAAAGCCCTGAGCTCAATCAGACTGAAAACCTGAGGCTCTACTTGAGTGGATGGAAAAATTTTATACCTTAATATATTCTATTAGAGAGGAAAGGTAAAAATATCGGCACCCATGTTAATGTCTGCTATTCTGATTTCTTCTCTGTCTCCATTCTTTGTTTTAGGGGGATTCCAATATAAGCAACATCATAAATAAATGTCTTCTTTTAAAATAAAAAACAGTATTTCTCTAAAGCAAGCTAATACACATAAACCATTCATGGTAAGCAGAATTGGAAGCACCACTCACAGACAATAAACTTGAATAGGTTGAACACCAGAGGATCATTATTAGAAGTAATTGTGTTGTTTTGGGGGGAGAAGAAAACAGTACAAAAGTTTTGTATTTCTTCTTCTATTCCTTCCATCATTTTCAAAGGCAGAAGAAAAACTCACTAGTCTAGTATTTGTGCACCAATGATATTCAAACACATTTGTCCTTACAGCATTTCTCCTTGACTTGAAAAAAATATTTTCCAAAAGTTGAATAGTATTTTTTAAAAGCAATGATCACTTCTTCTTGTCATTTCTTTGAATGGACAAAACACATAGAGGCTAATGGACTATGAAATAGTTGCAAATGAATTTCTCATTGTGTCAGGTATGGGGACATATGCCTGTAATATCAGTAGTAAGGAAACTAGATTGTAACTTAGATGCCATCTTTGGCTATGGAGCAAGCTTTAGGCCAGCTGGGGCTATAATAGCATGATCATATTTGCTGCTCTTCTCCACCCCAAAAGTGTTTTTTTAAGAGAAGAAAGAAATTTACATGTATCATACTACTGTATTTAAAATTCCCGTATGACTAATGGCAATATGATTCTTAAAGCTAAACAAAAAGCATAAAGAAGTGGAACTAAGAAAACTCCATTTTATGTCACCCTCTAATTTTAACAAGGAGGAAGAAAAAGTAGAAAGACAATTATCTAGGATGTAGATTCCTGATCATTAATGTAGAATTGTCATGTTCTCTGAGCACTATCGCCAGGAAATGACAGATAGAGACCGTACTCTGTTTGGAAGGAGCTGGGTTCCCTGGTTCACATTTGTAATCCTAGCAACTCAGGAGGTAAGTTGAGCGGGAGGATTCCACTTCAACTAAGCATAAATAGTCTGGCTACTCTTTAGGACAGTGGGGTGTAACTTTGAGACTGCTCAAAATATAACGAAAGCAAAAAGGGCTCAGTGCTGGTGTGGCAAGTTCAAGGCTTTGAGTTTAAACCGAGGTTGAACTTAACAAAAGTGAGGAAGAATAATAGTTTGATAAAAGTTTTCTTTCCACACAAAATTCTGAAATAATCTAATTTCTCTTTATGCTATTTTTTAAATAAAACTACTATTTGTTCCCCAATTTAACATACT
The DNA here is from genome assembly GCF_000151885.1 of Dipodomys ordii. Taxonomy (NCBI): domain Eukaryota; kingdom Metazoa; phylum Chordata; class Mammalia; order Rodentia; family Heteromyidae; genus Dipodomys; species Dipodomys ordii. The sequence goes on from NW_012267281.1 coordinate 11,007,274, forward strand.
AGAATTCAAAAGTCTAATTTACTTTGCTACCTTACATTTGCTCTCCCATAAAATAATCTCAGATAGCATTACTGGGTTTCACAGTTCTTTCACATGACTGATTAAAAACTTAACGTGATCGTTCTGTTGCCCAGTCTTTTGAATGTTTCTTTTAAATAAATAGAAGAAAACGTTCTCTCCTTGGTGTCCTAACAGCATATTTTTGCAAAATGAGTGAATATGGCTGCTCATTTGCTTTCCAACTTTGTCTGATGCAAAAATGTTTCAAAGGGATAAATTACAGGCAGAATTCTAATTTAACTATTTGCAAAGTTCTTCTCTTTTGCCAAAACTGATTGAACTTCAAAGCCTCCCTAAAACATCATACATAATTTATCTTAGGGGGAAAAAAAAACAATAAAATCCAGGACAAGGACTGGAACAATAGTATTTAGAATAAGACATAGTGACAAGCTAAGCATTTGCTTGAAGATAAATGTACTTTCTGTCAAATCTTTTTTTTCAATTTATAAATCTGGTAATATTTTAGAGTTGGTAATTACAAGAACACTTCTTGTGGCGTATCGAGAAACCGTTCAATGTGAATGACACCTCCTTTCCTTTTCTTTTTCTTTTTAAAAAAAACTTTGTATTTAATTGTTTTTTCAATCATACATTCCAATCACAGATTTTACATGGTTTTTGACCTATATACCATCATGAGTTGATTAATAGTTTTCTGATCAAAGTTGAATAGTGTTCATGTGTGTTCAGTAATTCAGAAATCTGTCTGGGAGGTGTAACAGAACCCAGGGTTCTGGTCCACATTCAGAGATCACATGAAGCACTGGAATGCAGTGTGCCCAGTTGCATTTAAGTTTCTCCAGGAAGAATCAGCAAGATTTCAAAGTGTAATTATTGCTATAGTTTCTAGGTGAAAAGAAACTCTTGCATGTGAATGAGAAAAGAGCCATTTGTATTGTCTGGACAAATCTATAGGTGGAATGCCAAAAGATAAGTATAAAATGGAAATACTTAGCCATCTTGTCTGCTGGAGGCTCTACATAATCCACATTAAAGTATAATGTGTTGGTCTTCGAACTTATCTGCGATAAGTGTTCATTAAAACTTAATTTTCTTGATTAAAATAAAACAAAGTATTTCCAAATAATGGTTTATTGAACTTGGCAATATTAGCACAAAAATTAAAAAATAAAGATGAGATTGAAACTGGGTTGAAACTTTCCAGTGTGTTTTGTTCAATGGTCAATAAAAAGAGCTGGCTGAAAGAGAAAATGTAACTGACAAAGTTCTAGGGGTCCAATAAATGCATGGTTATGAAACACTCCTGTTAAGCTAATGTATAAAGGTAGGTATTTATTATTTATGACTTTTATATAGTTTTTGTAGTCTTTTCTTTTACAATCTATAGTGAATGTTTTAAAATATTATATGTTAAACTACTTGCATACTTAAATACATAAATTTTTTAGTACATAAATCTTTGGAACATTCAGAGGTACTTTTCACTATCCTTGAGTTCATGTTTTCCAAAAAGTTTATTTCTAAGCAAACTTTTATAAGGCAAATTCCATTTACTTGCTGACTTACCCTTCAGACATGGTAAGATTCCTTTATGATCCTTAAAATCATTCCAATTTTACCTTATAAGAGGTAAAGATTTCAGGTTGAGTATCAAGAATACATTCTTCTCTTCGAGCACAGGAGTTAACTATGAATCCTAGTGTCTTTTGAAATACGTGTACCTGACTGCATTCTTCCCCAGGAGAAGACTTGGGAATGCTGCTCATCACTAGAGTCTGAAGGTAACAGTTTACCTTTCCACTCTCTCCCAAGAGCACTGATGATGCTGATGAAGGAAATTCTGTGAGTAATATCCCAAAGAATATGAGAAAACATTATTCCTGAATGGCGCCGTGCAGCAGCATAATAATCACTCATAGACTCAGCCCTTCCTTTGGATGCATGCAGGAGACACATATGTTCAGGTAAACACATCAGTGTTAAGTCTCCTTGTTAAAGAAGTCAGGCTTTACTCTAGGAAATGCAGCCATCAGCAAAGGTATATCCAGTCCATGATGTTCACAGAGAGCTCATGGCATAGTGTCTTGTGCCCATCAGGTATAATTTCTTGAAACATTACTTTCCTCCTCTCTTTGAGATCTCAACTGTAAAATAGTGCAAATGTTGTCTATATAAAATTTTATCTGTACATTGTATAATCTAGGTTTAGTAAATTTCATTTAAAGCAAAGCAAAACCATACCAAACCAACCAAGAAACAAACCTTCAGAGTCATTTTAGAAAGCTCAGGGAAAGAAGGCCACTCTGGGGTTTGAGGAGAGCAGTTGTGGTTAGACACACAGAGATCTCTCAGGCTTTTAAAAGGGGGAGGGAACATGTGGTACTGGTAAGAGTTAGATGAACAGATGTGATTTGCTCAAACCATGCACTTTCCTGGAAAGATTTTATTTTTATCATTGGCCCTGAGCTGGGGCCAGTGTTTAAACTGAGAGCTTCAAACACGTTTCAGTGTGTTAGTCAGCTTTCCTTCCTGTGACAAAACACCAGAGATAAACAACTTGAATTCTTTTTTTTTGTTGATGGTGGGATTTGAACTCAAAGCTTCATATTCCCTAGATCAGTCAAGTTGAAAGGAAGATATATTATGCATGTTGGCTCATGGTTCCAGATGTTCTTGGCTCATCACTTTATGCTATTGATAAGGTAAGAACACACTGGTAAGGAGTAAATGGTAGAGGAAAAAAACCCCTGCTTTTTCATGGTGGACCAAGAGAATCAGAGAGAGAGAAACAGACAGACAGACATGCAGACAGAGAAAGAGACAGAGAAAGACTGAGAGGAACAAAGAAGGAAGAAGAGGAGGAGGAGGAGGAAGAGAGATGTGAAGAAAGAGACTAAGCTACCAGCACAACTATGTTTATTGCAGCATTATTTACCATAGCTAATATTTGGAACCAATCCAGATGCCCCTCAGTAGATGAATGGATCAAGAAAATGTGGTATATATACACAATGGAATTCTATGCCTCCATCAGAAAGAATGACATTGCGCCATTTGTTAGGAAATGGAAAGTCTTGGAAAAAATTATATTAAGTGAAGTAAGCCAGGCCCAAAGAAACATAGGTCCCATGGTTTCCCTTATTTGCAATAACTAGTATATGTGTGAGACAAGCAGATACAGTCAGATAAGTTGATGTTAGGCAAAATGAACCCCAAGATAAGGAATCAAATGCTTTTTCTTTCTTGCTATTCTATTGTGTATAATATATTTATAAGATATTTCTTTGTTGCTTTGTATGTCCCTGCCCCATGGTATAACCCTGTTTTCACTGTATTTGATGTTGGTATAATTTGTGGAGGGAAAGGGAAAAAACATTGTTTAAACAGGGATACAGTAGACCCATTGCAACAATGAGATGTACAAGTTCTTATGTAGAAAAACGAACTTTACAACTTCGGTGCAAGGGGATGGTGGGGGGAGGAGATGGGAAGGGATAGGAAGGGGAAACAAAGGAGGAGGCAACAATGCTTGATAAGAAATGTCCTCTTTGCCTTGCCCATGTAATTGTAATCCCTCTGTACAGTATTTTCACAATAAAAAAGAAAGAAAAAAATAGTAAAAATATAAAAATTAAAAACAAAAGGAAACAGAAACAAACAAATAGAGTAACAGTTAAGATAGAGATGAGACAGAGACAGAGACTGAGAGACAGACCATAGTGCCCAAATAACTGCTTTAAGGACACCCCTTCCAATGACCTACTTCCTCCATCTAGGTCCCAGTTCTTAATAGCTCATTAAATTAATCATGAGGTTAGAAACATGAGGTCTCAGTTCACCTCTGAAAAAGCCTTCAGTCCATGAACCTTTGGGGGACACTTTATATCCAAATATGACAGCCAATTTTTCTAGTAGGCTTATTCCAGACATGGGTTTTGTGGTGAATTTTCCTCCTGGAGTGTAGAACTCTAATGAAGAAAGTCAGTCACGTCAGTCTGATGCACCTAGGCTCAGATTAGCTCATTCAGAGGATGACACTTAGCACATGTTATCAGAATACTTCGAGGAATTAACTGTGTCTTATGTGACTCTATTACTTCACTTCCTGCTGACCATGCTTAACCTCTATGGCTTTTCCTTTTGCTAATATTGCTTCCGCCCAAAAATAAAAAAAGCACTGAAATAATTGTCCTTCTTGAATTTCATGTGTAGACAGTCCATCAAAGCTATTCTGTGAAGACGTCCTTTGCCATATTGAACAAGGTTATAGATCTGATTTTCTCCCTTCAATTGGTTACTAAAAGGCTGAATTCTAAAAGTATAATCCAGACTGGACAGGCACTCCCTAATGGCCTGTATTATTCTCAGCGAGATGAGAGATGCAAAGTGCTACTGCTTTTTAGTCCTCAGATGTAAGAGATCACAATCATGTGGACGAACAAGTTGCCAAATATAAAACCACTTTATCATGCCATAGTGACTACAAGGAATTGGAGCAGCTTGTTGAAGAATCTATCTAAATGACTAGCTTTATGTTCATAACTACTCTGTAATTTCAATCAATGGAGATCTATGCAAGAGCAAGTCAAAGAAAGCTTGCATTGAGGTTGTTGAATATGTAGTTGATGAATTACACTCCTGGGTGCCACAGAGGCCAGGAATTATCCTCTGTAGTGCACCTATAACAATATCATACATATACATTTGCTTTCTTTAATAAATGCAAATTCAAATGATCATAATAAATAAGATAAAAATAAATATATGCCAATAATTATTTTCAAGGTGTTATGCCTTTGGGCATATATATCACAATTTCTGCCACGTAAAATAGAAGGAACATAGGAACAAAATGATTTATAAAATTATAGGTCTCTATATAATAAGTGGTTATATAAAAAGGAAACCAGGCACCAGTTGCGTGTCCCTGAAATCTAAGATACTTGGATGACTGCAATTGGTAAGAGTATGGTTCAGGGCAGAAAAGTTCATGTGCCTTTCTCAATCATATTGGGGTGTGATGGCACTTGGTAGAAGGTAGTAAAATGTAGTAGGTGTCTGAGATTGCCAGGACTGTGATTACAAGATTAGTCCAGGCGCAAAAAGTCCACAAGACTCCATCTCAACAGATGGAAGCTTGACACAGAGGTGCATACCTGGTCCCTGAAACAGGTGAATTTTGCAGTCCAGGAGCGAAGTGAGACCTTATTCTGAGAATAATCAGTCAAAAAACAAAAACACAAACAAAAACCAAGCAGGAAGCATGGCTCAGTGGTAGAGTGTCTGCCTAGCAAGTAAGAGGCTCCGAATTGAAAGGTCAAACACTAGCCATTCCAAAACAATACTGATAAGTTATTCTTTTAAAAATAAATGCATCTTATTTTAAGTGGTAGAAAATGTCAGTGAGTCCACTTTTAGCTTTGTATGCTATTACATTTCTTTGTCATAAGTTTACTCTCTAGTATTTCACCAAATTCTTTTCTTTTTGGATGCATATGAACAAAACCTAACAAAACTAAACTATGCCGTGTTAATGTATGAAATAAAACATCTGATTTGTTGAAATTTCAAATAATTATTAACCAAATACACAGATTGTTATCTTGTGATGTTTTAGGAACTATACTTATGGAAGATATAAAAATGAGCAGCATTTGCTTCTTATCCCTCAGAAATTTGCAGATAACTATTACAGTCAAATACATTCAATGTTGGAAATAAACGTGAGATAAATTCAACAACTCAAAGAAAAATCAGGAAGCTGGTAGGGGTAGGTTATAGTCAAAGGGAAAAGGTAGATGAACAAGGAGGAGTCCGGAGGAAGAAAGCAGTCAAGATTTCAGTGCAAGCTGTGTGCAGGTGGCTCACGCGCCTGTAATACTAGCTACTCAGGAGCTGAGATCTGAGGATCGTGGTTCAAAGCCAGCCTGGGTAGGAAAGTCTGTGAGACTTATTTCCAAGTAGCCACCAGAAAAACTGGAAGTGGCACTGTGGCTCAAGTGGTGGGACACTGAGCTGAAGAGCTCAGGGACAGCACCCAGGCCCAGAGTTCAAGTCCCACAACTGGGAAAAAAAATCAACGCATATCCTAAAAAATTAAGAAGAGTGAGGGAAGAGGGGGGGAAGGGGAGGGAATGGATGACAATGCTGAAAGAAGTGACAGGGATCAGAATGCGTTATACTTATACACTGCTTTGTTCAATGGCAAGTCCTTTGTACAACTACTTAAAAAAAATCATTCTCCTTCTATGAATCCAAGATTCTAATTAAGGTAAGGCCTCCTGCAGAGCTAACTACAGTTACTTGCTAATTGGTCTCCTCTGGCCCAGTGCTATACACTTCAATGCATTTATCTGCAGTGAAGTCAGAGGGTTCTTCTATCCTTATTCTGTGTAACAGTCTCTTGGGACCCCCAACAGTCCACTTTGCCTAAGGTAAATTCCAAGTCTAGCATGTTGCCTTCATCCTCAGCATCTTCAGCTTTCATACTCCTGCAATCTACAGACTGATCTCTGGGAATATGATAGTCCACATCTGCCTTTGTACTGTCATCAGATTCATGCCTCTATGGAGCATCCTCTTTCCTTTCGAATCTTGGATCCTCAACTCAACTTTACCATCTAGTACCTTAACTTTCTCTAGCTAAACTCTGGCTAATGTGTGTTATCTATCTCCCAGAAGCCTTTAATAAAGTTCAAGTACTTATTAAACTTCCAAATTGCAATTACTGATTAGTATTAAATCATTAGCCTATAGATCTGTACAACACAATATACTGTGAACCCTAAGGTCAGGCATGTATCTATGTGTATAATATTGACTATTTAACCTCATCTAACCCTATGCTAAAAATATTGTTTGTCAAACACCTGATAATGAAAGCCGTTATTTGTGATCTTCTAAAGAACAAAACCAATAAAAACCTTTGGGATTGGAATGATAAATATATTTGTTAATGCATAATAGTAAAAATCTAGTATCATATTTTTGGATTAGTCTAAGTTTAGAGTTAAAGGCTGACTTACAGTCTTTTTTTTAATCAAAAAATAAAATAAAAAGGGAGCAAATACTAACCTATTTTGTTTAAGAAAAGGATAATCTTTTAGGCAGGATTTTAGAGTTATTAGCAAAACTGTAGGGGGGGTTTTATGAATACATTGCAAGCAGGATTGGAAATATCAGAAGAATTGGGGGAGAATACAATAAAAAATTCAGTGTACATTCTACAAAATTAAGAAAAGGGAAGTGACAAGTTGGCAGAGCTTAAGAAAACAAACAAAAAAAAACCTAGTAAACAAGAATATCCTAATGAGCAATGTAACAAAAAATTTGATCTGGCATTCATGAACATGAGAATTTGATAAAAGGAAATAAAAAATAAAATAAGACGACATATTCTACAATGTCCAGCCTCCCCAGCAACACGATGCATCCAATGCATTTTGTATTTCAGAGCTTGAGTGGGAAATTTAATTAGAAAAATTACAATTTCTTTTCCTTTTTTTTTTTTTTGGTCCGTCATGGGGGCTGAACTCTGGGTCTGGGTGCTGTCCCTCAGCTCTTCAGCTCAAGGCTAGTGCTCTACCACAGCGACACTTCTGGCTTCTTTTCTGCTTACATGGTGCTGAAGAATCAAACCCAGGGCCTCATTCATGCAAGGCAAGCACTCTACCACTGAGCTAACTTCCCAGACCAGAACAATTACAATTTCTTCAGGCTACCCAGGATTTTACTGTTTGATTCTTATATTTGAAACATTTTTATTCTCACGAAATGAAAGACATATCAATGTTAGTTGTGCAATGGAGTTCCGTTTGAGAACTGATTAGCTGTTTAGTTGAAACACATGCAGATAAGCTTTGTCTATATGGACTGACCTAATCACCTGGACCACCCAAAGTTTACTTCATATTCTGTGAATGTTGAGTGAATAAGCTGAAAAACGTTCGTCTGGTCTCATTTGGCTATTCGTTCCAGATGAAACCCTAAAGGGAGTATTACAACGCTAAAGGTAATATTTCAACACCACTGACATATAAGTCTACAAGAAGATAAGTAGATGATGAAATAAATGAACAAGCAAGTCATAAATCCAGATAATGTCAGATAAAAGTGTTCTAAGACCAGAAAGGTTTTAATAGAAAGACAGATCTGTTTATCCTATTCTTTTTTTGCATCTTTTATTCTTTGTTTTCTTTTTAAAACAAAACATAAAAATATGTGATCTCATTTGTTTTCATAGTATTTACTTCCTTCTTTTTTTCTTTCTTTTGAAAAAATTGCAATGTTTGGTTTCCCAATAATATCATCTTAAACTTTTTATACGTAAGGGGAAAAGCCTGGATTCTGACACTTTCTCTGGTAGCCCAGAACCCGTCAGTGATATCTGTGGAAAAGTCATTGATATTTTTTATTTGTTTATTTGATACACTCAACACTTTAGCTGGGAGGATGTCAGACTTAAAGCAGTGTTATAGTCTCTTCTGAGAAGGCAGTTAGTCAAATATCATGTAGCTAAAATATCTGTCTGGCTCCTGAATGTCTTCAGGACACAGGCATAAGTGCTCTGGTTATAACATGTTGTTTGTTTCAAATGAGCATTAGGAATAGTGTTTCCTTTTAGCTCGCTTCACGCTGATAGTCTCTCTCCCACCCCTAGCATTACACACTGAACTCCAGAAAAAATGGATGTAGACGTTACAATAAGCATTTGGAACTTGGAGACTTTTCTGGAAGTATTAAAAATTGTATGACTAATGACTGCCTATCCTATCTTGGTAAGCTAGTGCCTAACAGGGTGATTACTTAATATAAAACAATAATCAGATCTTCTTTTCACATCATGGTGGGGAAAAAAGGACAAATAAATGTCATTGTCTTTTTTGCCCTGTGATTGTTAGAGCTGTTGAGAGTCTCCAGAATTATAAATTATGGCCACTAAAGCTTTGTGCCTTCAGAGTAGACTTCAAATTTATTTATTCATTTTTTAATTTAATTTTGTTGTCAAGGTGATATAAAGAAGAATTATAATTACATATATAAGACAATGAGTTTGTTTCTTGTCAAACATTGTTACATTTATTTTAAAATACCATTGGATTTATTAAATTTTCTTTTGATGGGACTAAACATATTTCAAAGGATTTGTAATTATTTTTTCTTAGAATTGTATTATTCATCAGTATTATGACTTCATAGTTATGCTGATATATAGCTACCAAATGTCAAGTATGAATGTATTTAAAACAATATCTCTACCTTAGCTTTTCCTACTAGTGAGTTGGGGTATATTATGTGCCATATCGAAATTTCACAGAATCTCACTTTGTATAGTTATCTCTTATAGGATTCTAGACCTTTGAACGGTAAGTAATTCCTCTTGAGAAACTGGCATTCCTGTTAGTTTCAAGGTTAGATTTCTGAGTTTTAGTCTAGGGATTTTCATGTGTTATAGGAATGATGCTAGTTTGTCATTTAAATTTGTTGAGTATTTCCACAACTGAAAAACTACTGTATTTCCATAGAACTATCTTATTCAAAGTACTCAAAAGCAAATATATTTGAATAAGTCCATTTGCATGCTTCAAAATAAGAGGTAACTTTTGCATAAGAACTGTGGCAGGTAAATGTACTTGATGCTGTAATAAAGCAACAAAATCAGTAATGTTCTGTCACTGTCACCTTTGATTTTACAGCCATTTTGTGAGATCCCAGGGGCAGGATTTTATTTTGTAAGGAATGAAAATGAGACTAAAGATACATGACTTTTTCAAAATTTGCCAAAACAAATATTCTCCATAATTCATAGTAACAAGGTCTACAGAGAACTCACAAATATAGGTCCATTCAAGGAAGGTGACTCTTACTACATCCATAGTTTAAGGCAATATGGCATTATGTTATATAAGGTGATAGAATGTGCACAAATTATAGGATGATCTGGATAAATAATGATATATAAAGAAGATAAATGATTCAATTGGTGTCTGAATTATCCTGGAGGGTCTAGATATTTGTCTTGCTGTTTTATCTATCTCCTTCTAAAATTTTGGGAAATGGGGCATAAACTTTTGTGTGATTGATTTTGAACGTGTCCTATCACAATTTATGAACAAAGAACAGAAAGTACATGAATTCGATAATGATGTGCAGAAAAAAGTGTGGTAAGGCAGCTGGGTGTCTGCCTCTTTGAATCTAAGTAATGATTTGGAAAACTGAGATTTAAAAAAAATATGTCATCAAATATCATTAAACACCTAGATGTATGTATCATTGTGTCAGATTTTATAATCATCATGCAGGACCATATGTTTCACACTACAGATACCTTCTTGACTAAATATTATGCCCAACCTGTGTGAAGATACAAGGAGTTAGCTATATCAGATTAAAAGAATAACAATCATTAGTTATAAACATGATCCTATTAATGGCTTGTTGGGTTGGAGATAAATTCCTTTTTAAGGGTAGAAAGGTGTGATTAAATTTCAGGAGATTTTTACTTTGCTAATTTTTAAGCCGAATAGATTCCTCTGGAGGATGGATTTACCCAATTAATATAGGAAGCAGCTTGGTGGAAGAAAAATTGGATGATGTCAATGATAAGAAGGTTAACAAAGACTGAGAAAAGGACACAGTTTATTGCAATAGTATCACAATCCCCCAAACTGAAGATGAACTTTGTAGATTACTACACTATGGTAGTTTATTCTGATGTACTCTGGCCCCATCTCTGTAAATATACAGCAAAGATAATGGCAAGGAGGTGAGGGATTTGCCATTTTTAAAAAATTGCTTAAACTCTGTATTATCACAGTAAGACTCTACATACTTGCCCTCAAAAGTGCCTTGCATCCCATTGTTTAGAATCGTTTGATTTCTTGGAAAACCCTTCTGGAGAGCTATTTTCAAGTCCTGGTTTGAGCCTGGATGACCATTTGTCTGCTTTGAGCTAGGAAATAAATCCTGGTGTCTTATGACCACTTAAACAGACTTTCAATTGATGCTATTTTTTGCACTCCACCTCACTACTAGCTACAGAAACCAATTTCTCCAATTTCTGAACCTCCTTGGAGTACATTTTTCTGTTATTTCAAATTTGGGTTAAATTTCAATCTCTCTCTTATATTGAGTCACCTAGTACCATTCCATGTATCCTCAGATGATAGAATTAATTTTTACTGATGTTAGTTTTCTGCTGTTGTCTTTGTATCTAAAATTTTTGTCCTTGTACTTTATGCCTTTTAAAAAGTTCATTACACTCACTTTAGTAGCATTTTGGGAGGATGTAGAGATAAATGTATTTAAGTAGAAGTTCTCTCAAATCTCTTGTTAATCATCAACCAGACCTTCATCTCCTCCAATCAAGGTGACATCTTAATCATCTTCAGCATCTCCTTTTTATTGAACTACTCTCTTTCTTGTCCAAGAGACACATATATCACAGTAGTCTTCATCTCCTCATTATAAACTTACTCTGTGGCTATTATCTTCCAGTCTGATAATACCAAACAAATTTCTATGCTTACCACTCTCACACTTATTCTTCTAGCCCCAACTTCTATCTAGAACTCCTGGTTCAATGGATTGTCCGTTCTGCAGAGTCACTTAGACAGGTGAAGGACATTTAAATGCACTTCCACAAGTGAATTCTTCCTATTTCCATACCTCAACCTCTAGTCATTCTCCCTGGTCTTAGTATCTGGTGGGGAACATCTACTCAACATTTCCAGTCACTCTATCATCTGACATCTTTATCCGTATGTTTTCTACATATCTCAGATGCAGTTAGGTCCACAACACAGCACCATCTACAGACATGCATGCTTTTTATTTTATTTATTTTTTTGGGGGGGCTCTATGCTTTATTTTTTTTTAATTTTATTTTATTTGTGAACATGCTGTACAGAGGAGTTACAATTACATGGGCAGGATAATGCGTACATTTCTTACCAAGCATTGCAGCCTCCTCCTTTGTTTACCCTTCACATC